>NC_092168.1:4221102-4594756 GCF_045791955.1 Oncorhynchus clarkii lewisi | reverse complement strand
TTGCTCAAGTGGACCTCCACCGAGACCAGATCATATAATTTCAAATACTTTAAGGAACCACTCATAGGGAGTTAATCAAACTTCGCTTGGTGAGTGCAATAACTAATGCATTTCATGATAAATACATTTCTAAGCTTGTATGAAGTGAATTCATCTCATAGTGTCATGGGAAGGTTTGGTCTCCAACTTTGTCTTTTGGGTCTGTTTTGGACCATTTAACGCTGTAGTTTCCCCAATTCAGGTCTATTAGAATAGTTTTTTACTGTACTGCATGTACCTGCTAATGAAGACGACTAGTGCCGTTCTGAGTGAAAACTGTTTTTGTCTATGTATAAACTATAAATATCCCAATTCTTAAGATGTTCAGAGGGGTATACTACATAGTGGGTTTGAGGACCTAACTTTGGTCAGTTCTGAGTTCAACTTGGGATAACCGTTGACATAAAGGTGGCTCACCTTCTAGCCAGGCCAATTTCTATGGCAACGAATACTTCAGCTCTAACCTGTTAACTCTACTCCACTATCCTGAAAGAAATCTCTGGGCGGTGCGTTGAGGAGCAATTAAATCAGATTCCCTCCCTCTCACAAAGACTGCATTATCATCCCTTCATCTGTAGAATAGTTGATGTTCTTTTATGTTAAATTCAGTAATAATGAAAGACTTGTCACACTACAAATTTTATGTCAGGATGCATTTAACTTATGTGCAGTAAAACCTTCGTATGACTTAATACTGTTATTTTATCGATAGTGGGGAAAAAAAAGGGTAATTGATAACTAGCTTGGTTACTAGCTTGGATTGAGTTAGCGACAAGTGCGGGATCAATATCCACCTTCGTAACATGGATGAAGCCTGAGTTGGAGCTAGTGTTCAGTAATGTGATAGGTCTTATTTATTTAAAGAGTATATTACAGTTAGAAGCAAAAGGATTTGAAGCAATAGCCTATAACTATTTTGGCACCGTTTCACGCTGCTCTGAGACAAGCATGGGGACTGGTCTTGATAAATCAATCAGATTTTTATTTTCACTGAATCTCCGTTTGGGTATTGGTTAGACTAGAATTAGAAAATTAGGGTGAAGAAATGTAATGCTCTTAGTGTAACCTTTATTTAACTAGGCAAGTCAGTTAAGAACAACATCTTATTTACAAGGACAGCCTACTCCTTCCTCCCTGTCGGGGAATTGAACCCCGGTCTCCCGCGTGCCCGCATTCTCTAGTACAGCCATTATTGAATGTTCTTGAGGTCACCAAGAAAGTCTGGACATGGTCTGCTCATCCTTATGTAAGGAATTAGGCACTTTCCCATGTTTACTACAGTATGTATTGAAGGCTATGTTTACTTGTCTGACTGCACAGTAGCCTAATAAACAAACGCAGGTGGCTTATCTTCAAAATGCTTTATTATCTAAATGTAACAGCATATACTGTACAGTACTATATTTCTTCATCAGCATCTTTATGCTTTCATTAATAAAATAATGATAAAATACTCTTTCAAAATGCAGTTGTTGATTTAGTTATGGATCCATAACAAATTACTATGGGAACAAATATTACTGAATTACAGAAATATTGGAACAAAGTTGTCTAATGAAGGCAAACAAATTGTTGCTTACTGAAATACGCTTTCAAACACACGGTCACGTTGTACAGTGTCATTATGGCTATTAGCAGGGCTATATTTTGGCCTTTATAAATATTATTTGGGCCTTTTTATTCAGATTACAATCGCTCACTGTCGTGTTTTTGAAAATTAAATAATCTCCAAAATATCATTGTGTATATATAGCCTTCCCGCTGTGGATGTCTATTTCAGCACCGTTTAATGCTGCTCTGAGACGAGCATGGAATTATTTTCCATGATATTCTTAAGATATGTGTTGACTGAGTATAAGCAAGTGATATCTGCTAATCAAATCAAATCAAATCAAATTTTATTTGTCACATACACATGGTTAGCAGATGTTAATGCGAGTGTAGCGAAATGCTTGTGCTTCTAGTTCCGACAATGCAGTAATAACAAGTAATCTAACTAACAATTCCAAAACTACTGTCTTGTACACAGTGTAAGGGGATAAAGAATATGTACATAAGGATATATGAATGAGTGATGGTACAGAGCAGCATAGGCAAGATACAGTAGATGGTATCGGGTACAGTATGTACAAATGAGATGAGTATGTAAACAAAGTGGCATAGTATAGTATAAAGTGGCTAGTGATACATGTATTACATAAGGATACCGTCGATGATATAGAGTACAGTATATACGTATGCGTATGAGATGAATAATGTAGGGTAAGTAACATTTATATAAGGTAGCATTTTTTAAAGTGGCTAGTGATATATTTACATCATTTCCCATCAATTCCCATTATTAAAGTGGCTGGAGTTGAGTCAGTGTCAGTGTGTTGGCAGCAGCCACTCAGTGTTAGTGGTGGCTGTTTAACAGTCTGATGGCCTTGAGATAGAAGCTGTTTTTCAGTCTCTCGGTCCCAGCTTTGATGCACCTGTACTGACCTCGCCTTCTGGATGATAGCGGGGTGAACAGGCAGTGGCTCGGGTGGTTGATGTCCTTGATGATCTTTATGGCCTTCCTGTGACATCGGGTGGTGTAGGTGTCCTGGAGGGCAGGTAGTTTGCCCCCGGTGATGCGTTGTGCAGACCTCACTACCCTCTGGAGAGCCTTACGGTTGAGGGCGGTGCAGTTGCCATACCAGGCGGTGATACAGCCCGCCAGGATGCTCTCGATTGTGCATCTGTAGAAGTTTGTGAGTGCTTTTGGTGACAAGCCGAATTTCTTCAGCCTCCTGAGGTTGAAGAGGCGCTGCTGCGCCTTCTTCACGATGCTGTCTGTGTGAGTGGACCAATTCAGTTTGTCTGTGATGTGTATGCCGAGGAACTTAAAACTTGCTACCCTCTCCACTACTGTTCCATCGATGTGGATAGGGGGGTGTTCCCTCTGCTGTTTCCTGAAGTCCACAATCATCTCCTTAGTTTTGTTGACGTTGAGTGTGAGGTTGTTTTCCTGACACCACACTCCGAGGGCCCTCACCTCCTCCCTGTAGGCCGTCTCATCGTTGTTGGTAATCAAGCCTACCACTGTTGTGTCGTCCGCAAACTTGATGATTGAGTTGGAGGCGTGCGTGGCCACGCAGTCGTGGGTGAACAGGGAGTACAGGAGAGGGCTCAGAACGCAACCTTGTGGGGCCCCAGTGTTGAGGATCAGCGGGGAGGAGATGTTGTTGCCTACCCTCACCACCTGGGGGCGGCCCGTCAGGAAGTCCAGTACCCAGTTGCACAGGGCGGGGTCGAGACCCAGGGTCTCGAGCTTGATGACGAGCTTGGAGGGTACTATGGTGTTGAATGCCGAGCTGTAGTCGATGAACAGCATTCTCACATAGGTATTCCTCTTGTCCAGATGGGTTAGGGCAGTGTGCAGTGTGGTTGAGATTGCATCGTCTGTGGACCTATTTGGGCGGTAAGCAAATTGGAGTGGGTCTAGGGTGTCAGGTAGGGTGGAGGTGATATGGTCCTTGACTAGTCTCTCAAAGCACTTCATGATGACGGATGTGAGTGCTACGGGGCGGTAGTCATTTAGCTCAGTTACCTTAGCTTTCTTGGGAACAGGAACAATGGTGGCCCTCTTGAAGCATGTGGGAACAGCAGACTGGTATAGGGATTGATTGAATATGTCCGTAAACACACCGGCCAGCTGGTCTGCGCATGCTCTGAGGGCGCGGCTGGGGATGCCATCTGGGCCTGCAGCCTTGCGAGGGTTAACACGTTTAAATGTCTTACTCACCTCGGCTGCAGTGAAGGAGAGACCGCATGTTTTCGTTGCAGGCCGTGTCAGTGGCACTGTATTGTCCTCAAAGCGGGCAAAAAAGTTATTTAGTCTGCCTGGGAGCAAGACATCCTGGTCCGTGACTGGGCTGGGTTTCTTCCTGTAGTCCGTGATTGACTGTAGACCCTGCCACATGCCTCTTGTGTCTGAGCCGTTGAATTGAGATTCTACTTTGTCTCTGTACTGGCGCTTAGCTTGTTTGATAGCCTTGCGGAGGGAATAGCTGCACTGTTTGTATTCGGTCATGTTACCAGACACCTTGCCCTGATTAAAAGCAGTGGTTCGCGCTTTCAGTTTCACACGAATGCTGCCATCAATCCACGGTTTCTGGTTAGGGAATGTTTTAATCGTTGCTATGGGAACGACATCTTCAACGCACGTTCTAATGAACTCGCACACCGAATCAGCGTATTCGTCAATGTTGTTATCTGACGCAATACGAAACATCTCCCAGTCCACGTGATGGAAGCAGTCTTGGAGTGTGGAGTCAGCTTGGTCGGACCAGCGTTGGACAGACCTCAGCGTGGGAGCCTCTTGTTTTAGTTTCTGTCTGTAGGCAGGGATCAACAAAATGGAGTCGTGGTCAGCTTTTCCGAAAGGGGGGCGGGGCAGGGCCTTATATGCGTCGCGGAAGTTAGAGTAACAATGATCCAAGGTCTTTCCTCCCCTGGTTGCGCAATCGATATGCTGATAAAATTTGGGGAGTCTTGTTTTCAGATTAGCCTTGTTAAAATCCCCAGCTACAATGAATGCAGCCTCCGGATAAATTGTTTCCAGTTTGCAGAGAGTTAAATAAAGTTCGTTCAGAGCCATCGATGTGTCTGCTTGGGGGGGGATATATACGGCTGTGATTATAATCGAAGAGAATTCTCTTGGTAGATAATGCGGTCTACATTTGATTGTGAGGAATTCTAAATCAGGTGAACAGAAGGATTTGAGTTCCTGTATGTTTCTTTCATCGCACCATGTCACGTTAGTCATAAGGCATACGCCCCCGCCCCTCTTTTTACCAGAAAGATGTTTTTTCCTGTCTGCGCGATGCGTGGAGAAACCTGTTGGCTGCACCGCTTCGGATTGCGTCTCTCCAGTAAGCCACGTTTCCGTGAAGCAAAGAACGTTACAGTCTCTGATGTCCCTCTGGAATGCTACCCTTGCTCGGATTTCATCAACCTTGTTGTCAAGAGACTGGACATTGGCAAGAAGAATGCTAGGGAGTGGTGTGCGCTGTGCCCGTCTCCGGAGTCTGACCAGAAGACCGCCTCGTTTCCCTCTCTTTCGGAGTCGTTTTTTTGGGTCGCTGCATAGGATCCACTCCGTTGTCCTGTTTGTAAGGCAGAACACAGGATCCGCGTTGCGAAAAACATATTCTTGGTCGTACTGATGGTGAGTTGATGCTGATCTTATATTCAGTAGTTCTTCTCAACTGTATGTAATGAAACCTAAGATGACCTGGGGTACTAATGTAAGAAATAACACGTAAAAAAACAAAAAACTGCATAGTTTCCTAGGAACGCGAAGCGAGGCGGCCATCTCTGTCGGCGCCGGAAGTGCTAAATCATCAAGTTAGGTTTCTCCAGAAATAAATACATCTAAATAACAAACTGACTTTATTTACAAATTAGTGAGACTGTCGCAGTCTGTTCAAGAATTGCCTTTTTATCGCTCACTCTAGGTTAAATGAAAGCAAAATATCCAAAATATCTTTACTTTTTAAAGAAAGCTATTATTATTATTATTATTATTATTATTTAATTTAGAATTAGATTAAAAAAAAGACCCTTTTAAATATTCTCACAGATCCTAACGGAAAATGCCCCTTAGATATTAATTTAGAATCCTCCAATCCTCTAAATGTAATTATCGGCGGAGAGTCACTTCATTGAAAAAAAAAATGTTTTTAGATATACTGTAGGCCTACCATAGGCGAAGTGAGTGTTGGTTACGCTACAATTAGAGTATGGAAATGTTATGCCCGTTAGATATTTAATTTAAAATCCTCTAATCCTCTTATGCTGTTGCCTACTGACCGTCACGCTGTACAGCGCCATATTTTCCAAACCATCCTAACGGAAACCTGGAGGGTTTAATTTTTCGTTTTTCTCGAATAGAAACACCATAATATTAATCAAATTAATTAAGCCAAATGTCTTAATCAATCCCATGTACCAAGGTTTTAAACTCTCTAGTAAAGCCAATATGGGAGACTATCAAATGCTTCTCAAAGTTAACCTCTGGTGGTCGAACTAGTACATTAATGTTAAAAAATGTCTGACAATCGAATAGCGTGCCATAGAGTGCTGCAGCAGCCCGCAAGGTGTGCTGCAGTATGACACAACTTTTAAAGGAGGGACCACTGTTGATCTAGCTAGTGTCGTAGTGTACCCTTTCGTTCTTTAGGAAATCTGGCTATGAAAGTCTATTTACTGGGGTTTTGTCTGCTACCTATTTGTACAGCAGCACTGACTGAAATGCATGTCGTTTTTTAGGATCTCTTCAAAGACAATTGAGTTTAAATGCAAGGCAATATTGGTGAATCATAGAATAATGTGTTGACACTGTCGCTGAGGAACATCCCCTCCTAGAAAGAAACAGGCCATGTTTTGGATCTTGTCAAAAGAAAAGTGTACAGTATTTTGGCTGATTGCCTCGTGTGCCAGGTGACACGGGTCATGCTACTGTTGAGATTCCAACAGGCTGTCACTAACCTTAAGGAGCCACGGTCGGAAAGAATCATGCTTACCCTGGTGACTCCAATCACATGGTCCCTCCCGAGACCATCATGTGAACTCTTGAGACGTTCCTGGGGTCGGTTACTGTTGGCCTGCCACGCTATATCCATGGCACATTCCACAGCCAAGTCCCTGTCATAAGTAATAATTTGCCTCGGTGTGGACACCACCCTAATTATTGTACTGTTCTCTCGCTTTCTATGTAGCTTTACATACATACCGTATACAGCTTTACATTCTCTCTCGCCATCTTTGCGGCTGTCTATCATGTTTTATCTCTCTCTGTTCCTCAATGTCACTCTGTTTTCTTGTATTCTTTCCCTTTCTGTCCCTGATTCCTGGTTCCTCTCCTCCATTGCCCTGGCTGCTCCTCCTGTGGTGTTAATGTATAGATCTATCAGGTTCAGAAGGTAGGATTCTTGTCCCCCCCACATTTTCTGTACTGTTTTTAAACTTTCATTATCATCTTGTCAGTAGTAAAAAATAATTTTCTGTTTTTTTCTTCAATTTAGACATGGATCCCGGTATAAATGTTAGTTATTTGTTACAGAAATGTCTATGCCAATATAATATCACAATTTTTTAGACTACATAGTACATATAACTAGATAATGATGATTATTCGATGAGCTGTGAGTTTCCACCCTTCCTTCCTCTCCTCACACGCTCTTTCCTCAGAAATATTACGGCTTGGACAACAAATCAGACAAAGTAGACAGCGAATGGGGACACATCGAGCAATGGATGGTACAGTCAATAACAAGAATTAACCTTTGACAAACTAAGCGTTGTTAATGAATTAGCTGCACTAACAGTTGTGGAATAATAGCTTGTTTTGAATAATGCATGAAAGTAATTCACTATCACTCTCTTTCAGTCTTCAAAGCTGTTAATAATGCCAGAGAGGCAGTGGTATGTTATGAATGTTCTTAGCCATGGGGAATAGCTGAGATTTAAAAAAGGGCTTTCCTCTTAAACCTATATGGCATTTGTTTTTCATATTTTTTATTTTTTTAGAGCCTTTTGTGTGCAATATAACTTTAGCTTACAGGTTAGAGCGGATTGTTGATTTATAAGGCCGCACATCTAATGATAATCCACAGACTTTATGTGCATGTTGAATGGGTTTTGGATCTGCATGTCCTATCCCTTTTCGTGTAGACTGCCTGGGTTTTGATGATCCCCTTGACTGCCAAGCGACGGTCTTATTCTTGCAGTTTTCCTGGATGGTTCAGACTGGACACTGTGTGACATGTCTCTCCTGTCATATTGTGTTTTTAAAAGACAAATGCTGAATTATGTGAAGGTATTGGGGAAACAATAACGAGTAACCAACCACAGCATGTGATGAAAGCTACAGTTGCAGGACAGGAACGAATCTCTGTCCTGTCTGTGTAACCATGTCTACTTGAGTGGTTGGGTGACAGGATCAGTATCCATGGCCATAGTGATGTGATGAACTGCAGGCATGGCTGCTTAGGGAATGAATGCAGTGCACTTGACCATTGAGAATTGTTCACTTTCAAAGGTTAGCAGGCAATTACCCTTCACTTTCAATTCTCCTCAGTTTAATAGCCACAGTTGAATTGGAAAAAGTGTGCATACATGCTAGAAGTCCTCCTTTGGAATAATGTCGTGTGAGTTTTTGCACGTAAGTGTGCCCTAGTGCGAGTTTGAATTTCTGTTTGTTTGGGTGCTTGCTGAAACCCCTCTCTAACGTGCCTATATGAACATCAATGTTGACATTGTCCTAAGTGTTTCATCCTTCTCCTGTCATTTGAACCTTGACCTCTACCTGTGTCCTATTTTCCTTTTTCATTCCTCCAGGAGGACAGTGAGAGGTACTCACGCCCCACACAGAGACATACTTCGGTGTGTATTCCTCTCCTCCTATCATCCACCATCTCTCTTTGCACCTTCCTGTCTCCATCATCTGACAAAAGCAACTTTCATTTCTTTGAACCGTGACTTGATACCTTGGGAACTCAGGTGCTGGAGAGTCACAATGTCAGCTGGCTTTTGTTCAAGTGACAGTGATATTTGTTTCCTATCAGTCAATACACTCCAAGGTCCAATATCCAATCCATACTAGGATACTATTTAGTATGTGTTGATCGGCAATATTTTGCCTTATATCATATAGTATGCTTGTTGGGATAAACAGTGAGGTCTGAAATTATTGACACCCTTGATAAAGATGAGCAAAAATTACTGTATAAAATAAATAATTCAAATACTGAGTTATATTGGGGAAATAATGTTATACTAATACAATTTCTCAGAGAAATAAATGTTTAACACGTAATACTGTTTTTCTCTAACAGATAAGGGTTAAAATTGTTGACACCCCTGTTTTCAATACCTTACCTTGGAAGGATAACTGCACTGAGCCTTTTTCTAAAATGTCTTATGAGTTGGAGAACACATTGGGACCATTCCTATATACAGAATCCTTCCAGATCCTTGATATCCTTTGTCTGTTCGTATGCACTGCTCTCACAAATTCAATGGGTTTCTGGTCTGGAGACTGAGATGGCCATTACAAATTGTTGATTTTATGACCAATTAACAATTCATTTGTGGGTGTGTTTGGGGTTATTTTCTTGCGGGACTTGCACCAAGTTTCAGCCTTCTGGCAGAGTCAATCGGGTTTGTGCCTAAAATGTCCTGGTGCTGGGTAAAGTTCATGATGCCATTGACCTTAACAAGGGCCCCGGGACCAGTGGAAGCAAAATAGTCGCATAACATCAAATAATCACCACCATGTTTTACGGTATTATTTTCTGCTCATGCATTCTCATTTCGACGCCAAAGCCACCGCTGGTGTTTCCTAAATAGCATTGGCACTTGGATTGGACATGGTGCTTTGGTCAGATTACCTGAAATTAGAAACCCATTGAAAAACTGTGGTTTGAATTGAGGAGGGCAGTCCATAAGTGCAGACAAAGGATCTAGAAGGATTCTGTATGGAGGAATGGTCTAAAATCCCTCCCAATATCTTATCCAACTCAAACTTTTTAGAAAGAGGCTCAGTGTCGTTATCCTTAAGGTGAAGTATTGAAAACAGAGGTGTCAATAATTTTAACCCCTACCTTTTTTGAGATGATAAAAAAATATATTACTTGATTAAAGACATGAATTGGAACTTTGGCGGCGACTAAGTGTTTTTCAAACCTCACTTTTTGGGCTGAATGTGTCATTGTGAGGTTCATAATATAGTAATTCTGCTTATAGATTATGCATCTCAATTAGCCACAAAATCCCTAGTTTGAAAGCGACTGTTTTTCATGAAGCTGTGCAGTGCCTTTTTTCCTCGCGTGGGCCAGCCCCCTAGCAATTCAAGTTCTAGCCAACGAGGTTCAGCCCTTAGCCATTTGAGTGACATCTAGCCAGAGGCACATCATATACCCACAGCAGAGCAAAATAAAGAGCAATGACGTGGTGCACATATCTGCACATGTGATGTGGGTACACACTTTTCTGGGACCACTTTTGGCTCGTGAGCGCTACTTTCAGAACTACTGGCTAAAAAGTATACGAAAGTACCGGAGAATCTCTTTAAACATCTCTTTACCTGAGCAATTGTATTATAAAATAGTATAATTTCCCAATCTTTTTGAGCATACAATATAGCTCAGTATAGTAATTATCATTTTTGCTAAGGGTGCCAATAATTCACACACTGTCATTCAGTGTGGCCCACTCTGACTCCACTGCCCTGGGCCATTGTGCTGTGTTCTCAGGCGCATAATCTGGTTTGTACAGCCAGTCTGGGGAGCACAGAGAAAACGGTCACAGTCAAGTCATTTACAGACGGAGGGGAGAGATTCATTTCTGCGGTGTTTCAGTGAACCGTGTTAAACACCAGGGTTGGGGTGAAATTACACTCCAATTCATGGAGTAAATTGAAATTAAATTTTCCTCATTGTGTATCAAAAAATTAATTGGAATTTGTGTTTCTTAATTTGACTGTGAAACCACATATTGAATATTTTTTTCCCAAGTACAGATGTTGTACTGGACAATCGAAGAACATCTACTTAATTGTTTTGTTTCCCACACAGATCTCAGACGATGAGGAGCGGATGTCTGTGGGCAGCCGAGGCAGTGTGAGGGTCAGTATCACTCTAACGTTGACATCTTTTGTTTTCAATTCAATGGCAGAATTTCTGACTTGGTAAAGAGGCTTGAGGTAGAAGTTGCCCCTAAACACAGGTTTTGGATCAGATTTTCCAGTTACAAATCCAAACTGAAACGATTAGGGACAGTAAAACCAGTGGTTAGGGCAATTTCTACCAACTTGCATAAAGAGGTAAGCATGTGTGTTTCCATAGCTGCTCAGAAGTGGTAACAAGTACAACCATCACTTGGTGCTTAAACCCTTGGTGACGATGCTCTTATGTCTTTGAGCAGTCGGATCTTGATGCAATAGGGGCCTACGGAAGAGGGGTAAGACTTAACCTGCTGTGAGATTAACCTGGAGTGATCATCTAACCCTACTGCATCCCATAATGGTCTTTATGTCAGTTTTTAGTAACAACATGTAGTTGTTAGTTTACCATTTAAACTCTATTCAGAACAAGGCAACGATGGAGTACCAAAACATGACAGTCCTCTTAGGAGAAAATTTAGCATACCAGGATCAGGCACCAACCATATAATTTTGTCCCTTAGCGACAGCAGAATAGTTTCACAGGAAAGCCTACAAATTGTTTGGTAGATGTTGATTCATTATTTACATTGTTAACTCATCAGTTTGATTAACTGCAGATGTGATCGTTACTAATCGTGGTTTAATGTGTGTTGGGAAGATTGCAATGCATTGTTATCCTACAGTCCTTTAAAGATGCAGCGTTACTGCGGTGCAGCTTGCATGGTCTTTCAGAATTCTATGGTACGTTATTTAAATGTGAACCACTGGTACCATTAATGCTTGTTAGTGCTAGTTTGACCACCAGAGGGCATCTTTGAGAAGTATTTGATAGCCTTCAGTAGTGGCTGTACTAGAGAATGCAGACACACGGGAGACCGGGGTTCAATTCCACGACGGGGAGGAAGGAGTAGGCTGTCCTTGAAAATAAGATTTTGTTCTTAACTGACTTGCCTAGTTAAATAAAGGTTACACTAAGAGCATAACATTTCAACACCCTAATTGTATAATTGTAGTCTAACCAATACCCAAAAGAAGATTCAGTGAAAATAAAAATCTCATTGATTGATCAAGACCAGTCCCCAAAGCTTGTCTCAGAGCAGTGGGAAACAGTGCTAAAATAGTTTTAGGCTTTTCCTTCAAATCCTGTTGCTTCTAACTTCAATATACTCTTTAAATAAGACCTACACCACTTTTAACAGCACATTACTCAACACTAGTGAGACTCATGTTTCCTATGATAGGCCTACAGTATATGGAATAATATGACGTGACTCTCTGGCAATAATTACAAATAAAGGATATTTCTGTAATTCAGTGATATTTATTACCATGGTAATTCGTTATGGATTCATAACTAAATAAACATCGGCATTTTGAAAGTTTTTTTTATCATTATTTTATTAATGAAAGCATAAAGATGCCATTATTACATTGTTTTAGTTTGAACGCGCAGACTGGCACTAAGAACAGAACAGCGGGAACGTTTCCCTAGTCAGCGCCATTATTCGTGCAATGCCCCTTAAATATTTTTGGAGACTATTGTTTTCAAATAACGTAAAATGAGTGAGGAAAAATACCATTCTTGAACATGGTGTGAGACATGTTACTAATTTGTAAATAAGGCCAGTTGGTTATTTATAATTTATTTCTGTAGAGGGGGAGAAACCTAAGGTCATCTCATGGGTCTCCCAGTCGAGGCCGGCACGGGTATTGAACCAGCATCTGTAGGAACACAGCTGTCTTAGACCGTTGCACCACTCAGGCGCTGTACAATGTGACCGGCCGGGAGTGGCCTACAGTACTACAGTAAGAGCAAAATAATCCTAACAAAATAAAAACCTTAGTGTAACAACAGTTTTCGTAAGTAATACTGAAGTAGTGCACAATTATCAGTTTCTATTTAGGTTAATGTCGCCCATTCATTGTCAGTTAGAGACACAGTAGGATCCAAAAGCATAATCAGTGCTCTAACTCCACCTTGCGCTGTTCTGGAGCAATGAAGTGGTGATGCAGGGTAGCGTACTAAACCACAAATGACCTCTAAGTCCGCAACATAATCTCAAAACTTTTAGTGGATCAACCACTTCATACAGTCTTGGGTTTGTGTGCCTGTGTATGTCACAAACATTAGCATGGATGACTTATTGTAGCGTGTTGTTCAGACATGGTGTGTACTCTGGAGAATGTTGACATGGCTGTGTGACACAAAGCCTGACATTTTGATGTTTGTGTTCTAAAGTTGAGTTGAATGTTATATTTAACAATAAGGCCTGAGGGATGTGGTATATTGGCCATATACCACAAACCCCCAAGGTGCTTTAATGCTATTATAAACTGGTTACCAATGTAATTAGAGCAGTAAAAATAACTTTTGTCATATCCGTGGTATACGGTCTGATATACCACGGCTGTCAGTAAATCAGCATTCAGGCCTCGAACTACCCAGTTTAATACTATTTTACCATCTGAACCACTAATGCCCCTCCTAACCCTAAACAAGCACTTGTCTTACATGTTTCTTTAATCAAACCATAATTAGCTTGTTTGGTTACATTACAGCGTCATCTTGGGTGTTAGTATGGTTAATTTCTTCAGTGGACAACTATGTTTGTCCCTGGCTAGTGCCATGGAGTAAATCGACTTATAGAGCTGGCTAGCCTGACTGCCAACTGTCTGTTCCAAAACAAACACAAGTTGCATCATAAATGGCACCCTATTCCTTTTATAGTGACTACTTTTGACCAGGGCCCATAGGGATCTGTTCAAAAGTAGTGCACTATATAGCAAATCGGGTGCCATTTGGGACTTAGACACCGACTCAGAACTATTTTAGGCACTGTTGTCTGAGTTCTCAGAGAGAAATGTTTTATGGTGAGTAATCATGGAAAATACCGTAGTGTTAAAGAACTGTAGTTAAATAAGAAATAAGTCCTTAAAGGGAGACGCAAGTTTTTAAAACCGAAAAAGGTTGTGAGTTTGGGGTTTTCTTACATGCTGCAATGGTTTGCATGTTTGACCCAAACAAGAAAGTAATGTGTGTCTTTATCAGTTTGGTGGTGATGGGAATCCATCCACAGTTTTTATGCTGTATAAAAAATAAAAATCATGGCAACTGTGATGGAAACAGGAAGTTTTATAAATGCTGACAGATCATTTGTTCTCTCAACAATCTTTTTGTATCCTGAAAATGTATTATGCGAGAAATGGCAATAGTCACATAGTGTATAGTCCTCCCACTACGACTCTGGAAACTAATGCAGTTTATTAGGCTACAGATTAAATTAATTATGATGAACTTCACAGGGTGGTGAAAGTGCACGGTGATCTAGATTAAGGTGACCAGATTTCTGAAATTAAAACCGGGGACATTTCCAGTTCGGCGGTCAATATATCATTAAAATATCCAATGTCATTATTTATGAAATTTAAAAGGGAGATAATTCCGGTTTCATGTATTTAGTCTAACAGGCACATTGTGAAACAGAGAAAACAACTATACTACAGAAACACTACAGACAAGACAGAACTGTCCGAACAGCCATTCAGTGGTCCTTGTAGTCTGGGTAGACTAAGAGCAGAAGAGAACATGAGCAAAATTGAAAAAAAACCAGACAATAGTATATGTGAAATACTTAACAACATAATATAGACATAAGATGCTGATGAGATTGGTAACTACATAATATACTTATACCAACCTAATCTGTATATTTCTCAGAAGAATGTATCTTCTTCAAAATTGTTCTGTCTTTGGCCAGCTTCTCCATGAACTCCTGGCAGGTGAGGTTAAAGTTTGTCTTCACAATAAGCATGGCCTTGATGGTAGGAACAGTGAACCTACTTCTTGCTGCTGTCCATATATCATTCATTTGGGAGAACACTCTCTCGACTGGTCCATTACTTCCAGGTAAGCATATGACCACTAAAGGTCGACCGATTTAATTGGAATGGCGATTAATTAGGGCCGATTTCAATTTTTCATAACAATCGGAAATCGGTATTTTTGGACACCAATTTGGCCATTTTTTTTAAATATTTTTTTTTACACCTTTTTATCCTTTATTTAACTAGGCAAGTCAGTTAAGAACACATTCTTATTTTCAATGACGGCCTAGGAACGGTGGGTTAACTACCTTGTTCAGGGGCAGAATGACAGATTTTTACCTTGTCAGCTTGGGGATTCAATCTTGCAACCTTACAGTTAACTAGTCCAACGCTCTACGAGCCTTAGTTTCCTGATTCGACCATATTAAAGACCTATCATCTCGAAAACAAAACATTTATTCTTTCAGTGAAATACGGAACCTTCTGTATTTTATCTAACGGGTTGCATCCATAAGTCAAAATATTCCTGTTACATTGCACAACCTTCAATGTTATGTCAAAATTATGTAAAATTCTGGCAAAGTAGTTCGCAACGAGCCAGGCCTCCCAAACTGTTGCATTTACCCTGACTCTGTTGCAAGAGAAGTGATACAAAGAAATTAATGTTAGCAGGCAATATTAACTAAATATACAGGTTTAAAAATATATAGTTGTGTATTGATTGTAAGAAATGCATTGATGTTTTATGGTTATGTGTAGTTAACTAGTGATTATGATTGTTTTTTTGTAAGATAAGTTTAATGCTAGCTAGCAACTTACCTTGGCTTCTTACTGCATTCTCATAACAGGCAGGCTCCTCGTGGAGTGCAATGAGGCAGGTGTTTAGAGCGTTGGACTAGTTAACCGTAAGGTTGCAAGATTGAATCCCCGAGCTGAGAAGGTAAAAATCTGTCGTTCTGCCCCTGAACAAGGCAGTTAACCCACCGTTCCTAGGCTGTCATTGAAAATGAGAATGTGTTCTTAACTGACTTGCCTAGTTAAATAAAGGTGTAAAAAACAATTGGCCAAATCGGTGTCCAAAAATACCGATTTCCGATTGTTATGAAAACTTGAAATCGGCCCTAATTAATCGGCCGACCTCTAATATTTATATCCAAAAATCTCAGTTTACATTGCCGTGTTATGTTCAGTAATGTTTTGCTTCCAAAACATCCGGTGATTTTGCAGAGAGCCACATCAATTTACAGAAATACTCATAATAAATATTGATAAAAGATACAAGTGTTATGCATGGAATTAAAGATATACTTCTCCTTAATGCAACCGCTGTGTCAGATTTCAAAAAAGCTTTACGGAAAAAGCACACCATGAAATAATCTGAGCACAGCGCTCAGGCACCAAAACAAGCCACCTGCCATGTTGTGGAGTCAACAGAAGTCAGAAATAGCATTATAAATATTAACTTACCTTTGAACTTCATCAGAATGCACTCCCAGGAATCCCAGTTCCACAATAAATGTTGGTTTTGTTCGATAAAGTCCATTTATGTCCAAATACCTCCTTTCTGGTTGCGCATTTAGTTCACAAATCCATATTCATGAGGCGCAGGCACTTAGTCCAGACGAAAAGTCTAAAAAGTTATATTACAGTTCGTAGAAACATGTCAAACGATGTATAGAATCAATCTTTAGGATGTTTTTAACATAAATCTTCAATAATGTTTCAACCGGACAATTCCTTTTGTCTTTAGAAATGAGAAGGAACGCAGCTCTCACGGCCGCGCGCATGATTTAGCTCATGGCATTCTGCCAGACCCCTTAGTCGAACAGCTCTTATTCGCTCCCCCTTCACAGTAGAAGCCTGAAACAATGTTCTAAAGACTGTTGACATCTAGTGGAAGCCTTAGGAAGTGCAATCAGACCAAATTTACACTATCTTGGATAGGCAAAGACCTAACCTACAAACCTCAGATTTCCCACTTCCTGTTTGGATTTTTTTCTCAGGTTTTTGCCTGCCATATGAGTTATGTTATACTCACAGGCATTATTCAAACAGTTTTGGAAACTTCAGAGTGTTTTCTATTAAAGTCTACTAATAATATGCATATCTTAGCTTCTGGGCCTGAGTCGCAGGCAGTTTACTCTGGGCACCTTATTAATCCAAGCTACTCAATACTGCCCCCCAGCCATAAGAAGTTAACGCACAGTTAAAAACGGGGACTTTTCCAGGGACAGCTCCAGCCGGGGACAGGCCACCAAAAACGGGGACGTCACCCTAATCTAGATGCTCCTTTCCAATAAATATTGAGGGTCTTATTCTGGTGACATGATGGATCGATGCTTGACTGCCGTTTGACAAATACAAATATTCTTATCCATACTAATCTCATGCAGACTTGCCTACCCGCACTGGATCTGCAAGCTGATGGCTAGAGAGCACGTGCCAAGATCAGAGGAGGCACATTTAGCTATTTAACGCAACAGTTCTTGTGACAACTATTGGTCGAGTTGATTTGTATTCACTACATGAAAACTGAAGCGAAAAAGTAAATCGCACACTGATTTTTATCTGCTACAAGTCAGTTTGTTGTAAACGCACCACTTGTGGGAAAATGTGCATATTTTATTTGTGTGGATTTTAGAATATCCACATTAAAATCTGTTACCATTTGGATGGAAATCTAGACACTGAGGCAAATGCAAGGTGTCTTCCTCCCATCCTGCCTTGCACGTGTTGCATTTTTTTTCTGTGACATTAATTTGACATGTCACTAATTAGTGGGTGTGGCTCCACGTATACTGTTTCCATGATGTCTTTTCCCATGGGCGGGAAAGGCGTCCTGACACACCTTTACCCGCCTCCTCAATCCCCCTCTCCCATGGCTCCTCCTCACTTTCACAGGAGAAGGACAAGAAGTCCAAGAAAAAGAAGAAACACAAAGACAAACACAAAGATCGTGACGTATGTAAAGACTGTGACCTTTTAAGAATAGCCCAAATTGAAAAATTATTGCAGTTTTGTTGCTCATTTGTATGTGTTCTGTCCCTTACAGAGCAACGGCTATGACAATGAGTACAGTGCTATATCCAGTCGGGTTAGTAGTGCCTTTTAACCTGTAGTACCTGGCTAGTGTCCAGCAGGGTGAATGGATGAATGCCAATAGGTTCAAGTGGACATGTTTAAAGTTGACTTCAGTTAAATGATTGCAGACGAAATGTGTGTGTTTCAGTACGTACGCATTGAGAGAATTTCAGGATACTGTGGTTTTCTTACCACACAATTCAGTACTGTTTGGTTCCGTATTCCTTATTCCATCAGTCCATTGTTTATATTGACAAAGGTCATTCTTGACCACATTGAACAATTCCAAGATACTTTCTTGACTGTTTCGTTTTGTTCAAATTCGGCTTCAGTGAGGGTAGTTTATGGTTATTCTTTTGCAGGCATTGGTGTGCTGTAGTTAAGTGCCTTGCAGTTAATTAGGCTTTATCTCCCTCTCCTCTTCGCCCACTCAGAGCTCCAGACTCGGTGATGAGAGCAATAGCAGGGTCTCTCGCTCGTCCAGACAAGATCTGCAGCCGGTGGGTTCCCGCTCTTCCTCTTTCCCTCTCCCTCTTTCTTATGGAGTTCTGACAATAGCCCTACTGCCTTTATTCTACCAATAAGGAACCATTTTTATATTCAATCAATTGATCTGTATAAGATTGAAAGCGGAACTTGCGGAGGTAACTCTAAGGGCTTGAATTGAGGCAAAAAAGTGGTCTGTTTGGTAGCCATCTTTGCTTTAATGTTGATGTAGACACCAGGGGTTCTCTCTCTCTCTCTCTCCTCACCCACTCTCAGAGCTCCGGACTCAGTGATGAGAGCATTAGCAAGGTCTCTCGCTCCTCCAGACTGGACCTGCAGCCGGTGGGTGTTGTGTGACTGACTGTGCATTAACACTTTGGTGTTAACTACTGAATGCTGGATCCCACTTCTGACCCCAAATGTGTTGAGCGATATGTACTGTACCAGTCAAAAGTTTGGCCACAGCTACTCATTCAAGGGTTTTTCTTTATTTTTACTACTTTCTACATTTGTAGAATAATAGTGAAGACATCAACAATATGAAATAACACATATGGAATCATGTAGTAACCAAAAAAGTGTTAAACAAATCTAAATATATTTGAAATTCTTCAAAGTAGCCACCTTTTGCCTTGATGACAGCTTTGCACACTCTTGGGATTATTTTACAATGTAGAAAATAATCAAAATAAAGAAATACCCTTGAATGAGTAGGTCCAAACTTTTGACTGGTACTGTATATCTTACTTTATACTCACTCGACTACTAACCATTGATATCTGAAAGTCTGACACCGCTCACCGAGTGTTTTTTTTCTTCCAGTTCATCTGTTTTTTTTGTTCTTTACTCGTTTTGCTGTAACACTGTCTTTAGAGTAGCAGCCTTTATCTTTAAATGGAGATATGTTCTCTTGTTCAGCATCTATGCCAAATGTATTTATGTCAGAAGTGTGTTTGAGTCAGCATTTTTTTTTTTTAATAAAAAAAAAATAATCACCATTGATACTCTGGAAAGACACTGTAAATTTGTGTGAATGTGAAATTATGGCTGCAAAAATAATGGTCATGGACAGACACCCCTTGAATTCATGATATACACTGAGTGTACATAACATTATGAACGCCTGCTCTTTCCACAACAGACTGACCAGGTGAATCCAGGTGAAGCTATGATCCCTTATTGATGTGACTAGTGAAATCCTCCTCAATCAGTGTAGATGAAGGGGAGGAGACAGGTTGAATAAGGATTTTGTAAGTGTGCCATTCAGAGGATGAGCAAGACAAAATATTTGTGTCTTTGAACGTGGTGCTAGGTTCTAAATAACAGGGTAAAAGCTCAAACCAAGTTTATTCACCCAAAGGGTCAGACAGCTGAAAAATATATGTTCCCACCAGCACAAATACACATACTCCAATTTAGGTGAACTCCTCCTTCCCTCTAAACATGATATATTTATTTCAAGGCAGGAAGTTAAGTGATGTGGGTAATAAATTGTTCCTTCTCCCTTAATCTGACCTGACCTGATTTCCGCCCCATTGCTCACTAATCCACATTTCTCCACCCTTATCAGTGACAGCAACCATGTGATTGCCTTTCCTTTACTCAGTACATTCCAAGGCCCTGGCTCATATCCAACATGAATTGACCCCACCATATACATTCCTTCTACAGATAACCATTAACTTTTGGTATTGAAATCCGACTGTGGCCCTTCTCATTTCCATAGGATACCTGATAATGAACAATATTTCAAGTTTAGAAGTCAGAACCCATCAGTGGTATGGTAGTAGGTGCCAGGCCCACTGGTTTGTGTGTTAAGAACTGCAATGCTGCTGGGTTTTTCACATTCAACAGTTTTCCATGTGTATTAAGAATGGTCCACCACCCAAAGGACATCCAGCCAACTTGACACAACTTTGGGAAGCATTGGAGTCAACATGGGCCAGCATCCCTGTTCGAAAGCGTTCAACACCTTATATAGTCCATGCCCTGGCGAATTGGGGCTGTTCTGAGGGCAGAAGAGGGTGTAACTGGGTGCAAGAAGGTTTTCCTAATGTTTTGTGTACTCCGTGTACATTCTGTAGTGTTGTGTGGAGTTCCGCTGAATGGTATTGTCATTGGCCATTTGCCTTTACATCTAAACACATTTCAACTAAGGTTTCTTAGTCATTTCTGTTTCCTCTCTCTTGCTGTGTTTCTCTTTCAATCCCTCTCCCTCTTTCCCTCGTCTTAGGCATCCTATGCTTCCTCTGACCTTAACAGCAACAATGGTCTGTCCTCTTCTAGGCAACGGCTTTCTTCCTACGAGGTCTGTTCACGGCATGCACGTGCACACACCTAAACACATATACCTCAAATCCTGTATCAAAGCAATATTACCTCTCCTGAGCAGTGTACTCCCCAGATCAGTTTTTGCGGTCTTGCCAACATGTTGGCCGTGACCAACATTACCGTAGTAGTTGGCAAGGCGGCACATACAGATCTTGGACCAGGCTAGATCACATGGTCTTACCATTGTTGTTACCCAGGCACTGACTACAGTGTGAAAACATGTTGTGACAAGTATTCTTACCCCCTCCCTACTATACCCACACTCCATTTAGTCATCCGGGCTACTCAGCCAGATCTCCTACCGGCGCCATCACAGGGTTTGTGATGCCATTCATTAGTGTGACCTTTGACCCCACCCATTATGATACTTCATATGCTACCTGTAACACACGTGTTGCACTGCCGGTTGTCACCTGAAAGACACTGTTTTTATCACAAGATCATCTTTAAAGTAAGCACTCTAGTACTTTTTAGTTTCACAGTGTATCCAGTGGCTTTAGGAGCCATTCTGTAATTATCAAGAAGTTCTGATGGCACTTATAGTAGCAACAATTTGCTTTCGGGTGTTTTGGATTTTACTGGAGAAGTTACTGTGCACTGAAGAAGCTATGATTATGTCACTGTCGTGTAGATGAGCGAGCATGTCTCCAACAGCACTGCTGCGAATGTTAGGTTGTTTCAATCCTGTGTGTGTGTGTGTGTGTGTGATGTCCGATCCCACCCCTGCAGGGCTCTTTGTATGAGGACAGTCTGTACAGTGGGTCTCGACGGGTGACCGGCTCCAGCTCTCGTGTAAGACTCCCGATGCATTGTGGGATTGTGTTTGTGTGTGTATGGCAGTAAACCCATGTGTCCTAAATACGTGACATTCCCTTACTTGTAACATCTTATATCCCCTCTGCACCTAATAGATGAAATGCGGTCACTAACCTTACTGTTTGAGTACTCAACCGAAAGATTGATAGGAATATTATCGTCCGGGCCTATAATTGAGATAGTTGAGGAAATGATGTCACTAATTGCAATGCGAGTGTTTTTAAATGAGGTTAATGTGTATGTGGGGCATGTCTGTGAGTAACTGGAATGTATATGACATGTATGTTCTGATCATGGTTATATTATTAGCTTTTGCATGATGTGTTCTGTTTTTCTGTCTTGAGTTTTAGTTTCCAGAGTGTTTAGCTGTGTTTGTGCTGTTGTTATGACACACATTAACTTTGGTGCCTTTGGGAACTTTGGTGAGTAGTGGCTCAGTTGGTTGGAGCATGGTGCTTGCAGGTCGTGGGTTCAGTTCCCTGTGAACGTTAATGCAGTGCACTGAATAGCTCTGTTGGCTTAGGATTTCTCTACTTGTCGCCTGGTGTGCGTATTTGAGTGGGTACTGCAGACGTGCACGTGTGTGTTCTTTTGCACACTGATGATGGTGTATGTGCCCTCCCCAGCATTCAGAGTACAATAGTTATCGCGGCAGCGGTTCCAGGGCGTCCTCCAGGGCCAGCTCAGCCCGTGCCAGCCCAGTGGTGAGCCCCTCTTCTCAGTCACACTGTCCAGCCATGGAGCATTGAAGTGGCACGACCCTCTCGCAAGCATTTAATCACAAACCGAGTATTCTTTTACACTGGATTAGTTATATTGTCTTAAGACTTAAAGGTAGACTCAGCGAAATGACGTTGCCAGCAGCAATGATGGAGGTCTTGATATGAGCGAGAGATGCAACATTTTGCTCTCACACAGTTACACACAGTACCTGCCCATGTGCACGGTTTCGCTTCACGCTGTGTAGAGCATGGTGGCCAGGGCACCAAAACAGAGGAGAAGTTGAGTTTTGTGCTTCAACATTCTTAGTTGTTGCAAAAATTGACCCACAAAGCCAAAACAGTTGACATTTTAGCAAATGTATTAAAAATCTACACTGAAATGTCACATTTAAATAAGTATTCAGACCCTTTACTCAGTACTTTGTTGAAGCACCTTTGGCAGCAATTACAGCCTCGAGTCTTCTTGGGTATGACACTGCAAGCTTGGCACATCTGTATTTGGGGAGTTTCTCCCAATCTCCTCTGCAGATCCTCTCAAGCTCTGTCAGATTGGATGGGGAGCGTCGCTGCACAGCTATTTTCAGGTCTCTCCAGAGATGTTCGGTCTGGTTCAAGTCTGGCTGGGCCACTCAAGGAAATTCAGAGACTTGTCCCGAAGCCAATCCTGCGTTGTCTTGGCTGTGTGCTTAGGGTTGTTGTCCTGTTGGAAGGTAAACCTTCGCCCCAGTCTGAGGTCCTGAGCGGTCTGGAGACGGTTTTCATCAAGGATCTCTCTGTACTTTGCTCCGTTCGTCTTTTCCTCGATCCTGACTAGTCTCCCAGTCCCTACCACTGAAAAACATCCCCACAGCATGATGCTGCCACCATCATTCTTCACTGTAGGGATGGTGCCAGGTTTCTTCCAGATGTGACGCTTGGCATTCAGGCCAAAGAGCTCAGTCTTGGTTTCATCAGACCAGAGAATCTCGTTTATCATGGTCTGAGAGTCCTTACACTGCCTTTTGGCAAACTACAAGTGGACTGTCATGTGCCTTTTTACTGAGGAGTGGCTTCTGTCTGGCCACTTTACCATAAAGGCCTGATTGGTGGAGTGCTGCAGAGATGGTTGTCCTTCAGGAAGGTTCTCCCATCTCCACAGGAACTCTAAAGCTCTGTCAGAGTGACCATAGGGTTCTTGGTCGCCTCCCTGACCAAGTCCCTTCTTCCTCGATTGCTCAGTTTGGCCGGGCGGCCAGCTTTAGGAAGAGTCTTGGTGGTTCCAAACTTCTTCCATTTAAGAATAATGGAGGCCACTGTGTTTTTGGGGACTTTTAATACTGTAGAAATGTTTTGGTACCCTTCCCCAGATCTGTGCCTCGACACAATCATGTCTCGGAACTCTATGGACAGTTCCTTTGAACTCATGACTTTTTTTGCTCTGACATGCACTGTCAACTGTGGGACCTTATATAGACCGGTGTTTGCCTTTCCAAGTCTTGTCCATTCAATTGAATTTACCACAGGTGGATGCCAATCAAGTTGTAGAAACATCTCAAGGATGATCAATGGAAACAGGATGCACCTGAGCTCAATTTTGAGTCTCATTGCTTATTTAAATGTATTTCTGTTTTATTTTTAATACATTTTTAAAAATGTCTTAACCTGTTGTCATTATGGGCTATTGTTTGCAGATTGAGGCCATTTTATTTCATCCATTTAAAATAAGGCTGTAATGTAACAACATTTGGATAAAGTAAAGGGGTCTGAATGCTTTCCGAATGCACTGTAAAGAACTTATGAACATGTTAATGGTTTAGGCATTGTTTTCCATGTCATTTTAAAATGTATATCCACTAAAGTATTTGTCCGTTGCAATTCAATTATACTATGACGTTGACAATTGGCTCCTGAGTTACTGATTCAGTCCACTGTTCATAAGCGGTTGATAGAGAATTGGAATGGAAACAGTAGCCGATTTGAGGCAATTGGTCACAATATCCACCATCTCAAAGGTCTTTGGTTTATGGTTGTTAGTGATGATTGACACAGCATGATGATGCTGCATCATGCCAAAATATACCTTGGATTTGCCCTGTGCCTTTTTGATTTGGTGTTTTGTTAGACAACCGGGATAGAAATACATACATATATAACTTTAGATAAGTACTAGGGCTGTGAAGGTCATGGAATTTAGGATGACTGTTACTGGCAAGCCAAATGACTGCAGTCACCTTAATAACCGTTTGAATAGTAAAACACAAAAATATATTTTTTCCTCTGTTCCTGACGGCATGTGCTGCCATAGCAATGGAATTAGTAGAACAGGCGTCCTCGTTCAAGTCAATAATGGCATAATGTGTGGACTGGCGGCAATTGCAGGTGTACCCATAGGAGCAAAGCAGGGAGCAAAAGCAGGAGGAGTACCTATCAATGTGTTATTCAACTCAACTGACATTACAGAGCCACATTCGTTAACATCATTTGAATTAACATTCTACGTTACTGTGGAATGTAGAATGTTTGCTACAACACCTTACTCATTTCAGAAAGGCGCAACAGAGTTTCATCACGTCGATAAGCGTCCATATTACCGCAGAAACGGACTCAACCACTCGAATAACCGGCCATCCCGTCTTCAGTCAGCTGTTTGTTCCACCCACAGAAATGTGTATATATATACAATTTAAACTGTTATGACGGTTATTTTTATATTCCAAAACTATCTGTTACGTGGTTATACAGTAATTGTGTCAGCCCTAATAAATACATAAATGGCATCTTTCAGACTGATATTGTTGTAACCGACAAGGTGATTTCTGAGACCCAGTACAACTTCTTGCTGTACTACATATATTTGTGTTGAGAGGTTGCCCAGAAAAGCCTATGGTTTTAATTGTCAAATCTGGGCAGATATTTTATTAACCAGTGGCAAGAATATGAAGACTAGTTGACATCTGGTATGCTGGGTCATCCTACCTTAACATATCATCAAACTTTAAGGTATTTCTTTACAGGCAGGAATTAACATGTGGGCTACTGTGTGTCCTGTTTAGTATGCTCATTACTCTATACAGCTGTAGGCTGATCCTTGTTCCGTTTAACACAGATTCTCCATTTGGCCATGACTGTGTGTTTTCATTCATAGATGTGTTTTGGTTGGAAAAGGGCAGTGTGTGAGAGGGATTCAGACAGTGCCCAACCTGAATATACTTTGTCCTATTGCGCCCCCTGGTGGGCAACTAGGATGATGACTGCAACTCTGTGGCCAGCTTCCTGCGCAGCGCGGCAACCAGCAGTGGCCTGCCCAGAGACCTGGATCACATGACCATCCCCAATATATCGGACGTGAGTGGGGCAGCACTGCCCGCCCAGAGTCATGCCAGGGCATGGCAGCGTGGTCTCAACTTGCATATAAAGACTGGCTTCTTCTGTGTGGAGTGGGGGGTAGACCTAAAGAGATTAATTACTGTCTGACTTGCTGTGTGAAGTGGTAGCCTGGATTGTGCTGTCAACTCCTACTGTATGGTCATTGTCACACCTGGAAGATGGGTGAGAGGAGACCTTAGAAAGTGTTTTTACCACTGAAGAGTGGTAAACAGGGGTATTAGTGAATAAAAAATATGAATTGCTAATCTATAGCATGCAGGTGGATGGGTTCTTATAGATGGAGTCTTTGTAGAATGGGGCTAACAACATTATGGTCTGTGTCGTGGACTAGAAGTACCATTGATACTCATATTGTTCACTTCCCATACCTAACATAGCATGCTGACTACTCTGAACAGTTTGATGGCCACATGTAACATGTTATATGTGATGGATAATAACAATGAACATTGCACGGCATTGAAGTTGAGACAGCTGTACATTTTTATAATTAGGCATGCGCTCTTAACTTACCCAGTAACTGGTGTGTTATAACATTGAAACTGCTCATGGTTTATGATTGGATGGAAATATTACCTACTCCCCCCCACAGCTTGTGAGGGATAATGTGATTGGACAAAGTGGAGTAAGGTAAAGATGTGATGAGGAATGTGAATCCATGGCCTTCCAGAACCTTCTCTAGGTCATGATGTTGCCCTTGTTCTAACAGTATCTCCCCGTTGTTCCCAGGTGGATGACCGAGATTACCTGGAAAAGGGATCTCGAGCCGCTTCCACCCTATCGGCAGCCACCCTCGCCTCGCTGGGCGGGTCTTCCTCCCGGAGAGAAAGTGGTGAAACGTCCATCACTGGCGACACAGAAACCTCCATACGAGAGATCAAGGTAAAGGTTACAAAAACATGGGTGTCCTAGAACCATCTTCCATCAATTCCACTCTTTAAGAGCCCATCACTGTACAGCACACACTGCTCTGCAAGTCATTCTCTACCTATCATTGTGCTTGTCACTTCATGTGTCGAACCCTGTCGCAGCATGCTTCTGTCTCTCCTCAACCCTGCCACACTCTTCACCCCAGGAGATTCATGAGCTGAAGGATCAGATCCAAGATGTGGAGTCAAAGTACATGCAGAGCCTTAAAGAAGTCAAGGTACATTACTGGACTGACCCAACGCAACCCAGCCTGAGGCCCCGTTAATATTAATATGATTTTAGTCTTCCCTAGCTTTTGAGTTGACCAATGATAGGTTTAGAGTCTAAACTTTAAGACTACCCTACTATTAACCAATAATCGTTTTGAACTTCCTTAGAATTAACCAATGGTAGTTTTAGTCGCCAGTGTTAAAGTACCTGAGAGACTCCTTTTTAAGCAATGATTAGTCCTCCTGACTAATATTTAATGAATGTTTTAGAATTATTTTCTTACTTATCCTTTTACTATCAACTACAGATTTAGGTTTAGACTCCTACATTGCTATTAAATGGTTCCCAGAATCTTGGACCCCTCTAATTGTTTACTAAGGTGATAATTACCTATGATTTCAGACTAGTGATGTTGAAAGCCCAGATCGGCATGATAATTGACAGAATTATAACTTTATTTTCAGACTAGATGGCTTGCTTGCCTTTTCCTATGCATTTTTCAGCTTCCTTTCAAAGCAGTCAAGTTAATCTGTCCTGATGTCAAATTCAATAACCCCACAGGCATACAGTAGGCAACTGTTGCTTGTGTCCTAACATCATTACATAATTTCCCTCTGAATACAAATTATGTCCATTGAATTCTATCCATGCCCTCCATTTTCGATCATGTTCCTGATCGTTCCTCCTAGTTGAAACCGTCAGAATGGAGTATAGAAAATGGAAGTGGCAGCGGGGTAACAATACCCCCCTTGGATATTGATGTGTCTGTGTTGGGGTCTGTGTCTTTCAGTCTGTCTGTCTGTCTGTGTTCCCATGTGCATACACCAACGGGCATCTCTTCCTATAGGATACCTTAGTGGAGGTGGAGGAGAAGTACCGCAAGGCCATGGTGTCCAACGCCCAGCTGGACAACGAGAAGAACAACCTGATGTACCAGGTGGACACGCTGAAGGACTCGCTCATGGAGCTGGAGGAGCTGCTGTCCGAGTCAAGGCGCGAGTACGAAGGGAAGAGCAAGGTATGGGATACATGGGAGGGAGGGAGGGAGGGAGGGAGGGAGGGAGGGAGGGAGAGAAGGGATAGGGCCGGATCATGAGAAATATACAATTACAGTAAGATGAAGGGAGAAGTTAGGCTCGAAAGAGAAAGGTGTATTGAGGAGGGCGATATTAGGTGGTACCTTTTGGAAACTATAGTTGCCTATAGTAATGTAATACTGGATGATTATAAACATGAACTGTATGTACAGTGGGGCAAAAAAGTATTTAGTCAGCCAATTGTGCAAGTTCTCCAACTTAAAAAAATGAGAGGCCTGTAGGTACACTTCAACTATGACAGACAAAATGAGAAAACAAATCCAGAAAATCACATTGTAGGATTTTTTATGAATTTATTTGCAAATTATGGTGGAAAATAAGTATTTGGTCACCTACAAACAAGCTAGATTTCTGGCTCTCATAGACCTGTAACTTCTTCTTTAAGAGGCTCCTCTGTCCTCCACTCGTTACCTGTATTAATGGCACATGTTTGAACTTGTTATCAGTATAAAAGACACCTGTCCACAACCTTAAACAGTCACACTACAAACTCCACTATGGCCAAGACCAAAGAGCTCTCAAAGGACACCAGAAACAAAATTGTAGACCTGCACCAGGCTGGGAAGACTGAATATGCAATAGGTAAGCAGCTTGGTTTGAAGAAATCAACTGTGGGAGCAATTATTAGGAAATGGAAGACATACAAGACCACTGATAATCTCCCTCGATCTGGGGCTCCACGCAAGATCTCACCCCGTGGGGTCAAAATGATCACAAGAACGGTGAGCAAAAATCCCAGAACCACACGGGGGGACCTAGTGAATGACCTGCAGAGAGCTGGGACCAAAGTAACAAAGCCTACCATCAGTAACACACTACGCCGCCAGGGACTCAAATCCTGCAGTGCCAGACGTGGCCCCCTGCTTAAGCCAGTACATGTCCAGGCCCGTCTGAAGTTTGCTAGAGAGCATTTGGATGATCCAGAAGAAGATTGGGAGAATGTCATATGGTCAGATGAAACCAAAATAGAACTTTATGGACAAAGAATGCTGACCATACCTACTGTGAAGCATGTGGGTGGAAACATCATGCTTTGGGGCTGTTTTTCTGCAAAGGGACCAGGATGACTGATCCGTGTAAAGGAAAGAATGAATGGGGCCATGTATCGTGAGATTTTGAGTGAAAACCTCTTTCCATCAGCAAGGGCATTGAAGATGAAACGTGGCTGGGTCTTTCAGCATGATAATGATCCCAAACACACCGCCCGGGCAACGAAGGATTGGCTTCCATAAGAAGCATTTCAAGGTCCTGGAGTGGCCTAGCCAGTCTCCAGATCTCAACCCCATAGAAAATCATTGGAGGGAGTTGAAAGTCCGTGTTGCCCAGCAACAGCCCCAAAACATCACTGCTCTAGAGGAGATCTGCATGGAGGAATGGGCCAAAATACCAGCAACAGTGTGTGAAAACCTTGTGAAGACTTACAGAAAACGTTTGACCTCTGTCATTGCCAACAAAGGGTATATAACAAAGTATTGAGAAACTTTTATTGACCAAATACTTATTTTCCACCATAATTTGCAAATACATTTATAAAAAATCCTACAATGTGATTTTCTGGATTTTTTTTTTCTTCTCATTTTGTCTGTCATAGTTGAAGTGTACCTATGATGAAAATTACAGGCCTCATCTTTTTAAGTGGGAGAACTTGCACAATTGGTGGCTGACTAAATACTTTTTTGCCCCACAGTATATACAGTGCATTCGGAAAGTATTCAGACCTCTTCACTTTTTCCACATTTTGTTACTTTTCAGCCATATTCTAAAATGTATTAAATAATGTTTTTCCCTCGACAATCTACACACAATACTCCATAATGACAAAACAAAAACAGGTTTTATTACATTTTTGCAAATATATAAAACATCTAAACTGAAATTTCACATTTGCATAAGTATTCAGACCATTTACTCAGTACTTTTGTTGAAGCTCCTATGGCAGCGATTACAGCCTCGAGTCTTCTTGGGTATGACGCTACAAGCTTGGCACACCTGTATTTGGGAAGCTTCTCCCATTCTCTGCAGGTCCTCTCAAGCTCTGTCAGGTTGGATGTGGAGTGTCGCTTACCAGCTATTATTTTCAGGTCTCTGCAGAGATGTTTGATCGGGTTCAAGTCTGGGCTCTGGCTGGGCCACTCAAGGACATTCAGAGACTTGTCCCGAAGCCACTCCTGCTTTGTCTTGGCTGTTTGCTTAGGGTCGTTGTCCTGTTGAACCTGAAACTGAGCGCTCTGTAGACGGTTTTCTTCAAGGATCTCGCTGTACTTTGCTCTTTTGATCTTTCCCTCTATCCTGACTAGTCCCTGCCACTGAAAAACATCCCCACAGCATGATGCTGCCACCGCCATTCTTCACCGTAAGGATGGTGCCAGGTTTCCTCCAGACGTGACGCTTGGCATTCAGGCCAAAGAGTTCAATCTTGGTTTCATCAGACCAGATAATCTTGTTTCTCATGGTCTGAGAGTCCTTTAAGTGTCTTTTGGCCACCTCCAAGTGGGCTGCCATGTGCCTTTTTACTGAGATGTGGTTTCCATCTGGCCGCTCTACCATAAAGGCCTGATCTGTGGAGTGCTGCAGAGGTGGTTGTCCTTCTGGAAGGTTCTCCCATCTCCACAGAGGAACTCTGGAGCTCTGTCAGAGTGACCATCGGGTTCTTGGTCACCTCCCTGACCAAGGCCCTTCTCCCCCCTCTAGGAAGAGTCTTGCTGGTTCCAAACGTCTTCCGTTTAAAATGATGGAGGCTGCTGTATTCTTGGGGACCTTCAATGCTGCAGGAACCTTTTGGTAACCTTCCCCAGATCTGTGCCTCTACAAAATCCTGCCTCTGAGCTCTACAGACAATTCCTTCGACCTGGCTTGGTTTTTTGCTCTGACATGCACTGTGGGACCTTTTATATGGACAGGCCTTTCCAACTAATGTCCAATTAATAAATTTCCACATGTGGAATCCAATCAAGTTGTAGAAACATCAAGGATGATCAATGTAAACAGGGGATGCACCTGAGCTCAATTTCAATCTCATAGCAAAGGGTCTGAGTACTTACGTAAATAAAGTATCTGTTTTTTATTTGTAGTAGATTTGCAAAAATGTCAAGTTTTCGCTTTGTCGTTGTTTTTATATAAAAATATTTAAGCAATTTTAGAATAAGGCTGTAACGTAACAAAATGTAGAAAAAGTGAAGGGGTCTGAATACTTTACAAATGCGCTGTACGTAAATTCTATGTACGATTTTATACATGTAAAACTGTATGTTAAAAGTATATATATGTACAACACACTTTGATCAAGAATCAGTTTACAGACCGAAACTGACTTCATCCACAACTACAACCTGGACCTGGATTACAACCACAACCTGGACTATAAGGCAGCTGTTTTGGGACACAATGATCACTGCACATATTGCAAATCCATTAAAACATCTCCTCTGTCATTTCTCCCAGGACTTTGAGCGTGAGAAACATGCCCACGGCGTGCTGCAGTTCCAGTTCAAGGAGATGAAGGAAACGCTAAAACAGAGCGAGGAGTTACTAACAGTGAGTCCTCCAAGGCATCCTCAAAATTAAAACCCAAAGCTTGTCAGGACAGCCAAAATGACTTTACCTGTCACCTTTCAGTTTTCTTATTTCTGAACTTCCCTGTCTTCTCACCTCCATGCTGATCATCTATTGTTCTCACTGCTTTCACCTTTCGCACACACTTAATTTTCTCCTATTTATTCCATCACATCTTCCTGCGTTTCCGCTGTCCAGGAGATCCGTCAGATGCGTCTCAAGCAGGACGGCTTTGTTAGGGAAATCTCTGACCTGCAGGAAACCGTGGAGTGGAAGGATAAAAAGATTGGGGTATGCCCTGTGAACTCTAATCTTTTCGTTTTGTTAGTACATGTTCAATTTGATAGCATTTGGTGGATGCAAACGGAAATCCCCACACATACTTGTGTTGTGTTCACCTGTGTTGTGGTGTTAAAATACACTTATTTACTTAGGCAGAGAAGTTGATGCTAGCTAAGTGCATGAATGCTTGATACTGTATACTGCTCCTTCACTTTCTCTCTGCTCACTTTCACTTCACCCATATCTATCTTTGTTCTTTACCTGCGCTTCCACTTCCCCTACTGGGGGAACTGCTCAGGCCTTAGAGCGGCAAAAGGAGTATTCGGATGCCATCCGAAATGAGCGGGATGAGCTCAGGGATGAGGTGGTCCAGCTGAAAGACATTCTGAAGGTATTTAGTCCTTTCAAGGGAGTCGGAGCTCGGAATATGCAACGCTGGCCTCTTAAACAGGGTTTCTCTATTGTAGTTATAATGCACTGTTGTGAAACTCTCTTAAGCCTCTCATCAGTTTGTGTTCATGTCCTGCCCAGAAACATGGAATTGTCCTCAGACCTGACCTGACTGCAAATGGGGAAACGCTGGAGTTGGGAACTGAAGGGTCAGCCAGTGGAGATCCAGCTTCTCAATTGGCTCAGGACTCCCAGACGTCGCCCCTGGAAGGGGGGAACAGCATGCTTGGTAAGCACCATTACTGGACAAAGATCGCTACATGTTGTAATCATCTCCTGCTTACATCATAGCTTTGCCAAATTATAGCTAACTTCTAAGCTCAAATCAGGCCCACACCTGATCTAATGCAACCCTGTAGACTTAACCTGAGTTTGGTTGACTGACATAGAAGTTAGTCGCAGAAGAAGTCCAAAACCTAAGCTTTCTCCACTGATTCTCCTCCCAACCCAATGCAACCCTTGCACTTGATGCATGTTAACTAATCCATGCATCCGAACCATGATTTAAAGCAGATGGTGTAAACACACATGGTGTTTTGGTGCCAAAATGTGTATCCTACATAGTAGTTTAATTTTGAGGTAAGTCCAGGGTCATTAGGCTGATTGCTTTGGCGAAATTATGTTGACCTTGTGTTTTGTCTATTATAAACTCTTTACTTCAACCTGATAAATGTCAATGGTGTTTGAAGTGTTTGCTGTGGTGTTATAGTTGGTTGGTGTTTACACCAGATCATTACACGGATCACAATCAATAAATCCATTAATTGGTCTATTCAATGTAGGTTGTTGATTTTATTTTTTGTAAATGATTAGGAAAAAATGTTTTGTTTGTTAAGTCACAAACCTGTCAATTTCTGGCCAGTCCCAAAGCAATATAACACTACAGTAGACATTTCAGAGTTTAAGATTTGCAGCTTGCCAAGGTGCCTCTGACCTGCTCATCTGCCTTGAAGATTAATCTGGGATCAAGGTTTTGTTTGGTGCTCTCCTCTTCCTCCTTTTCCACCTCTTCCATGCTGGTTTGATTTTTACCCAATTCTTTCAAATTACGCTTTGCGCTAATTGGCCCAGGTTCAACTGGCAGATCTTGATCATCAGAAAAATGTTTATTTGAAACTCCAAGCCACAGTGTTTGGCCTATTTCACCCTCATGGTATCCCTCATGGTCTCCTAGGCAGAGCTCAGGAGACGGAGTTGGGAAGTAGAGGAGATAAGGTGGTGGATCCAGGAAGGTCCAGGCAGCAAGAGGATACACACGAGGAGGAGGCTCAAGAGAACCATCTGACCTCGCCCACCCCCTGTAGCCTTGTTGGTGTTTCTGAAACAGAAACATCAAGGGAGGCTCAGCCATTCTCGCCCACATTGGGGGAAGAGGTTGAAATTGAAGGCAGTGATGTCAACAAAGACTCTGACAATGGCATACCAGTAGTAGAGTTCAAAAGTGGACCGGTCTGTGATTCTGAGGTACTTGTGGTTGTAACAGGTCCTGAGGAAGAGGTTACAGTAGCGGGGGAGGGGTATGAAGCAGCAGGTGTAGAGGGGACACGGCAAGGCAGAGTAGAGGTTGCAAGCGAAGGGGAAATGGGAATAAAAAATGACAAGGCAGATGAGGCAGAGACCAAAGTTGTCAAGAGCAGTGACGACACCAAAGAGACGTCCTCAAAAGAGCCTACCTCAGAATATGGTGCAGCAGCTGAACAAGAGAAAAACGAATTGAGTAAAGACGTGAAATGTTTAGACTCATATCCTCTGCCTAGGGAAACCATTGAGGACACCATGAAAAATGGCACACAGCTTAGCCAAGGGACAGACCTTGATACTAGTAAGAGCCCAATCAAATCAAACCCTGAGCCTCAGAAAACAAAAAAGGCTGAAGCGTTACCAGAGATAACTGACCTGCAACCACAGACCCAAGCAGGCAACAAGAAGAAGAAAGGCAAGAAGAAGAAGGGAGAGACACAAAGTGATGTAAAGCAGGAAGACCATAAGAAGAGCACAACAGAAACAAATGGCACACAGATTAGCCTAGGGACAGACCTTGATACTCCTAAGAGCCCAGTCGAATCAAACCCTGAGCCTCAGAAAACAAAAAAGGCATGTGTGTTGCCAGAGACCACTGACATGCAGCCACAGTCCCAAGGAGGCAAAAAGAAAAAGAAAGGCAAGAAGAAGGGAGAGAAACAAGGTGATGAAACGCAGGGAGATAAGATGAGCACAACAGAAGAGGATGTGGTCTCCACCCCAAGCAATAAGGAGCCAGTAGAGGCGGTAGGAGAGGGGGTTATCACAATAGAAACACAGCGAGAGGAGGGGACCAGTAGTTCACCAGATCGAGAGCTCCAAAGCCCTGAACAAAAAGCACAAACCATAGCTGAGGGACTGAACCTGAAGGAAGAACAACTAGAAGAAGACCGAGTAGAGCCTACCATTGAAGTATCTCTGACTGACCAAGCTAAGAGTGAGGAAGTTGTCTCAAAGAAGAAAAAGAAGAAAATGAAAAAGGACAAACACAAACCTACAATGGAATCAGAGAAATCAGAAGGCGAGATATCAGTATTATCCCTTGAGTCCAACATTGGTATTGCTGATCCTGTTGATCACTCCAAGTTTATAACCAGCACTTATAACCCTATGGAGGAATTAGAATCGACAACAGATACTGGTACCCAAAAGGACGAGTCAGGGTACACAACCAACCCTGATAACTTTGGAGACTGTTTGAACTCTTCAGCTGACCCAAAATGTCCATTGGACTCGAAACAGTCCACAGCTGGGAATTCAAACAATGTCAAAGAGGAAGATGCAATCAAGGTCTCGGTTGAAGAGGAACAAACAATCCAAGACTCAAAGGAACAAGGGAATAACTTTCACAGTCCCATTGTCTTAAGACCAGAGCTTAAGAAGAGCGTGGAACCTGAAGACCTTATCTTCCATGATGGTGTCGCTACTCATCCAGACCAGGCTAACGAAAATGCAACACAAGACCTAAAAGAGGCAGGTCAGGATAAACCAAACGGGAGCCCAGAAGAGCGTAAAAATGCACTTGAACATGAAGACACTTCAATGGCAATGCCAGCAAATGTAGAGGAATGCAACAATTCAGCAGATGAGAAATGTTGTAGCATATCGCTTGACCGCAACTGCCCTGCTGCTGACACCATAAGACTGCCTGAACAATTGGTGGATCTACCTGGTTGTCCAGTCACTGACAGGCACTTGTATGAAAACAACAAGCCAGAAACACTTGATTCAGAAGAGGCATCAAATGGAGGGATCTCTACAGAGACCGAGCTGAATGATACAGAAACACTTGATGCAGAAGAGGCATCAAATGGAGGGATCTCTACAGAGACCGAGCTGAATGATACAGAAACACGACTACAGGACCCTGTAAAAGAAACTCCGGTGACAATTGACTCTTTTAGGGAACAGAGCCACAATGAAAGTGGACCATGCACTATGGTGGCTAAAGCAGAAGAGCAAGATGATCCCATTGAGGCCAAGCTGGAGGGTAACAAGGTACCTGGACCCAGTGAGCAGTGGACTGACAAGGAGCATGAAAATGAGGGTCAATCGTTTGACTTTTCTGACCTAGTTTCAGTGGTTCCTGCAAATGTATTCCCAATAGCATCCCAAGAGGAGGTCAGCCAGGAAATGAGAACGATGTCGTTAGGATACAAAATAGAGGTAGAGCTTGGTAAAGAGAAGGGTAACCAGGAAGAGGAGGATGACAAACCACAGGACACAGAGGGAGTTAGCACGATAGTGGCACAGCAATCAATTGAAGGGGGGTTGGATAATGCACCAGAGGAGCTCCGAAGCCCTGAAGAAAAAGCACAAACCATAGTTGAGGGCCAGAACGTGACTGGAGAACAACAACAAATCACATTAGAGGAGGGGGTTAGTGTAACATACAACCAGAAAGACATTGCAGAGGAGGGAGTGAGTGTTGAACAGCAAGGTGTAGGGGAGAGCGAGAGGCAGCAGAATGCAACTGAGGTAGAGGCTTTGCCAGTAGAGGAGGGGGAAGAGGCAATCCAGTATGGGTCACAGCAGGGTAGAAGAGAAAGTAGTCAAAGTGCAGAGGGCAACAACGAGCAATCTAGGACAGGCTTGAAAAAAGGCAGTAAGAAAGTAAAAGGCAAGGGAAAAGAGGACTGCCGAATGTCCTAGTTTTTAGGTCTGCACTCAATATAAACAACAGCAAATATTTATGAAAGTGCAAAGAGTCTCAACTAATACAGCCAAAGCAAGTACCATTAAAATTCCTTCCAAAGTTATAATTTGATGTACTGTATTTTGAGGTCAAAGTATTTGTGACATATTTTTTGTTTTGTATTCCAGCACTTTGGATTTGAAATGATACTATGAGGTGAAGACTGGCAGCTTTAATTTGAGCGTACTTTTTGTTCAGCACTTTTTGTACATGCTCTAGTCCCCCCATTTTAGGGAACCAAAAGTATTTGGACAAATTCATTTGTGTGTTAAAGTAATCAAAAGTGTAGTATTTGGGCCTATATTCCTAGTACTCAATGACTACACTAAGCTTGTTTGATGCATTTGCAGTTTGTTTTGGCTCTTTTAGATTATGTTGTGCCCAATACATTATTTAACATTACATTTCTATTGTCACTTTTATTTTAAATAAGAATAGAATGTTTCTAAACACTTCTACATTAATGTGGATGCTACCATGATTACGAATAATGGTGAATAATGATGAGTGAGAAAGTTAGAGGCACAAAGACCATAACCCCAAAACATGCTAAACAGGAGAGGTTGAGGGGGATGATGTGTATGGCTCTATAATTTTCTGACTCATCATGATTCATTCATGATTATCCATAATCATTGTAGCATCCACATTAATGTAGAAGTGTTTAGAAATATTATATTCTTATTTAAAACAAAAGTGACTCCAAAATGACACAATACATTATTTACCATACGTTTCTATTGGGCATAAGCTTGACGTAGTCATTGCTTGGAATATGGGACCAAATACTAAACATTTGACTACATTAATACACATATGTGAATTCGTCCAACTACTTTTGGTTCCCTAAAATGGGGGGACAATGTACAAAAAGTGCAGTCATTTCTAAATGGGTACCCCAATTTGGATGAAAATACCCTCAAATAAAAGCTGACCATGATAAACATTAGACATATGATGGCCATGCAACAACAAATATGCCACTGTCCAAATACTTTGACTTCACAGCTTGTGTGTATTTTGGATAATTTTTAGGGAAGTTTGCCATAAGGGGTGGGTAAATCTTACCACGCAGGCTGTTTTTCCCCAAACAAGCAGTAAAACACCTGATTCAACTAAGAAAACCATTAATTTAAGACTAGTAGTAGTTGTAGAATCAATCAAATGTGTTACTACTTGCCTGGCCCTGGTAGGGTACATTGCCCATACTCTCGTATAAATCTGCAGCACCTATATACCTATACTGTAATAATGTAATATTGATTGATTGAATGACTATGTTTTTCTTCATCTATTCAAGGCACAATGTTTATATTGCAATGCATGATATTCGTATTGTCATACCGTCCTTCTCTCATCCTGTGATTTATGGAATTACCGGCCTAGTACACAAGGGGGCTGCCAAAAAAACAAAACCCATTGGTCGTCTTACCAGAATGCTAACAGAATTGGCACAAGCAATAGTGAATTTCCATGGAGGCTGCTAGCTAAATATGTTAATGAGCCCAAAGGAAAATAAACAAATTGCAAAGACAGGCAATCCAGCTCATAAAGGTATACATATATACGTAGGGGGTATACGTAGGCGCTACCAAATGTCAGTTTGGACATTTTGAAGCTAAATGTGAATGACAGACTTTGTGCAAATTAAGTTTTGACGCATGCTTGTCTGTGTGGAGTCGCAGGGGAAGGGGCCTGCCTGCTCAGACGGAATGTGAACGAAGAGGACAAAAAAACGCAAGGAAATCAAGCAGTGGTAGCCTTACAGATAATTCATCCAAAGGGCTTTGAGTTCTCAAACACAGCAGAAAGCTAACACCATACTATGCCTTGTCATCTTATTAATTCAGCCACTTACTTAGACAACTAACAAGTTAAACTTAGGGGTCACGGTAATGCAGAATTTATGTTTTTAACGCAGGAAAAAAATATAAAACATAACAAATATCTTGCTGAATTTTGTAAATGCAGATTTCTGCTCGGCATCAGACTACTTTTGTGCTTCAGTTTCACTTCTCCACTCAGATGAGAATTCACAAACGAGCATTCTATCAGTAGACAGTTCTCTGAATGATGTGTAGCTACTTTTCTGATACTTTTCTCAGTGTAACCAGATTACCTTTCTCTTTAAAATGCAAGATTAACTTTAAGCGAAACATTAGGAAAAGTAGCTGGCTACATTCTTTCTATGATAAACATTCGAAATACAGTATGATGGCAATGCATCGTTTTTTGCAAGGAAGACCTTGCTTTTTCATTGTAAGCTCATTTACTTGTGTGGCTGCCAGCCAAATAGCGTTACACTTCTGTTGATAAAAAGGAAGCTATTTTCTGTCGAATGTGCTGCACTAATGTATTTTCTGTGAAGGAAAACTACAGTTGCACTTCCCTGATCACGCTTGAAGCAAAAAACACTTGACTTTAAATATAAAACGCGACCCTTGTCAATACACAGCTGGACTGCTCCGGCTTTCTCCCATTGTGCTATTTACAAACACACATGTTAAGAGTAGGGGTGTTAACCCCCGGTGTTCTGGCTAAATTCCCAATCTGGCCCTTATACCATCATCGCCACCTAATCATCCCCAGCTTCCTATAGGCTCAATCATTCCCAGGACATTGCTGTAAATGAGAATGTGTTGTCAGTCAACTTAACTGGTAAAATAAGGGTTAAATAAAGAAATAAAAATAAACTCTCTCAACTGTTCTCAGGGCAATACGGTAAGCTTCATAATGTGAAATGAAGAACGCGATCTGCTGTATCTGCTAACTGCTAATATTTTTTGAAAACTTAAAATAAATAGTTTTCCCTGGCTATTTCCAAATATGGTATACCGCCCAAGCCTAGACAAAAGTTTGCCCAGAACAAAAAATATTTTCCTGCTTGGTGTATTTTGATGAAGAGAGAAACTAACCGATTTGAGATTTTCTCATGCCATAAAATAATTGGCAGAAAAATCCTCCATGTTACAAGTCCATTCCATGTAGCCAATGATCTCAGGTGAAATCCAAGCCCTAGGATATCATGTGTATACTGTAAAATTGCTTTGTGTTCAGCATATGCCATAGTTCCTGAATTCATATGATATGACTGCTAGACAAATTGTATACAAGAATATGACTCCCTTGTTAATCACTGGTCTAAATGTTTCTTCATGTGCACTTTTTGTAAGGAAATACCTTCTGACCCTTTTTCATGATTGAATAAAATAAGTAATTACAAACTTTGAGAAATAAACTTTAGTAATATATAATACTAATTATGTAGTGTTATAGTATAATAGTACTTATGTGTTGTCTACAGCAGTCTCATTGACGCACAAACATAATCTCTTCGGGTCAACTTCTCTCATCCATTAGCTGTTTAGCATAAAAATACCCTAGAGGCTGTGTGCCCTCCTCTCCAGTTTCTGCATGCTAACCATAACCCCACCCCTCACCTACGCTCTCCCAATGGACACCTGCTCCATTGCATGCATCAAGTGACTCTAAACTCCTCCCACCCCGACTCAGCCCCTCCCCATCCATGTACTTGGCTCCTCCCACCCCTGGTATGTTAACATTGGTTTTACTGTATGCTCAAGTTGTTCTTATGATTGTTCTTGCATGAACATAATGAAAGTGTGTATTGATTAGGTTAGATGCTTACTCAAAGTTATACAGATTATGGTGACAAGTTCTGTGAAATTTTTAATACTGTAAGCAGATCGGCTCAAGACATGTTTTCTTTCAGAGATCCGCTTGAGGAAGCTGGTTGACGAGCGGGAGAACTTGATAGGACAGGTGAGTAAGGACATCCATCTATCCATAGTCTGTCACCCATTATGCTAGCTGAACTCTTCAACTGAATTGGCCATAGAGGCAACAGGCAAATAAACAGGCAAATAAAATAAAATTGTATTTGTCACATATGCTGAATACAACAGGTGTAGTAGACCTTACCGTGAAATGCTTACTTACAAGCCCATGGCCAACAATGCAGTTAAGAAAATAGAGTAAATAAAATATTAATGTTACATTTTTTTTGTATTTTTTTGTTTAAAGTAACACAATAAAATAACAATAATGAGGCTATATACAGGGTTTACCAGTACTGAGTCAGTGTGCAGGAGTACAGATTAGATAATAAACAGTGAGTAGCTGCAGTGTAAAAACAGGGGGGGGGGGGGTTAAATGCAAATAGTCCAGGTGGCCATTTTGATTAATTGTTCAGCAGTCTAATGGCTTGGGGGTAGAAGCTGTTAAGGAGCCTTTTGGACCAAGACTTAGCACTCCGGTACCGCTTGCCGTGCGGTAGCAGAGAGAAAACAGTCTATGAATTGGGTGACTGGAGTTTTATAAAATAGCCTCAAACTCTACTCAACAAATTCGATGCAGTCTATCACAGTGCCATCCGTTTTGTCACCAAAGCCCTATATATTACCCACCACTGCAACCTGTATGCTCTCGTTGGCTGGCCATCGCTTCATACTCGTCGCCAAACCCACTGGCTCCAGGTCATCTACAAGTCTCTGCTAGGTAAAGCCCCGCCTTATCTCAGCTCACTGGTCACCATAGCAGCAACCACCCGTAGCACACGCTCCAGCAGGTATATCTCACTGGTCACCCCCAAAGCCAATTCCTACTTTGGCCACCTTTCCTTCCAGTTCTCTGCTGCCAATGACTGGAACGAACTGCAAAAATCTCTGAAGCTGGAGACTCATATCTCCCTCACTAGCTTTAAGCACCAGCTGTCAGAGCAGCTCACAGATCACTGCACCTGTACATAGCCCATATGTAAACAGCCTATCCAACTACCTTACCCCAATACTGTATTTATTTATTTATCTTGCTCCTTTGCACCCCAGTATCTCTACTTGCACATTCATCTTCTGCAAATCTACCATTCCAGTGTTTAATTGATATATTGTAATTACTTTGCCACCGTGGCCTATTTATTGCCTTACCTCCCTTACCTCATTTACACTCACTGTATATAGACTTTTCTTTTTCTACTGTATTATTGACTGTATGTTTTGTTTATTCTGTTGTTTGTGTCAAACTGCTGTGCTTTATCTTGGCCAGGTCGCAGTTGTAAATGAGAACTTGTTCTCAACTAGCCTACCTGGTTAAATAAAGGTGAAAAAAAAAGATACATCTTTTCAGTCTCCTGAGGGGAAAAAGGCGTTGTTGTGCCCTCTTCGTGACTTTCTTTGTGTGTTTAGACCATGATAGTTAGTAGGTGATGTGGACACCAAGGAACTTGAAACTCTCGACCCGCTCGATGTGACTGGGAGCGTGTTTGGCCCTCCTTTTCCTGTAGTCCACGATCATCTCCTTTGTCTTGCTCACGTTGAAGGAGAGGTTTTTGCCCTGGCACCACACTGCCAGGTCTCTGACCACCTCCCTATAGGCTGTGTCATCGTTGTCGGTGATCAGGCCTACCACTGCTGTGTCGTCAGCAACCTTGATGGTGTTGGAGTCGTGCTTGGCCACGCAGTTGTGGGTGAACAGGGAGTACGGGAGGGGACTAAGCACACACCCCTGAGGGGCCCCTGTTTTGAGCATCAGCGTGGCAGATGTGTTTTTACCCTTACCAGCTGGGGGCGGCCTGGCTCTGTTATGGTATGGGATGCATTTTCCTGGCATGGTTTACAGTTGAAGTCGGAAGTTTACATACACCTTAGCCAAATGCATTTAAACTCAGTTTTTCACAATTCCTGACCTTTAATCCTCGTAAAAAATCCCTGTCTTAGGTCAGTTAGGATCACCACTTTATTTTAAGAATGTGAAATGTCAGAATAATAGTACAGATAATGATTTATTTCAGCATTTATTTATTTCATCACATTCTCAGTGTGTCAGAAGTTTACATACACTCAATTAGTATTTGGTGGTATTGTCTTTAAATTGTTTAACTTGGGTCAAACGTTTCGGGTAGCCTTCCACAAGCTTCCCGCAACAATCCTACCACCATCAACAAAACACCAAATACACCAAGTGTATTTTCTCGTGGAAGATTAGTGTCGCAACCCTCCAATAGAGTTCCAGACACTTGTAGAATCTATGCCAAGGTGCAATAAAGCTGTTCTGGCGGCTCGTGGTGGCCCAACGCCCTATTAAGACAATTAATGTTGGTGTTTCCTTTATTTTGGCAGTTACCTGTATGTTTGTTGTTGTTTTTATACAGCTACAATTTGAATAGGTTTTAACTGTCCTGAATGTGGTCCTCCCTATAGGTGAAGAAACTGAAGGCCCAAGTAGAGCAGAAGAAACAGAGGAACGAGATTGAGGAGGATTCCAGCCCGGAGGGCGAGGTTCTGGAGAACGGCACAGATCCACACATACAAGACCTGCAGAGTAAGATTCACAGACACTGTAACGTGTTATGACTGAAATTAATAACTCAAGATAAAAATGTATGTTAGTCCTAACTATGTTATTTTAATAGGATTCATATTCAGTATCTACTGCATTGGCACATCAGACCTTGTTTTCTTTTTTCCCACATTTGCAGGAGATGCCAGCAGGCAACTTAGTGACCTAAAGTTCAAACTTGTCAAATCGGAGCAGGAAGTGACAGCTTTGGAACAGAATGTAAGTGTACTGTCATTAACCTAGTTGATTGGAAAGAGATAATTATCACAGGTCCAAGTACTGCTAATTTGACTCGTTATAGGCTGAGATTCTCATGTACTCTATCCAATCACCAATCTGCAGGTTACTAGGCTAGAGGGTCAGGTGACCCGCTACAAGGGTGCGTCGGAGAACTCAGAGAAAGTAGAGGACGAGTTGAAGGCTGAGAAACGCAAGCTGCAGAGAGAAGTATGTCCCCCAGCTGTCAGTTATGTGGCTTAAATCAAGCTCCTATGCAGAGACCAGATGTCAGGGGTCTGCACTGTTCAGAACATTGCTTCTGAAATGGATAGAATTACATGGTCATGTGGAATAGAATGGAATAGTTTCTCCCTCCTTTATCCGAAGTGTGCACTAATAGACTTCCCTGCATGGATTTAAAAGGAATGGCCTAATCCTTTCAAATCTTAGGGGGAGTGAACAAGTGCACACTTGGGTTATAATGTACACAATTTGTGTTTTTGATTCATTGTTGATTTTGAATGAATCTCTGAATAAAATCTAATGATTGTTCTTTCTGTTCCTTGATGGCAGTTGCGGTCAGCACTGGACAAGATAGATGAACTTGAGTCGAACAACAGCCACCTCTCTAAACGGTTGGACAAGATGAAGGCCAATCGCTCCACGGCAACGACTCCCTAATGATGACCTGGCAGAATAACTCCGTCCCTATCCTGTCCGTCCACCAATGGCTGCCCACGTTGGAAGGAGTGTCCTGCCTTGCATTGGGCTTGCCTCTCCATCTGCTTCGCAACTTTATGAAAAAAAACTTTAAGTAACTTCAGTTCTCCTAATCGCTAGCGCACACAACACAGAACACAAACACGCGCAATGTGCCATATTCTTAATGTCTTTGTTTTTGTTTGTTTTTCCAATGATGAGAATTCTTCATAGGTGTATATATGACACCCAGAAAGCCCTTACCAAGCACTAATTGTCGGGGAAGAGTAAGTCTGTATGTCTTATTTTCTGGGGGAAGGCGCTGCTCTGCACCAGAGAATTTGGGGAAATACAGTGCGACTAGGGGCGACCTGGGACTGGATAGGGTTCTTTGGACCGCGACTGGCTACTTGGGCTACATAATTTTGCTATCCCATCCCCTGTGTACAGAATAACACTGAATGTCCCTCTGTCCGGAACTATCCTCCTCCTCACTCAAACCCCTATGTTCACCTTTACTAAACAGAGAGGACATGGCCCAAAGTCTCAGTGGACTGAACTGAACTGGGTTAACATGGTGTGCTGTGGATGTGAGAGCATTTTTTTGTGTGTATTTACATTTTTTCCCTCTTATACCCTGCATTTCTCTTATCTGTGTCCTAAAAGCCAAATTATGAGCACATTTTACCATGGTTGGGTGTGTATGTTTGTCTCTTTGTGTTTACCTGTTGTCTCTTAAAGGGCAACTCCACCACTTTTCAACTTCGTTTTCATGATCTCCAGCATATTACCAGTGTCAACGGCGCATTTGTACAAAAAACATATACAGTTGAAGTCAGAAGTTTACAGACACCTTAGCCAAATACATTTAAACTCAGTTTTTCACAATTCCTGTTTTAAGTCTGTTAGGATCACCATTTTATTTTAAGAATGTGAAAAGTCAGAAAAATAGTAGAGAGAATGAATTATTTTTATTTCAGCTTTTATTTATTTCATCACATTCCCAGTGGGTTGGAAGTTTACATACACTATTAGTATTTGGTAGCATTGCCTTTAAATTGTGTAACTTGGGTCAAACGTTTTGGGTAACCTTCCACAAGCTTCCCACAATAAGTTGGGTGAATTTGCTCGCACACGCTTTTTCAGTTCTGCCCACACATTTTCTATGGGATTGAGGTCAGGGCTTTGTGATGGTCACTCCAATACCTTGACCTTGTTGTCCTTAAGCCATTTTGCCACAACTTCGGAAGTATGCTTGGGGTCATTGTCCACTTGGAAGACCCATTTGCGACCAAGCTTTAACTTTCTGACTGATGTCTTGAGATGTTGCTTCAGTATATCCACATAATTTTCCTTCGTCATGACGCCATCTATTTTGTGAAGTGCACCAGTACCTCCTGCAGCAAAGCCCCCCCACAACATGATGCTGCCAACCCCGTGCTTCACGGTTGGGATGGTGTTCTTCAGCTTGCAAGCCTCCCCCTTTTTCCTCCAAACATAACGATAGTCATTATGGCCAACAGTTCTGTTTTTTGTTTCATCAGACCAGAGGACATTTCTCCAAAAAGTATGATCTTTGTCTCCATGTGCAGTTGCAAACCGTAGTCTGGCTTTTTTATGGCTGTTTTGGAGCAGTGGCTTCTTCCTTGCTGAGCGGCCTTTCAGGTTGTGTCGATATAGGACTCGTTTTATTGTGGATATAGATACTTTTGTACCGGTTTCCTCCAGCATCTTCACAAAGTCCTTTGCTGCTGTTCTGGGATTGATTTGCACTTTTTGCACCAAAGTACGTTCATCTCTAGGAGACAGAACGTGTCTCCTTCCTGAGCGGTATGACAGCTGCTTGGTCCCATGGTGTTTATACTTGCGTACTATTGTTTGTACAGATGAACGTGGTACCTTCAGATGTTTCTTCCAAGGATGAACCAGACTTGGGGAGGGCTACAATTCTTTTCTGAGGTCTTGGCTGATTTCTTTTGATTTTCCCATGATGTCAAGCAAAGAGGCACTGAGTTTCAAGGTAGGCCTTGGTACACCTCCAATTGACTTAAATGATGTCAATCAGAAGCTTCTAAAGCCATGACATCATTTTCTGGAATTTTCCAAGCTGTTTAAAGGCACAGTCAACTTAGTGTATGTAAACTTCTGACTTACTGGAATTGCGATACAGTGAAATAATCTGTCTGTAAACAATTGTTGTAAAAATTACTTGTGTCATGCACAAAGTAGATGTCCTAACCTACTTGCCAAAACTATAGTTTGTTAACAAGAAATTTGTGGAGTGGTTGAAAAACAATTTTTAATGACTCCAACCTAAGTGTATGTAAACTTCTGACTTCAACTGTATGTAAACTTAAAATTTCACCCCGATTACAAGTTATTTAAAAACAGTGATTTTCAAACAGTTGTGGTGACGTGGGGAGCAAGAAAACACCCAACCTTCGGTTAGAAACTCATTGGAGGTTTTGAAAATCAATTTTTTTTAAAACTTTTAATACTACCCTGTAATGTCACACGGAAACGTTATTTTAGGACCACAGGTCATAGAAAAGTGTTGTTTTCCCATATGGAGATAATGAGGTTAAGTGGTAGTTGCCCTTTTAAGTCCAAAAGCTTGTGTTGTCAAGAGGACACAGGAGGTTGTGTATGCATCCCACCTTCCCAAGCTACACCTTCTTTCTTACCACAATTGATATAATCATTGTCACACAAACAGAATGTACAGTATTTAACTTCACCTGTGATTTCACCCGCTTTCTACTTCAGATGTATTTGTTTTTTGATTCGTTTTTTTGGGGGGACAAAATAATAGAATTGAAAGACTGATGTCTTTGAATGTACCAAGTTCATGTTTATTAGGCGCCAAATGGAAGAAAAGCTCAAACAAGGAGGGACTACCTAGAATTGTCCAATAAGATACGCTTATTTTAGTTCTGTTGCCATTGGTTTGAAATGTTTTGCTACAGTGTGCAGGTGCCCTAATGAATATGACCCAGGTGTTTGGTTAATTTGTTTGGGCAGGCTGTTTAGGACCTGTCTATTACAGCCACAGCTATGAGTGAGCCTCAAAGCAGTCAATGACAGCCTGCGTACCCCCCCCCCCCCCCCCCCCCGCCCAATCAGGTAGAGCCTCACTGACGTTTGTCTCAAGCAATAATGTAAAAAGGCCACCTCACATACTCTTGCTTGTTGAGACATGCTGCTGATGATGATGCTTATGGTGATGAAGAAGACTACACAAATAAGGGCGAATGTTAATAGGATAAGCCTCAAACACACTCTGGGGAGATGCTGCTTCACTGTTTACAAAGCTTTAAAATGTTTAAGAAGACTCAAGGAATTGTAATCGCTGTGCAATAAAATGTCCAACCATGCTGTATCGGCAGTTGAGTGTTTAAATCAAATCATTGCAGGAAATTAGCTGTAAAACTGCAACATTTTCTCTACACCCTTGTTCTTACCATAGGGGTCATTATTGTTGTAACCTTCTGCAGGCAGGTGGCACCAGAAGATGTTGACACCCATGCCAAACTGTAACGCCATGGTGTTATGAAACCACATGTCTGAGGGAGAAACGGGGACAATATTGAACTGATGTAACTCATGTACAATAACTGCACACTTCTGTTTACAGTGTATATTCTGGTAATTACAGTAAATTCCATACTATTTAGTGTTGTGGACAAATTTAATTCAGTTTGTTTGACTTGTGTGTAATCAGAATTTAGGGCTCTATTCAATCCGCATAGCAGAAGTTCCGCTTTACAGAGTGATTGCAATTTAAAGGCAATGTTCCCACTTAAGTGTAGACCGCATTCACGGTAAACACTGCATATGTCAGCTCAATCGGAAAGGACCTTTACATTTCTAGTGCAGAGTCTGTAACTCTTCAGATTTACAGATTTGAATAGAGCCCTTAATTTCATCATCCAGCCTGCCCATACCAGCGATTGGGAAAACCAGGTTCTAGTACACGAGTACCACCAAGCCTTCACAAACTCTGGGAACCACCCCAGGTCTGAACAGTCTATGGCCAGACCCTCAGATTTGTCACCTGATACTAAGTTAGATGTGAAAGTAAATAGTTGGGTATGTACATGTAGAACATTTGCTTTCGTTACTGTGGAAGTATTATACCATTTTCCTGACGCAGGTTGAGGTGCAATGTATCCTGGGGGCTGTAGAGCATCACACGCTTCCTCCCCGTCACCTGGGCCAGCAGGTTGTACATCCCCTGACCACGAGGATAGATGGAAGGACACCACAGAACAGAGAGATTGAGTAACTTTGAAGTATCCTATAAGGGATCATCCTATAAAAGTGGAACTGACAGTGTTTTAACTACTTTGCATAAATGAAAGAGACAATCATATCAGTCAAAAATATTGAATTCCCAGTTTATGCTTCAAAACCAACTATTTGACTCAAAATTCCATGATGTAGAGTTGGGCATTGTTGGCAGAGTAGATAGATGCAGTTCATATAATTCACCAATACATTTTTTGGTAGTCAAAATATATTGCTATCAGATTGTAAATCACAGCTGGCCTGGTACATTGTTTGCTGCCACAACCATTCGGGATGCACTTTCAGTTTCAATGACTCAATATTTTGAACAAAAATGGATGACTCTAAGGCTGGGAATGTCAATACAATCAAACTAGAAAGGGAAAATGCTATATACAGTATCCTATGTACCTAAGTGGACATTAAAGGGACATCTTTTTTCAAATAAAACAATTGCTAGTTTGGGTCACAGTTACATGTTTGTTTTTTTGTATATATAAATAGGCTGTCTGGCCTGCGAATTCAATGTGTTTTTTCAATATGGTCCGTGCGCTGATTGAGTTTGACACCCCTGGTCTTGCGTGTTTATGTAGCTAGCTATTTATTTCGCAAGCTAAAAACATGGAGCCTAACATTAGCTAGCTAGCTGCTGGGAGGATGTCATGTTATTGGAGGAGTGTGTGAATGACCAGCTTTTCCCCATCTTTTTTTCAGTGGCTACAGCTAGAGATGCTGGTGTAATTTGGTTAGCTAGCAAGAAATGGGGATCGCTTGCTAGCTGGCTAGCTATGTTGACTTAAGTAAGCATATCTCTTATCTTGACAAAGGATAAAATGTTCACTAACAGGGATGTAAACACATTTCTGCACAAAACGTAAAAGAAATAAGCTTTTGTGCGTATGGAACATTTCTAGGATATTTTATTTCAGCTCATGATACATGCGAACAAAACTTGACATGTTGCGTTATTTTTGTTCAGTATAGGTTGTCCAATCGTCAATACAGCTGCTATCAAAAGCGGCAAATGTTCCAATATATCCCAAAATGTTTATTCAGGTAAAGGTTTTCACATTCATTAGCTAACTTTCATGAAAAGTCATTCTGTGCTTTTTCACTTGACACACGCATCCCTCTCCTTATAATAGACGGTGCATTCTGAAGTTGCATGCATCGGGTGGCACATCGGTAAAACGCAGGTTCAATCTTGTCGCCAATTTGTCGTGTTTGTACCCTTATAAACACATCTACATGAAACAAATAAGACTCTCAGTAGTTTTGTTAATTGGCCATGTAATCCTTGCTTCAATGACACACACACAATAGATAAATAATTCTGAAAATCACTCCACTCTGTAGCTATGGCTACTACTGTAAACCATGCTTGATCAGCTGAGCAAATTTGCTCCAGCCAGCAGCCTAGCACAAGCTTTTCTGAATGGCCATATGATCGCTAGTTTGCCAGCGTGTTGATGAAGGTGTACGGCACCAACGATATGAGACTGTTCCCAGAAATCTAAATGTATCTGAGTCTGTGCCTCGCTACTTTGTAACATTTGGCCAATGCAATAACGTTGAAGATTGCAGTCAGCTGTGCTGTAGAACTCAGCACACTAATCAAGGCAGAACAGATAATGAAAACACATTTGTTAATTAGCTAGAGCTTCACTACTTGTTAAAAACGGCCAGCTTCAGTCAGCTGATTCTAGACATCCCTTCTTGTTAGTTCTAGTCAGGCAGCTTAGTCGCCCATTCAGAGGACCATCACTTTTGTTAGTGTCTTATTGGTCAAGGTCATGGCAAAATGTATCACCACATCTCCTTCAGCTTATCAAATCAAATTGTATTTGTCACATACACATGGTTAGCAGATGTTAATGTGAGTCTAGTGAAATGCTTGTTCTTCTAGTTCCTACAGTACAATAACATCTAACAAGTAATCTAACAATTTCCCAACAACTACCTAATACACACAAATCTAAAGGGGTGAATGAGAAAATGTACATGTAAGTATATGGATAGGAGATGTCTGAGTGGCATAGGCAAGATGCAATAGATGGTCTAAAATACAGTGTATGTGATATGAGTAATGTAACATATGTGAACATTATTAAAGTGGCATCATTTGGAGGGGCATTGTATAAAGTGACTTGTGATCCATTTATTAAAGTGGCCAGTGATTGGGTCTCAATGTAGGCAGCAGCCTCTCTGAGATAGTGATTGCTGTTTAGCAGTCTGATGGCCTTGAGATAGAAGCTGTTTTTCAGTCTCTCAGTCCCAGCTTTGATGTACCTGTACTGACCTCGCCTTCTGGATGGAAGCGATGTGAACAGGCAGTGACTCGGGTGGTTGATGTCCTTGATGATTTTTTGGGCCTTCCTGTGACATTGGGTGCTGTAGGTGTCATGAAGGGCAGGTAGGGCATGCCCCCGGTGATGCATTGTGCAGACCTCACCACCCTCTGGAGAGCCTTGCGGTTGAAGGCGGTGCAGTTGCTGTACCAGGCTGTGATACAGCCTGACAGGATGCTCTCGATTGTGCATCTGTAAAAGTTTGTCAGGGTTTTGGGTGATAAGAAAAATGTATTCAGCCTCCTGAGGTTGAAGAGGAGCCATTGCACCTTCTTCTCCACACTGTCTGTGTGGGTGGCCCATTTCAGTTTGTCTGTGTACGCCGAGGAACTTAACTTTCCACCTCCACTGCTGTACTTTCAATGTGGAAAGGGGGGTGCTCCCTCTGCTGTTTCCTGAAGTCCACGATCATCTCCTTTGTTTTGTTGACGTTGAGTGAGAGGTTGTTTTCCTGACACCACACTCCGAGTGCCCTCACCTCCTTCCTGTAGGCTGTCTCGTTGTTGTTGGTAATCAAGCCCACTACTGTTGTGTCGTCTGCAAACTTGATGATTCAGTTGGAGGTGTGCATGGCCACACAGTCATGGGTGAACAGGGAGTACAGGAGGGGGCTGAGCACACACCCTTGTGGGGCCCCAGTGTTGAGGGTCGGCGAAGTGGAGGTGTTGTTTCCTACCTTCACTGCCTGGGGGCAGCCCTTCAGAAATTCCAGGACCCAATTGCACAGGGCGGGGTTGAGACCCATGGCCTCCAGCTTAATGATGAGCTTGGAGGGTACTATGGTGTTGAATGCTGAGCTGCAGTCAATGAACAGCATGCTTACATAGGTATTCCTCTTGTCCAGATGGGATAGGGCAGTGTGATGGCGATTGAGTCATCTGTGGACCTGTTGGGGCGGTATGCAAACTGAAGTGGGTCTAGGGTGGCCGGTACAGTGGAGGTGATATGATCCTTGACTAGTCTCTCATAGCACTTCATGATGACAGAAGTAAGTGCTACAGGGCGGTAGTCATTTAGTTCAGTTAACGTTACCTTCTTGGGTACAGGAAAAATGGTAGCCATCTTGAAGCATGTGGGGACAACAGAATGGGATAGGGTGTGATTGATTATGTCCTTAAACCCACCAGCCAGCTGGTCTGCGCATGCTCTAAGGATGCGGCTAGGGGTGCCATCTGGGCCAGCAGCCTTGTGAGGGGGGAGCAGTCCTTGTTAGCGGGCCGCAACTGTGGCACTGTATTATCCTCAAAGCGAGCAAAGAAGGTGTTTAGTTTGTCTGGAAGCGTGATGTCGGTGTCCATGACGTGGCTGGTTTTCTTTTTGTAGTCCGTGATTTCCTGTAGACCTTGCCACATACATCTCGTGTCTCAGCCGTTGAATTGCGACTCCACGTTGTCCTTGTACTGGCATTTTGCTTGTTTGATTGCTTTGCGGTGGGAATAACTACACTGTTTATATTCGGTCAAGACCTCTTTCTATGGTTAAATCCGGTGGATCGAGCTTTCAGTTTTGCACGAATTTCACCATCCATCCACGGTTTCTGGTTAGGGTAAATTTTAATAATCACAGTGGGTACAACATCTCCAATGCACTTCTTTATAAACGCTCTCACCGAGTCAGCGTATAGGTCGATGTTGTTCTCTGAGGCTGACCGGAAAATTTTACAGTCCGCGTGATCAAAGCAATCTTGAAGCGTGGTGATGACTGAAATTGGTCAGACCAGCATTGAATGGTTCTCATCACTGGTACATCCTGTTTGAGTTTCTGCCTATAAGACGGTAGGAGCAAGATGGAGTCGTGGTCGGATTTGTTGAAGGCAGGTCGAGGGAGGGCTTTGTATGCATCGCGGAAGTTAGAGTAGCAGTGGTAGAGGGTATTGCCCATGCACGTAGCGCAATCAATATGCAGGTAGAATTTAGGTAGCCTTGTTCTCAAATTTGCTTTGTTAAAATCTCCAGTTTGCATATAGTCCAGTGAAGTTCCTTGACGGCCGTCTTGGTGTCTGTTTGAGGGGGAATGTGCACAGCTGTGACTATAACTGACGAGAATTCTCTTGGTAGGTAAAATGGCCGGCATTTGATTGTAAGGAATTCTAGGTCGGGTGAGCAGAAGGACTTGAGTTCCTGTATGTTGTTGTGATTACACCATGAGTCGTTAATCATGAAGCATTCACCCCCCGCCCTGAGTGAGAGAAAGCGATGTGAGTTAAGAGTTTACTAGATGAATGAAAAGTGACCATCCATTCAGACCAGACTTACTGATTGAACTTTCGTAACTACGTTCCTGTGGGCGAAAAACAGCTTGTTGATGAGAGGTCGAAGGAGAAGGGCAAGAATTGTGCAAGCTAACAGGCGGGCCACAGTCAGGCAAATAAATCACTGACAGTGTCACAAGCAAAGCACCATCACACATCCGTCCACCTATTCTGCATCTCACAAAAACACAGCGGTTGGAACCAAAAATCTCACATCTTAACTTATCAGACCAAAGGACAGATTTCCATCAGTCTAATGTCTATTGCTTGTGTTTCTTGGTCCAAGCAAGTCTCCTCTTCATATTTATGTCCTTCAGTAGTGGTTTCATTGCTGCAATTTGACCATGAAGGCCTGATTCACCCAGTCTCCTCTGAACAGTTGATGTTGTGATGTGCCATATAAATTGCAAAATAGTTTGGAAGGGATTTTCGATGTACCGATTCCATGGCACATGGTTTATGAATTGACACGCAAAACAACGCTGGATTCAACATTTCAAATGTTTCAATTTAAATTCTTATACAAAGAATTCTTGCAACCAATAGAATATTATATGTATATTCCTAGCTCTGCAGATTTTGCTGTGAGGAGGCAGAGTCATTAGAATTTATTTTGGTACTGTCCATATGTAGCTCCTTTTTGGTCACAGGTCCTAGAATGGCTGAAGAATTGCAACATTTAACTAGAACTAACGCTGCAGATAATAATACTGGGTGATTTTAAAAGCCATACTCAATTGTTCAATAACGTATTATTATTTTAGCAAAAATGTTTATCTTTAATTTACAATCTGTAGAAGCTATGAGAGTAGAAAGGTTCAGTACTTTTGTGAAACAGCACAGTTGAAAAATATATGGCAAATAGAAATCCTAAATGGATAGTGTTAAGAGATGGATGTGAGGGGTTGAATGGACCTGAAGGGTGGTACTAATAACAAGATAACCAATGTAAAACATACGGGGTCTATAAATGTATATAGGTTCAGAAATTCTGTGAAATACAGTGCCTTGCGAAAGTATTCGGCCCCCTTGAACTTTGCGACCTTTTGCCACATTTCAGGCTTCAAACATAAAGATATAAAACTGTATTTTTTTGTGAAGAATCAACAACAAGTGGGACACAATCATGAAGTGGAACGACATTTATTGGATATTTCAAACTTTTTTAACAAATCAAAAACTGAAAAATTGGGCGTGCAAAATTATTCAGCCCCTTTACTTTCAGTGCAGAAAACTCTCTCCAGAAGTTCAGTGAGGATCTCTGAATGATCCAATGTTGACCTAAATGACTAATGAGGATAAATACAATCCACCTGTGTGTAATCAAGTCTCCGTATAAATGCACCTGCACTGTGATAGTCTCAGAGGTCCGTTAAAAGCGCAGAGAGCATCATGAAGAACAAGGAACACACCAGGCAGGTCCGAGATACTGTTGTGAAGAAGTTTAAAGCCGGATTTGGATACAAAAAGATTTCCCAAGCTTTAAACATCCCAAGGAGCACTGTGCAAGCGATAATATTGAAATGGAAGGAGTTTCAGATCACTGCAAATCTACCAAGACTTGGCCGTCCCTCTAAACTTTCAGCTCATACAAGGAGAAGACTGATCAGAGATGCAGCCAAGAGGCCCATGATCACTCTGGATGAACTGCAGAGATCTACAGCTGAGGTGGGAGACTCTGTCCATAGGACAACAATCAGTCGTATATTGCACAAATCTGGCCTTTATGGAAGAGTGGCAAGAAGAAAGCCATTTCTTAAAGATATCCATAAAAAGTGTCGTTTAAAGTTTGCCACAAGCCACCTGGGAGACACACCAAACATGTGGAAGAAGGTGCTCAGGTCAGATGAAACCAAAATTGAACTTTTTGGCAACAATGCAAAACGTTATGTTTGGCGTAAAAGCAACACAGCTGAACACACCATCCCCACTGTCAAACATGGTGGTGGCAGCATCATGGTTTGGGCCTGCTTTTCTTCAGTAGGGACAGGGAAGATGGTTAAAATTGATGGGATAATGGATGGAGCCAAATACAGGACCATTCTGGAAGAAAACCTGATGGAGTCTGCAAAAGACCTGAGACTGGGACGGAGATTTGTCTTCCAACAAGACAATGATCCAAAACATAAAGCAAAATCTACAATGGAATGGTTCAAAAATAAACATATCCAGGTGTTAGAATGGCCAAGTCAAAGTCCAGACCTGAATCCAATCGAGAATCTGTGGAAAGAACTGAAAACTGCTGTTCACAAATGCTCTCCATCCAACCTCACTGAGCTTGAGCTGTTTTGCAAGGAGGAATGGGAAAAAATGTAAGTCTCTCGATGTGCAAAACTGATAGAGACATACCCCAAGCGACTTACAGCTGTAATCGCAGCAAAAGGTGGCGCTACAAAGTATTAACTTAAGGGGGCTGAATAATTTTGCACGCCCAATTTTTCAGTTTTTCAGTTTTTGATTTGTTAAAAAGGTTTGAAATATCCAATAAATGTCGTTCCACTTCATGATTGTGTCCCACTTGTTGTTGATTCTTCACAAAAAAATACAGTTTTATATCTTTATGTTTGAAGCCTGAAATGTGGCAAAAGGTCGCAAAGTTCAAGGGGGCTGAATACTTTCGCAAGGCACTGTAGCACAATTACAAATAGAACTGGATTGACATCAGAAACAGAGGAAGGCCAGGACTAAAAACAAACCAAATATAACCATTTTAAAATAGATTGTGTCTGTAAAATGTGTATAGTATGAATAAACTGAAGATGGAAGCCTAAGTGTTATTGTTTATTACTTTACTCCAATTGGGGGAGGGGTGGTAGGGATGTACATACACTTTAGCAAAATACATTTAAACTCAAGTTTTTCACAATTCCTGACATTTAATCCTATTAAAAATTCCCTGTCTTAGGTCAGTTAGGATCACCACTTTATTTTAAGAATGTGAAATGTCAGAATAATAGAAGAGAGAATGATTTATTTCAGCTTTTATTTCTTTCATCACATTCATAGTGGGTCAGAAGTTTACATACACTCAATTAGTTAACTTGGGTCAAACGTTTCAGGTAGCCTTCCACAAGCTTCCCACAATAAATTGGGTGAATTTTGGCCCATTCCTCCTGACAGAGCTGGTGTAACTGAGTCAGGTTTGTAGGCCTCCTTGCTCACAAACACTTTTTCAGTTCTGCCCAGGATTGAGGTTTGAGGTCAGTGTTTTGTGATGGCCACTCAAATACCTTGACTTTGTTGTCCTTAAGCCATTTTGCCACAACTTTGGAAGGATGCTTGGGGTCATTGTCCATTTGGAAGAACCATTTGCGGCCAACCTTTAACTTCCTGACTGATGTCTTGAGATGTTTCTTCAATAGATCCACATACTTTTCCTTCCTTATGTTGCCATCTATTTTGTGAAGTGCACCAGTCCCTTCTGCAGCAAAGCACCCCCACAACGTGATACTGCCACCCCCGTGCTTCGCGGTTGGGATGGTGTTCTTCGGCTTGCAAGCCTCCCGCTTTTTCCTCCAAACATAACAATGGTCATTATGGCCAAACAGTTGTTTTTGTTTCATCAGACCAGAAGACATTTCTCCCAAAAATACGATCTTTGCCCCCATGCGCACTTGCAAACCGTAGTCTGGCTTTTTTATGGCGGCTTTGGAGCAGTGGCTTCTTCCTTGCTGAGGGGCCTTTCAGGTTATGTCGATATAGGACTCGTTTTACTGTGGATATAGATACTTTGTACCTGTTTCCTCCAACATCTTCGCAAGGTCATTTGCTGTTGTTCTGGGATTGATTTTCACTTTTCACACTAAAGTACGTTCATCTCTAGGAGACAGAACGCGTCTCCTTCCTGAGTGGTATGACAGCTGCGTGGTCCCATGGTGAATGTAGGCCTTGAAATACATTCACAGGTAGATACCCAATTGACTCAAATGATGTCAGTTAGTCTATCAGAAGCTTCTAAAGTCATGACATAATTTTCTTGAATTTTCCAAGCTGTTTAAAGGCACAGTCAACTTAGTGTATGTAAACTCCTGACCCATTGGAATTGTGATACAGTGAATTATAAGTGAAATCATCTGTCTGTAAACAGTTGTTGGAAAAATTACTTGTCATGCACAAAGTAAATGTCCAAAATGACTTGCCAAAACTACAGTTTGTTAACAAGAAATTTGTGTAGTGGTTGAAAAACGAGTTTTAATGACTCTTTTAATGATTCCCTGGCAACAGCTCTGGTGAACATTCCTGAAGTCAGCATTCAAATTGCACGCTCCCTCAAAACTTGAGACATCTGTGGCATTGTGTTGTGTGACAAAACTGCACACTTTAGAGTGGCCTTTTATTGTCCCCAGCACAAGTTGCAGCTGTGTAATGATAGTGCTGTTTAATCACATTATTTATATGCCACACCTGTCAGGTGGATGGATTATCTTGGCAAAGGAGAAATTTGCACTAACAGCAATGTAAACATTTGTGCACAAATAAGCTTTTCTGTGCGTATGGAACATTTCTGTGACCAAATTATTTCAGCTCATGAAACATGGGACCAACAGTTTACACGTTGCATTTATATTTTTGTTCAGTATAGTATATAGTATTGTGCATGTATACTACCAGTGACAAGCACATAGTAATACAGGGTTGTCATGCAGTCTGAAAGTAGTTCCGGTCTTGATGAGTTCAACCAGAGATATAATGACAAGATGGCCTTGTCTCCCATCCTAACAATGGGAGTCGTTGTCCCAAAGGCGGGGAGGCAGGTGGTATGGTTATCGGTCTATCGCAGGGGTCTTCAACCTTTTCTTGCCCAGGGACCCCCGCCCATCAAGCCGGTGATCCAGGGACCCCAATCATATGTTAGCAAAGAAAATGTGCATGTCTTGTCTTATCAGGTGAATGATAATGGCAAGGAGAAGTAATCAACATTTTCTAATGAATAGTTTTTTATTATTTTGACCTCTCGACATTATAATTGGAAGAGGGAGTGTAAACTATAACGTAGCCAATTACCTAGAAAGGTAATTCCAAACACATGTTTGCTAATTGTGGCTGTTTAGCTCGTTAAAGAAAGGTTAGCCATGTTTTGGGAAAAAAAATATGTCCAAATCAAGAAAGCTGACCAGCAGCCAACGGCACTTGCCGCGCCTGGAAATCGTGGGTGCTTTTTCAAAGCTTATGTCAAATACTGCAGTAAGTGTAAATCAATCAATCAATCACATGTATTTATTTATAAAACTAATTTTTGATGTAATCAAATGTGTTTATAAAGCCCTTTTACATGAATAGATGTCACAAAGTGCTTATACAGAAACCAAGCCTAAAACCCCAGAGGCAAGCTAGGATTATAGAGGGTGAAAAAGGTCAGCACCTCAGGAGTAAATGTCAGTTGTCTTTTCATAGCTGAGCGTTCCGACGTCAAGACAGCAGGTGCGGGGGAGAGAGAGAGGGTCGAAACAGCAGGTCCGGGACAAGGTAGCACGACCGGTGAACTGGTCAGGGCAGAAAAGTAGAAACTGGATCAGCAGCACAACCGTGTGGACTGGGGACGTGGACTGGGCAGGGCAGGTAGTCCCGAAGCATGGTCCTAGGGCTCAGGTCCTCCTGGAGGGGAGAGAGAGAGCGAGATGGGAGAAATAGAGGGAGCATACCTAAGATCACACAGGACACCAGATAAGACAGGAGAATTACACCAGCTATGACAGACTGCTCCAATGAGTCTAATTTGCTCAACAGGAGTTGAACCAGGGTCTGTAGTGACACCTCTAGCACTGAGATGCAGTGCCTTAGACCGCTGTGCCACTCGGGAGCCCAAAGGTGGGAAGGCAGGCTAGGGTTATAGAGGGTGAAAAAGGTCGGCCCCTCAGGAGTAAATGTCAGTTGTCTTTTCATAGCTGAGCGTTCTGACTTCGAGACAGCAGGTGCGGGGGAGAAATGAAGTTGACATCATTAGAAAGAAGGTATTCTCTTTTGTACTGTAGGTATGTGATTCAAAGTTTGTTTATTCTGTTTTTGCTAGGGATATTCATAAAAACATAAATAAATAAAAGAAAAACTTTGTGTGGACCCCTGCAGTTCCTACGTGGACCCCTAGGGGGTCGTGGACCCCACGCTGAACACCCCTGGTATATCAGTCTTCTTATCATGGACAGATTTTGATGGTAGTAAACCTTCTCACTTTGCCTCTTCCTCTCTGATTCAACATGCAATCTGAGGTCCACCACTTTTGTATTTAAAGTCAAGCTTCACTAGTCATCTATACTTACCGTCAGTCATAAGAATCTACAAGTACATTGTTAAGTAAAGTATGAATTAAATGGCATTAGCTCATACTTTTGAATGTTATGTGTCAGAGCTTTTATAAAGTAGGAACCAAGTAATGCGTACCCTTGTTCGCTGTCGGATGATACAGAGTGAATAGCAGAGATTCAGGTTGAGGTTCAAACACTTAAAAGACACACCCTTGTCCACTTACCCTCGCCTTCCTCACCATGTTAAATAAGCATGCCCCATTCAAAAAATGTAGAACTAAGAACAGATAGAACAGATGCCCTTGGTTCACTCCAGACTTGACTGCCATTGATCAGCACAAAAACATAATGTGGCGTACTGCATTAGCATCGAATAGCCCCCACAATATGCAACTTTTCAGGGAAGTTAGGAACCATTATACACAGTCAGTTAGGAAAGTAAAGGCTAGCTTTTTCAAACAGAAATGTGCAACCTGTAGCACAAATTCCAAAACGTTTTGGGACACTGTAAAGTCCATGGAGAAAAAGAGCACTGCCCACTGCACTGAGGCTAGGAAACACTGTCACCACCGATAATCGAGAATTTCAATAAGCACTTTTCTATGGCTGGCCATGCTTTTCACCTGGCTACCCCTACCCCACAGCTCTGCACCCACCGCAGCAACTTGCCCAACCCCCCCCTGCTTCTCCTTCACACAAGTCCAGATAGCTGATGTTCTGAAAGAGCTGCAAAATCTGAACCCCTAAAAATCAATTGGGCTAGACAATCTGGACCCTCTCTTTCTAAAATTATCTGCAGCAATTGTTGCAACCCCTATTATTAGTCTGCTCATCCTCCTCTTTCAAATCGTCTGAGATCCCTAAAGATTGGAAAGCTGCCGCGGTCATCCCCCTCTGCAAAGGGGGAGATACTTTAGACCCAAAATGTTACAGACCCATATCTATCCTGCCCTGCCTTTCTAAAGTCTTCAAACACCAACCATTTTGAATCCCACCCTTCATTCTCACTTATGCAATCTGGTTTCCGATCTGGTCATGGGTTGCACCTCAGCCACGCTCAAGGTCCTAAACGATATCATAACCGCCATCAATAAAATATAGTACTGTTTAGCCATCTTCATCGACCTGGCAAAGGCTTTCGACTCTGTCAATCACAGCATTCTTATCGGCAGACTCAATAGCCTTGGTTTCTCTAATGACTGCCTCGCCTGGTTCATCAACTACTTCTCAGTTCAGTGTGTCAAATCGGAGGGCCTATTGTCCGGACCTCTGGCAGTCTCTATGGGGGTTCCACAGGGTTCAATTCTCGGGCTGACTCTTTTCTCTGTATACAGTGCCTTGCGAAAGTATTCGGCCCCCTTGAACTTTGCGAACTTTTGCCACATTTCAGGCTTCAAACATAAATATATAAAACTGTATTTTTTTGTGAAGAATCAACAACAAGTGGGACACAATCATGAAGTGGAACGACATTTATTGGATATTTCAAACTTTTTTAACAAATCAAAAACTGAAAAATTGGGCGTGCAAAATTATTTAGCCCCCTTAAGTTAATACTTTGTAGCGCCACCTTTTGCTGCGATTACAGCTGTAAGTCGCTTGGGGTATGTCTCTATCAGTTTTGCACATCGAGAGACTGAAATTTTTTCCCATTCCTCCTTGCAAAACAGCTCGAGCTCAGTGAGGTTGGATGGAGAGCATTTGTGAACAGCAGTTTTCAGTACTTTCCACAGATTCTCGATTGGATTCAGGTCTGGACTTTGACTTGGCCATTCTAACACCTGGATATGTTTATTTTTGAACCATTCCATTGTAGATTTTGCTTTATGTTTTGGATCATTGTCTTGTTGGAAGACAAATCTCCGTCCTAGTCTCAGGTCTTTTGCAGACTCCATCAGGTTTTCTTCCAGAATGGTCCTGTATTTGGCTCCATCCATCTTCCCATCAATTTTAACCATCTTCCCTGTCCCTGCTGAAGAAAAGCAGGCCCAAACCATGATGCTGCCACCACCATGTTTGACAGTGGGGATGGTGTGTTCAGCTGTGTTGCTTTTACGCCAAACATAACGTTTTGCATTGTTGCCAAAAAGTTCAATTTTGGTTTAATCTGACCAGAGCACCTTCTTCCACATGTTTGGTGTGTCTCCCAGGTGGCTTGTGGCAAACTTTAAACGACACTTTTTATGGATATCTTTAAGAAATAGCTTTCTTCTTGCCACTCTTCCATAAAGGCCAGATTTGTGCAATATACGACTGATTGTTGTCCTATGGACAGAGTCTCCCACCTCAGCTGTAGATCTCTGCAGTTCATCCAGAGTGATCATGGGCCTCTTGGCTGCATCTCTGATCAGTCTTCTCCTTGTATGAGCTGAAAGTTTAGAGGGACGGCCAGGTCTTGGTAGATTTGCAGTGGTCTGATACTCCTTCCATTTCAATATTATCGCTTGCACAGTGCTCCTTGGGATGTTTTTTTTATTTATTTATTTCACCTTTATTTAACCAGGTAGGCAAGTTGAGAACAAGTTCTCATTTACAATTGCGACCTGGCCAAGATAAAGCAAAGCAGTTCGACACATACAACGACACAGAGTTACACATGGAGTAAAACAAACATACAGTCAATAATACAGTATAAACAAGTCTATATACGATGTGAGCAAATGAGGTGAGATAAGGGAGGTAAAGGCAAAAAGGCCATGGTGGCAAAGTAAATACAATATAGCAAGTAAAACACTGGAATGGTAGATTTGCAATGGGAGAATGTGCAAAGTAGAAATAAAAATAATGGGGTGCAAAGGAGCAAAATAAATAAATAAATAAAATACAGTAGGGAAAGAGGTAGTTGTTTGGGCTAAAATATAGGTGGGCTATGTACAGGTGCAGTAATCTGTGAGCTGCTCTGACAGTTGGTGCTTAAAGCTAGTGAGGGAGATAAGTGTTTCCAGTTTCAGAGATTTTTGTAGTTCGTTCCAGTCATTGGCAGCAGAGAACTGGAAGGAGAGGCGGCCAAAGAAAGAATTGGTTTTGGGGGTGACTAGAGAGATATACCTGCTGGAGCGTGTGCTACAGGTGGGAGATGCAATGGTGACCAGCGAGCTGAGATAAGGGGGGACTTTACCTAGCAGGGTCTTGTAGATGACATGGAGCCAGTGGGTTTGGCGACGAGTATGAAGCGAGGGCCAGCCAACGAGAGCGTACAGGTCGCAATGGTGGGTAGTATATGGGGCTTTGGTGACAAAACGGATTGCACTGTGATAGACTGCATCCAATTTGTTGAGTAGGGTATTGGAGGCTATTTTGTAAATGACATCGCCAAAGTCGAGGATTGGTAGGATGGTCAGTTTTACAAGGGTATGTTTGGCAGCATGAGTGAAGGATGCTTTGTTGCGAAATAGGAAGCCAATTCTAGATTTAACTTTGGATTGGAGATGTTTGATATGGGTCTGGAAGGAGAGTTTACAGTCTAACCAGACACCTAAGTATTTGTAGTTGTCCACGTATTCTAAGTCAGAGCCGTCCAGAGTAGTAATGTTGGACAGGCGGGTAGGTACAGGTTGAAGGTATCAGTTGAAGAGCATGCATTTAGTTTTACTTGTATTTAAGAGCAATTGGAGGCCACGGAAGGAGAGTTGTATGGCATTGAAGCTTGCCTGGAGGGTTGTTAACACAGTGTCCAAAGAAGGGCCAGAAGTATACAGAATGGTGTCGTCTGCGTAGAGGTGGATCAGAGACTCACCAGCAGCAAGAGCGACCTCATTGATGTATACAGAGTCGGTCCAAGAATTGAACCCTGTGGCACCCCCATAGAGACTGCCAGAGGTCCGGACAGCAGACCCTCCGATTTGACACACTGAACTCTATCAGAGAAGTAGTTGGTGAACCAGGCGAGGCAATCATTTGAGAAACCAAGGCTGTCGAGTCTGCCGATGAGGATATGGTGATTGACAGAGTCGAAAGCCTTGGCCAGATCAATGAATACGGCTGCACAGTAATGTTTCTTATCGGTGGCGGTTAAGATATCATTTAGGACCTTGAGCGTGGCTGAGGTGCACCCATGACCAGCTCTGAAACCAGATTGCATAGCAGAGAAGGTATGGTGAGATTCGAAATGGTCGGTAATCTGTTTGTTGACTTGGCTTTCGAAGACCTTAGAAAGGCATGGTAGGATAGATATAGGTCTGTAGCAGTTTGGGTCAAGAGTGTCACCCCCTTTGAAGAGGGGGATGACCGCAGCTGCTTTCCAATCTTTGGGAATCTCAGACGACACGAAAGAGAGGTTGAACAGGCTAGTAATAGGGGTGGCAACAATTTTGGCAGATAATTTTAGAAAGAAAGGGTCCAGATTGTCTAGCCCGGCTGATTTGTAGGGGTCCAGATTTTGCAGCTCATTCAGAACATCAGCTGAGCAGATTTGGGAGAAGGAGAAATGGGGAAGGCTTGGGCGAGTTGTTGTGGGGGGTGCAGTGCTGTTGACCGGGGTAGGAGTGGCCAGCCGTAGAAAAATGCTTATTGAAATTCTCAATTATGGTGGATTTATCAGTGGTGACAGTGTTTCCTATCTTCAGTGCAGTGGGCAGCTGGGAGGAGGTGTTCTTATTCTCCATGGACTTTACAGTGTCCCAGAACTTTTTTGAGTTAGTGTTGCAGGAAGAAAATTTCTGCTTGAAAAAGCTAGCCTTGGCTTTTCTAACTGCCTGAGTATAATGGTTTCTAGCTTCCCTGAACAGCTGCATATCACGGGGGCTGTTCGATGCTAATGCAGAACGCCATAGGATGTTTTTGTTAAGGGCAGTCAGGTCTGGGGAGAACCAAGGGCTATATCTGTTCCTGGTTCTAAATTTCTTGAATGGGGCATGTTTATTTAAGATGGTTAGGAAGGCATTTTTAAAAAATATCCAGGCATCCTCTACTGACGGGATGAGATCAATATCCTTCCAGGATACCCCGGCCAGGTCGATTAGAAAGGCCTGCTCGCTGAAGTGTTTCAGGGAGCGTTTTACAGTGATGAGTGGAGGTCGTTTGACCGCTGACCCATTACGGATGCAGGCAATGAGGCAGTGATCGCTGAGATCTTGGTTGAAAACAGCAGAGGTGTATTTAGAGGGCAAGTTGGTTAGGATGATATCTATGAGGGTGCCCGTGTTTAAGGATTTTGGGAGGTACCTGGTAGGTTCATTGATAATTTGTGTGAGGTTGAGGGCATCAAGTTTAGATTGTAGGATGGCTGGGGTGTTAAGCATGTTCCAGTTTAGGTCGCTTAGCAGCACGAGCTCTGAAGATAGATGGGGGGCAATCAGTTCACATATGGTGTCCAGAGCACAGCTGGGGGCAGAGGGTGGTCTATAGCAGGCGGCAACGGTGAGAGACTTGTTTTTAGAGAGGTGGATTTTTAAAAGTAGAAGTTCAAATTGTTTGGGTACAGACCTGGATAGTAGCCTGCACAGTTCTGTCCTATCTTTGCAGTAGATTGCAACACCGCCCCCTTTGGCAGTTCTATCTTGTCTGAAAATGTTGTAGTTTGGAATTAAAATGTCTGAATTTTTGGTGGTCTTCCTAAGCCAGGATTCAGACACAGCTAGAACATCCGGGTTGGCAGAGTGTGCTAAAGCAGTGAATAGAACAAACTTATGGAGGAGGCTTCTAATGTTAACATGCATGAAACCAAGGCTATTATGGTTACAGAAGTCGTCAAAAGAGAGCGCCTGGGGAATAGGAGTGGAGCTAGGCACTGCAGGGCCTGGATTCACCTCTACATCGCCAGAGGAACAGAGTAGGAGTAGAATAAGGGTGCGGCTAAAAGCAATAAGAATTGGTCGTTTAGAACGTCTGGAACAGAGAGTAAAAGGAGGTTTCTGGGGGCGATAAAATAGCATCAAGGTATAATGTACAGACAAAGGTAAGGTAGGATGTGAATACAGTGGAGGTAAACCTAGGTATTGAGTGATGAAGAGAGAGATATTGTCTCTAGAAACATCATTGAAACCAGGAGATGTCATTGCATGTGTGGGTGGTGGAACTAATAGGTTGGATAAGGTATAATGAGCAGGACTAGAGGCTCTACAGTGAAATAAGCCAATAAACACTAACCAGAACAGCAATGGACAAGGCATATTGACATGAAGGAGAGGCATGCTCAGTCGAGTGATCAAAAGGGTCCAGTGAGTGGAGAGGTTGGTTGGGGGTCATGGCGATTTAGACAGCTAAATCGGTAGCAAGCTAGCATAGGGGCAAGCTAGCATAGAATGGAGGTCTGTTATTAGCCAACTAATTAATCCAAATCACACAACAACAACAAAAATAAAAACAATAGATATAGTTATAGAGGCCCAAGAAGAAAAATAAATAAATAAATAAAAATAAAATAAAAATTGTCCGATTGTCTATTCAGATAGCAGCCGATAGGATAGCAGGCCGCAGATGGGCGCCCAGGCAACGTTGCGCCGGAGGAGCCAGCCGGACAATTCCCTCGGGTAGACAACGTCGGCAGTCCAACTGTGAAGGCCCGGTGGGGCTCCGCGTAGGCAGCAAAACGGGTCCGGATAGGTGACTGCAGCCCAGGAGTGATTGATGGAACTCTTCAGCTGGCTAGCTCCGGAACAATTGATGTTAGCTCCGGAATCGACGAAAGCCGATAGTCACACGGATAGCAGCTAGCTAGCTGTGAGATCCAGGTATGGATGTCCAGAGCCAGCGGCCGAAATCCGGTATGTTCCGTTCCGAGCCGCGCTGCACCTCGCCGTACAAAACTGGCGATAGATTCTCGAGCCAAAGGACAGCCGATGACCACAAACCGTGGTTAGCTGAGTACTAACGATTAGCCAGTAAATAAGCTAACTAGCTTCTGAACCAACTTCAGAGTAGCTTCTGGACCAGCTTCTGGCTAGCTCCCGGCTAGCTTCTGGCTAATTTCTGGCTAGCCTCTCGGAGGATTACAGATCTGAGGTAAATAATACTTTTTTATATAAATATAAATTGGTGAAGCGGATTGCAGGAGAGTGTTCTGAAGATGAGTTTTTGGAAAATTAAAAATGTATGTGAAAAAAAAAGTTGTAAATATATCTATATATTTATATACACGACAGGATGAGGACAAAAATACGTCTGAACTGCTATGCCATCTTGGGAAAAAAGGAAGGTTTAAAGCTTGGGAAATCTTTTTGTATCCAAATCCGGCTTTAAACTTCTTCACAACAGTATCTCGGACCTGCCTGGTGTGTTCCTTGTTCTTCATGATGCTCTCTGCGCTTTTAACGGACCTCTGAGACTATCACAGTGCAGGTGCATTTATACGGAGACTTGATTACACACAGGTGGATTGTATTTATCCTCATTAGTCATTTAGGTCAACATTGGATCATTCAGAGATCCTCACTGAACTTCTGGAGAGAGTTTGCTGCACTGAAAGTAAAGGGGCTGAATAATTTTGCACGCCTAATTTTTCAGTTTTTGATTTGTTAAAAAAGTTTGAAATATCCAATAAATGTCGTTCCACTTCATGATTGTGTCCCACTTGTTGTTGATTCTTCACAAAAAAATACAGTTTTATATCTTTATGTTTGAAGCCTGAAATGTGGCAAAAGGTCGCAAAGTTCAAGGGGGCCGAATACTTTCGCAAGGCACTGTATGTCAATAATGTCGCTCTTGCTGCTGGTGATTCTCTGATCCACCTCTACGGAGACGACACCATTCTGTATACTTCTGGCCCTTCTTTGGACACTGTGTTAACTAACCTCCGAACGAGCTTCAATGCCATACAACACTCCTTCCGTGGCCTCCAACTGCTCTTAAATGCTAGTAAAACTAAATGCATGCTCTTCAACCGATTGCTGCCCGCACCTGCCTGCCCGAATAGCATCACTACTCTGGACGGTTCTGACTTTGAATATGTGAACAACTACAAATACCTAGGTGTCTGGTTAGACTGTACTCTCCTTCCAGACTCACATTAAGCATCTCCAATCCTAAATTAAATCTAGAATCGGCTTCCTATTTCGCAACAAAGTCTCCTTCACACATGCTGTTAAATATACCCTCATAAAACTGACTATCCTACTGATCTTTGACTTCGGTGATGTCATTTACAAAATAGCCTCCAACACTCTACTCAGCAAATTGGATGTAGTCTATCACAGTGCCATCCGTTTTGTCACCAAAGCCCCATATACTACCCACCAGTGCGACCTGTATGCTCTCGTTGGCTGGCCCTCACTTCATATTCGTCGCCAAACCCACTGCCTCCAGGTCATCTATAAAGCCCCGCCTTATCTCAACTCACTGGTCACCATAGCAACACCTACCCGTAGCGGGCGCTCCAACAGGTATATTTCACTGGTCACCCCAAAAGCCAACAACTCCTTTGGCCACCTTTCCTTCCAGTTCTCTGTTGCCAATGACTGGAACGAATTGCAACAATCACTGAAGCTGGAGAACTATATCTCCCTCACTAGCTTTAAGCATCAGCTGTCAGAGCAGCTTACTGATCACTGCACCTGTACACAGCCCATCTGTAAATAGCCCCCCCAACTACCTAATCCCCATATTGTTATTTTTGCTTTTTTGCATGCAAGTATCCCCCGATTTGCACATCATCATCTGCATATCTATCACTCCAGTGTTAATGCTACATTGTAATTATTTTGCCACTATGGCCTATTTATTGCCTTACCTCCCTAATCTTACTACATTTGCACACACTGTATATGTTTTTTTCTATTGTGTTATTGACTCTACGTTTGTTTAACCCATGTGTAAGTCTGTGTTATTGTTTTTGTGAACTGCTTTGCTTTATCTTGGCCAGGTCGCAGTTGTAATAAATAAAACAATGATGCTCTTGGGGAATCCCCGTCGCCATCTGGGCGGGTGGTCCAAATGATTAGCCAAGCAAGGGAAGTTTGCAACCTAAGCCCCTCAGCCCTTGTTTATAGTGTAAGAATGTACAATTATGTTCACTCCGGTCCTGAAACTCCCCATAAAACAACATCAATGGAGAAGTCCACATACACTTGTAAGTAAAAACGAATGCAATTAAGTTAGACATTTTCCTACTACATACAAATATATATTTTTGTTTGTTTATTTTTTGTTATATTTTGGTAATTGTAGAAATAAACATTTCCCTTCTTCAGAAGTTCCAGCTTGGCAAGCTAACGCAAGTTAGCTAATTAATTTGATAGCTATCATACTGTAGGCGTATATTAATAATTATATATTTCATATAAGTAGACATCCATTCATAATTGAATGTGGCGCATATAAAGCACCCACAAGTCACCGGTGGCTGAAAACACAATCATCGCGGGATGAACGAGTGATGAATTTACGGGCTTGGATGGTCCATTTAAAAACCATTGCTTCCTCCCTCGCCTTGCAAGTGTATACTCGTCAGACGTCATGAAACGTCATCAGAAGTGTCCACTTAATTTGAGGGTTGAGGGAATAGGGTGTGTCTTTTAAGCGTTTGGAACGAAACGGTAGGAGAGAAAAAAGATGGCGCTGCCCATGTTAAGAGGTTGCAACTGTAGCAGACTGCCTTCAGTACTGAGTCGTTTCTTGAAACCCGAGCACGTTGTGCTTCCCCGGCCCAACAAGACCACCCGCCTGGCTCCTACTTTGTCCGGTGGTGTTGTGTCCACCGTTCGACCTTACAGCTCTGATCGAGGTGGAGGTAAACAAAACCAGAAGGTGGTTGTGCTCGGCATCCCCAACCCTTTAATATGGTTCCGAACCCGATTATACTACTTTTTGATTCGGGTTTATTTAGACAAGGAATTCAACATCGAAGAATTCACAGAGGGATCGAAACAGGTAGGTAGGTTACAATCCGTGGAATGAGTGGTCTTTAGCAAGTGGAAGCTAGCTAGACCAGAAATACTTTATTTCTTAAAGTATTTATGGCATATACACATCCAGCTAGACAAGGTGGGCGTTACTGCAAACTGTGCACAGTTCAGTTCTGGTTAAATAAGTGACTGTGTCGTCGTCCCCGCCGTGTGTTGTTGCAGGCATTCTCCCATGTTTCAAGACTATTGTCAGGGAGTCAATTTGAGTCGCTTGAAGGTCTGGTTGCTAAAGACGTGAGTATGATATACTCAAACATTTTTGCAAAAAATAATTTCTGTGTAGCATTGATATGATACCTGGTAGTTTCAACAGCATTCTCTGCAGACATTCGGCCCGTAATCATATTTCCTCCTTCAATTTTCTCCCACACAGCTGATTGCAAAACTGGAAGAGAAATGTGCTCTGCTCCCTCCAAGTCACCTGCAAGCGCTTTCTGCAGATCTGGAAGACTTGGTGTACACAACACCAGGGGATGTAGGCATCTATTATGATGATGATGGTAAGAGCCAGATTATGTTAGTGTATTTTTTTTGTTCTTATATGTGACTGTCCTGCTCATTTTTTAAATACATTTTTCTTATGTAGAAAAAATCGATTAAAAAAGAATATATATATTTTACATTTAATTAAAGTAGTGTTATTATTTAGCTGAACACTAGATGGTTTAATTTTATTTTTGGCACTGAAACGAGGATACTCAGGCGAGGGGGAAAAAGCCTCACCCAAATGTAGCCCCATTGGAAAATCTAAATGGATTGTTTGAAAATGTGAAGAAGGAAAAAAAAGTTTAAAAGAAATGCATTTGTTTATCACATTTTTATTTGGCTTACCCCGACGGCATTGTGCGTACCCCGGTTTAGGAATACCTGCCCTAAACAGAGTAAGTACGGTAGTGTATTAAACAACCCCAAATTAAGTCTAAAGGTTGGTTTATGCTACATCTATCGACATGTCTGTAGACAGTTGTCGCAGTGACATCATGAACACATGATTTGAGTTGAACATGCTATTGTCGTCCGACATCAAAGTTGTCCTTATGAAAAAGTATAAACACCAAAATGACAAGCTGTATGACAGCAGCCTGATGGTCCAAAATAGCATAACTGATGTATTTTAACATCAATAAACCCATGTGTTTTAAAAATGAATTTAGTAAATGTCAATCTAGCAAACCAGGCAACTAAAAGCAACTTTCTAAACAGTGTTTTGATTCGATTCTAGCTTGTTAGCTGGCTAGCCAGTTCAAATAATTACCTTATCATTTTGCTGACATCTTAACTTTAGCTAATTTGTATTCATTATTACAGGACAATAAACAAACAACAAGATCCTTATTTACAAGACAATGGCGAGATAATTACAGAAAATGGCATATAGTTGTCAGTGTGATGAAATAAAAGCAGGGCATTCTACCAGATAATGTTTTTACTTGAACACATGTCTCGTTGGCCCAACGTTATATCCAAATTTGACTTTGGTGCAGGTCATGTTGTTCTTCACATTACCGTCTTTGGTAAAGACACACCATATCAATTAAAATCAACGTTTTTGCAATGAAAACGACTTTGACAAAATTAGAAACGTATAATATTTGAAAATGTAGCTAGCTTGACTCTCTTTCCCGTATAGATGGTTGAATGCTTCTCCATGTGTGTGAGGGATGCAATGGTTGACATTGGTTTGAAGTCTTTTTGAGTTATAAAACAAACTGGGCTGGTAATTGAACAATTTTATTTGTATTTAAAGATGGCATACAAGTTTGTTATTAAGGCACATGAAAGTTCACATTTCTGCCCCCAAAAATCATTTTGATAAAATACATTTTTACTTTCAAATGCCTATCCCGTGGAGTAGTGACACGCGATATACGACTAGTTTCCTGAAACGTGTCACATATTGTGTTTTTTATGTCTTTTACATTTGTCTTAAATAATATCATAGTCACTACTGCATACAGAGTGATACTAACTAATAAGCTAATGAAGAGGAATTGCTCTTTCTCACACACACATGTGGATCAAGGTCAGATGGCCAAGACACACACACACACACACAGGCTGGCGCACACACACACTACAGGCTCTCCTAGGCTGAACATGCAATGATTATACTAATAATGACTTCATTTAGTAACTGTTGACTGTGACCCAACTAATAACCAGGCTGATGAGGCCTTAAGAACACATCCTTGTTTAAATTTGAATAACCAGCATAATACAGAAAATACTAACACTTACTAACAAAAGCAACATGTATGCTGAGGCTGAAAGGGGCAGAAAGCAATATAAACATGACAGATGACTGTTATGCAATTTGCTAACACTGGTGGTTCTCAGAGAATGCATATCTTCATAAACAGTACCAGTCAAAAGCTTGGCCACACCTACTCACTCAAGGGTTTTTCTTAGTTTAAAAAAAATATTTTCTACCTTGTAGGATAATAGTGAGGACATCAATCATGTAGTAACCAAAAAAGTGTTAAACAAATCCAAATATTTTATATTTGACATTTTTCAAATAGCCACCCTTTGCCTTGATGACAGCTTTGCACACTCTTGGCATTCTCTCAACCAGCTTCACCTGGAATGCTTTTCCAACAGTCTTGAAGGAGTTCTCATATATGCTGAGCACTTGTTGGCTGCTTTTCCTTCACTCTGCGGTCCAACTCATCCCTAACCATCTCAATTGGGTTGAGATCGGTTGATTGTGGAGGCCAGGTCATCTGATGCAGCTCTCTGTCAGTCTCCTTCTTAGTGAAATAGTTGTTTTGTCATTATTCTAAAAACATTTCTCTCCTCTTTCAGGGCGTAAGTTTGTCAGTATTCTGATGAGATACTGGTATCTGTCAAGTGCCCGGTTGGCTGAGGAATCATTGGAGGGAACACGTGTCTTTCAGGTGGCCATAGGTGGTGAGGGTGAGCCGGAGACAAAGAGACTGCTCACAGCCAACTATGAGTGAGTTTTCTTTGTAGTTTGCTTTTGCTGAAGTACAATGTCACAGTTGATTTGTCTACAGTTGGAGGTAGCTGGGATAAAGCATTCATACTTAATCTGACAAAGAGAGAACACTGAGGCTGTGTTTACACAGGCAACCCATTCTGATATTTTTGCCACTAATTGGTGTTTCGACCAAACAGATCAGAACTTTTGACAATAATTGTGCAAAAGATCAGAATTGGGCTGTCTTAGGCTGCATTTACAAAGTCTGCAAACAGTTTCTCAGGGATGAGCCCACTGAGATCCTAGATCTGTTCCCAAGAAACAACTACCTGCATTAACCACCTTTGCATGACTCTCAAGTGTTTAATGTATAGACTTCCTGTTTAACAACTCTTATCTATCATGGCTGTTGGCAGATTCCAAAGGGAGTTTACTAAGGGGGTGTTGCCAGACTGGACCATCACCAGGATAGAGCACTCGAAGCTGCTGGATTAAACTTGGATTGAATGGAGATGGAGAGTGGTTTAGAAGCAGGAAACCGAAGACCATCCTTCCTGCTCACCCTACGAGAATACCCCCCCCACCTGCTAAAATCTTGATGCCCCTCAGGAGCAAAACGACTCTCAAAGCCAAGACCAGGAGAGACATGGGGAATATTTGAGGCCAACTTTCTATCTGCCAGAAGTCACATACTGTAGAAAAAGTACAAAAGTCAAACATGTCTCTTCGCAGTTTACTACTGTTCAGACATCCATGCAAGACCAGTTTTTTCCCACTTGTCTCAGGCAGCACCGCAATCTGTGGTCCAAACTAGGCTTTGTTTGTCAGCTCTGCTTTTAGAGCCTGAGATTCTTCCTTCTGTTCAATGGAGAGGGTAGACAAGGGGCACACAGAAATTGTGAGAGAAAAAAACAGAATAAGGTCTGTATTGAGATTCTGTAGTCAGTCTTAGATGTGCTTCTGTACAATCTTTTGGTAGAGCGTGCACACAGACTAAAGAAAATGTCACACTTTGATACAGATATTAACAAATGTTTAAAGCATTCCCTGAGCAAACTTACTCTAACCTACTTGTACTCTTGCTATCACAAGTTATTTAGTGGAAAAAATGACTATATGTTTCTTGAGATGTGCTTTATCTCCAGAATAGTCCATCAGCTGAAAAATAAGTGATTGCTAATTACTGTTGGAGACAAGTATTGGTGTTCTTTCTTAGTGGGTGCACACATGACTAGTAGTGCTGCGATAGTGGGACAACAAACGGATGGATCACCCTGCCCATTGTGCAATTGTCTTTGGCAGCTTTCAGCAGCAGAACTCGGACTGTCACACGTTGTTCTCCTTTGAGTGAAGTTGAAATGTATAAATTATATTATATTTATATAAATAAAATAAAGCCAATGCAATAAACTAAAGACATCATGGGCAACAAAAATCATAACAGCAAGGCCAACTGAATATGTTTGAGTGCATGTATGGCGCTATCTACGTGTGTGTGTGTGCATTTGAAAGAGTGTGTATCTGCATGTGTACAAACACCTACACGACATCAGCCTCAGGAAACAGGAATTAGCTGTAACAACACTGCCCCTCGGTGTCATTCAAACTTACTTTTTCTTTTGTTTTATTTGTACTTAATTTTTTTACTTTTATCTTTGACCATCATTCTATCCTCCACCCAGAAACTCCACTCCCACTTGTCTCCAATTCCACATCCCAACCCTCAGCTTCCCTTAGCCCTTATTTGAGCTGTTCTTGATATAATATAGATGTGGTCTTTAACCAAACCCCTACCTTGTCACAACACAACCAATTGGCTCGAATGCATTAAGAATGATATAAATTCCACAAATTTACTTTTAAGAAGTGACTACCTCAGGAAGCTGGTTGAGAGAATCTCAAGAGTGTGCAAAGCTGTCATCAAGGCAAAGGGTGGCTATTTGAAGAATCTCAAATATAAAATGTTTTTACTTGTTTAAAGCGTTTTTGGTTACTACATGATTCCATGTGTTATTTCATAGTTTTGATGTCTTCACTATTATTCTACAATGTAGAAAATTACTAATAAAGAAAAACCCTTGACTGAGTTGGTTCTAAAACTTTTGACCGGTAGTATGTGTGTGTGTATATGATATATATCAAGAACATATGGTTTACATATGTTTCAAACTTGGGATAAATGGATACAAATAGTGCCTTAAATGTGGACAGTATTTAATTTGTCCAACTCCTTCCATAGAACTAATATTTCATATGACATCACTGTCCATTTTTCGCCTGCTACATTAGGTCAGAGAGGAAGTGGCGAAGCGAGAGCATTTACTCCACCCCAAAAAATCAGGTCAATGAGTGTTGAATTTTATTGCTACGTGAGGCTTATTTGATTGAATGGAAGTTTCTAATGGTTATGTCTATACGAATGCACTGATATGTGGACACACATGGCATTTCGTCAACTTTAAGAAAAATGACATATCGGCGTTTCAGCCAGGTCACCTGTAATACAAGTCCATATTAGACGTTCATCCATAACATAACATCAGGTGTACTATGGGAACTGTAGTCCTCTTAATTCAGAAAATCACAAAGGTGTTTTTGATTTTGTATAAATGTTTTGTTGAAGACAAATCAAAAATACAACAATTCATCAGATTTTCATGTAGACTACAGTACAGTCTGACTTGGCTCCCCTTCCCCATGGCTCAGGTTCGTTTTTAGGTCATAATACAGTCCCTTAAACTGAAACTTAAGCATTTAGAACATGTACAGTGCAAGAGTGTAATGATGCTGTATCTGGTGTTTGCTCACCATCCTGACATATCCCCACTAACCAAGTTAACCTTGCCTCTTAACTCTTTAAGTGCCAGTGCATCAGCAGCTATAGTTGAAGTCAGAAGTTTACATACACTTTAGCCAAATACATTTAAACTCTGGAGGTGTGTTTTGGGTCAACAAAGAATAATCCCACTAAGCCAAAAACCAGATAGGATAGCGTATCACTGCAGAATGCTGTGGTAGCCATGCTGGTTAAGTGTGCCTTGAATTCTAAATAAATCACTGACAGTATATTGAATATTGGTTAGAAAAATAAGTCTATGTACAATGTTAGCAAATGAGGTGAGATAAGGGAGGTAAAGGCAAAAAAAGGCCATGGTGGCGAAGTAAATACAATATAGCAAGTAAAACACTGGAATGGTAGATTTTCAGTGGAAGAATGTGCAAGGTAGAGACAGAAATAATGGGGTGCAAAGGAGCAAAATAAATAAATACAGTAGGGGAAGAGGTAGTTGTTTGGGCTAAATTATAGATGGGCTATGTACAGGTGCAGTAATCTGTGAGCTGCTCTGACAGCTGGTGCTTAAAGCTAGTGAGGGAGATAAGTGTTTCCAGTTTCAGAGATTTTTGTAGTTTGTTCCAGCCATTGGCAGCAGAGAACTGGAAGGAGAGGCTGCCAAAGGAAGAATTGGTTTTGGGGGTGACCAGAAAGATATACCTGCTGGAGCGCGTGCTACAGGTGGGTGCTGCTATGGTGACCAGCGAGCTGAGATAAGGGGGACTTTACCTAGCAGGATCTTGTAGAGGACCTGGAGCCAGTGAGTTTGGCGACAAGTATGAAGCGAGGGCCAGCCAATGAGAGCGTACAGGTCGCAGTGGTGGGTAGTATATGGGGCTTTGGTGAAAAAACAGATGCACTGTGATAGACTGCATCCAATTTATTGAGTAGGGAGGCTATTTTGTAAATGACATCGCCGAAGTCGAGGATCAGTAGAATGGACAGTTTTACAAAGGTATGTTTGGCAGCATGAGTGAAGGATGCTTTGTTGCAAATTAGGAAGCCAATTCTAGATTTAACTTTGTATTGGAGATGTTTGATGTGAGTCTGGAAGGAGAGTTTACAGTCTAACCAGACACCAAGGTATTTGTAGTTGTCCACATATTCTAAGTCAGAACCGTCCAGAGTAGTGATGTTGGATGGGAGGGCAGGTGCAGGCAGCGATCAGTTAAAGAGCATGCATTTAGTCTTACCTGTATTTAAGAGCAATTGGAGGCCATGGAAGGAGAGCTGTATGGCATTGAAGCTCGTCTGGAGGGTTGTTAACACAGTGTCCAAAGAAGGGCCAGAAGTATACAGAATGGTGTCGTCTGCGTAGAGGTGGATCAGAGACTCACCAGCAGCAAGAGCGACAGTATTGATGTATACAGAGAAGAGAGTTGGTCCAAGAATTGAACCCTGTGGCACCCCCATAGAGACTGCCAGGGGCCCGGACAACAGGCCCTCCGATTTGACACACTGAGCTCTATCAGAGAAGTAGTTGGTGAACCAGAGTTATCATGCCAAGTAGTCCCGAGTCATGGTCCTAGGGCTTTGGTCCTCCAGGAGAGAGAGATTAAGAGGGAGCATTCTTAAGTTCATAAAATACTATTTCACCAGATAGTACAGACTGAACCTAGCCCTCAGCACATAGACTATTGCAGCATAGATACTGGAGGCTGAGACAGGGGGGGTCGGAGGACACTGTGGCCCTATCTGACGATACCCAGGACAGGGCCAACCAGGCAGGATATAATACCCCCGCCCACTTTGCCAAAGCACAGCCCCCACTCCACTAGAGGGATATCAACAGCCAAACAACTTACTTACCCTGAGACCGGCTGAGTATAGCCCACAAAAGATCTCTACCGCAGGAGCCCGAGGGGGAGTCAAAACTGGACAGTAAGATCATGTCAGTGACTCAAACCACTCATGTCGAGTATGGTGAAAAAAGCCTGTGACAATGTGACGCAACCCTCATAGGGGACAGCATGGAAGAGCATTAGTAAGCCAGTGACTAAATTATGGAAGAATGGTGCGGCATCCCTCCATATAGACATTTGTAGTACAATCTATGCCAAGGTGCAAGAAGCTGTTCTGACTCGTGGTGGTTCAACACCTTATTAGGACACTTTATGTTGGTGTTTCCTTTATTTTGGCAGGTTCCAGTACCTGTTGTAGTTTAGTGCTTCCAATTTCAACATTGCACGTTGCGCTACATGCACAAGAGTTTCAGAGTGACAAGGCTACACAGGGCTATTTCCATGTTGAGGATGTCAATAGACTGTGCACACCTCCATTTCATATTTCACCATGGAATTTCCACTAGCACAAAATGGAGAGGTGACATGGTTGCTTGACAGCTACTCTATGTTGAGGTTGCTGAGTGGGTGTGTGGTGTCATCATTGCATGCTACATCAGGGCTCAGGAGATCACACTGTGTTGGAAGAAGCTGCATTTGATCCATGATAAGTGCTGTACGGTAAGGTGATTATTCCACCCACTGAGTTCTTGGCACAATCACATGCCACAGTCTGTACTGACCATGATGATGGATGGTGCTGATTAGCCCAATCTATTAGAATGAGCTACTATACATTATTTATTACCCAAAATGTACTCTGATCTGCTCTATCAAGAGTCAGTATCGGTCCTGTGGTGCCACACCTCTCCTGTCCCTCAGTAGTACTATGTTCCGTATGTTGTTGATGTTGTAGGCTAGTGCCTTATGTGCACTTTTCTCACACTGCACAGTTTTTCTGCGCCCTGATGTGTTCATCTGCCTAGAGGTGTGGCTCAACTGTACCCAGCATAAGGCTCTACCTCAAGGGAGGTGTGTGTGTGTGTGTGTATTCTTAGTGTGTCACACTGCTTTATGGCCCAGAGAGGAGGTAGGTGTGTGTCCTCGCTTTCTGTTTCTGTGTGTGCTGACAGCATGTGGCCCTGCCCCGACGTGTGGCCCGCCTGTACCCAGCGTATGGGCTCTACCTGTACGAAGAGAGCCAGTACACTCAGGACACCCGCAGATTCAATCTGACTGGCGCCCCTGTTCTCTTCCTACCTGGAAATGCAGGCAGCTACAAACAACGTGAGCTTCTATCACCACTAACCAAACGCATCCACTAATCAAATTTACCCTAACCAATCTTACCCGCTCAGGTTAGTGAATATCGCAAGCTTGCTCTCTCCATTGCTCTAACAATGGAAGCTAAGAAGCTCTAATTTGTACAATATCTGCTTTGGTGACATATTGTATGTAGGCTGGTAACAGTCTTGTTTTTGCGAAAGATCCCATGGCCACTAATCCAGATCTATCCTCTTGTGGTTTGGTTTTGCTAGTGACTGCTAGTGGGAACACCCACTCTCGCTTTCTCTCACTCTCACATGCATACGCTCACACACAACATGCACATAGATTGACTCTTTTACCATTTCATGCATTGTATTCCGTGTTTTCCGCTATGGGTTCGGTTGCATTAGCCTATTTTACATGCCATGGTTGCCATCACAACCACACACCTCAACCAAGCAAACCGCAACCCAGGCGTGATCTTATGTTTTATATTCAACAACATTAGCACTAAGTAGACTATGGTTAGGCTACATTAAAGCCTGTAAAGCCTAATGGTTTTACATTAAACAGACTTCATCAGAGTTGACTTAAACTGTTAACAACCTGCTAACGGGGGTGCTACTGTTGATAGAGAGTATGAAATGTGATCCAGGTTCACAGGTCTACTGAAGTGATGATTAAATCCATAATCCACACACTTCCCTCTATTTTGCTAATCAGATTACTTAACTCCCATAGTAATGCTAGTCTGTTCAGAGATTAGCTTGTGTTGATATCCATGAGTTTGGTCAACCCTAACCCTCACACTTGGAGGACAGCCACTGTTCAGGGATCTGGTGGATGAATGTCAGGGATGATGGCCACACAAGCTCAAAATTTAGATTAACCTCTTACTTCTACCCCCTCCTTTTTCGAAAATTCTGTTAAAAATCGCGCAACTTTTCAGCGTCCTGCTACTCATGCCAGGAATATAGTATATGCATATGATTAGTATGTGTGGATAGAAAACACTCTGAAGTTTATAAAACTGGTTAAATCACGGCTGTGACTATAACAGATCGTGTGTTTCGTTGAAAAACGCAAGAAAAACTGCTCTCTGAAAGCTAAAAATAATTTCCATAAGTCACTTCCACGAGTTGTTAAAAGAGAACAGAATTCTATGAATTCTATTCTATGAATTAATTGTTGGAAAATCCATCTATCTGACCTCCATTTTCCCAGTCTTCACCCGGATGCAGTTGATGAAGACATTAGAAGCCATTGTTTTGCAAGTGAAGACCTATTGAAAAGACATCGCCCTGTAATCATTTTGATAGATTATAAACGTTTACTAATACCTAAAGTTGGATTACAAAAGGATTTCGAAGTGTTTTGTGAAAGTTTATCGTCAACTTTTTTAATTTTAAAAAATTACACAGCGTTTAAAAACGATGATTTTTTCTGAATGACACAGCTTCCATACAAAGCTATTTTGGGTATATATGGACCGATTTAAACGAAAAAAAGACCCAATAGTGATGTTTATGGGGCATATAGGAGTGCCAAGAAAGAAGCTCGTCAAAGGTAATGAATGTTTTATATTTTATTTCTGCGTTTTGGGTAGCGCCGGCTACCGCAAAATCTGTTGTTTACGTGTCGTGCTGGCATTTTGGGGGGTGCATGCTATCAGATAATAGCTTCTGATGCTTTCGCCGAAAAGCATTTTAAAAATCTGACTTGCTGGCTAGGTTCACAACGAGTGTAGCTTTAATTCAATACCCTGCTTGTGAATTTTGATCAAAGATTGAGTTGTAACGAGTACATTTAGCATTTAGCGTAGCGCATTTGCATTTCCAGGGGCATACTTGAGACGTCTGCGTCTCAAGTATGGTCAAGAAGTTAAGGTCGAACGCATCGTTAACTGGCCACGCTGAAAAGGAGAGATGTAAGGTGTTCTGGAGGTCTAACCCTATCTCATGAACTGCACCAACAACCCTAGTTTCAGACTTACACCTCTGAAGACTCCTATTTATCCTTACACCTCTGAACCATACCAAATCAAAATCCAATCAAATCAAATTTATTTATATAGCCCTTCGTACATCAGCTGATATCTCAAAGTGCTGTACAGAAACCCAGCCTAAAACCCCAAACAGCAAGCAATGCAGGTGTAGAAGCACGGTGGCTAGGAAAAACTCCCTAGAAAGGCCAAAACCTAGGAAGAAACCTAGAGAGGAACCAGGCTATGTGGGTTGGCCAGTCCTCTTCTGGCTGTGCCGGGTGGAGATTATAACAGAACATGGCCAAGATGTTCAAATGTTCATAAATGACCAGCATGGTCCAATAATAATAAGGCAGAACAGTTGAAACTGGAGCAGCAGCACGGTCAGGTGGACTGGGGACAGCAAGGAGTCATCATGTCAGGTAGTCCTGAGGCATGGTCCTAGGGCTCAGGTCCTCCGAGAGAGAGAAAGAAAGAGAGAAAGAGAGAATTAGAGAGTGCACACTTAAATTCACACAGGACACCGAATAGGACAGGAGAAGTACTCCAGATATAATAAACTGACCCTAGCCCCCTGGCACATAAACTACTGCAGCATAAATACTGGAGGCTGAGACAGAAGGGTTCAGGAGACACTGTGGCCCCATCCGAGGACACCCCGGACAGGGCCAAACAGGAAGGATATAACCCCACCCACTTTGCCAAAGCACAGCCCCCACACCACTAGAGGGATATCTTCAACCACCAACTTACCATCCTGAGACAAGGCTGAGTATAGCCCACAAAGATCTCCGCCACGGCACAACCCAAGGGGGGGTTGCTTCCAACAGCATCCCACTGCTGGCTTGCATCTGAAGCCAAGTAGGGTAGGTCCTGGTCTGTCCCTGGATGGGATACAAGATGCTGTTGGAAGTGGTGTTGGAGAGCCAGTAGGAGGCACTCTTTCCTCTGGTAAAAAAAAATATATATACCGTGCATTCAGAAAAGTTTTCAGACCTCTTGACTTTTTCTACATTTTGTTACATTAGATTACAGCCATTCTAAAATGGAGGAAATAGCTTTTTTCCCTCATCGATCTGAACAGAATACCCCATAATGACAAAGCAAAAATGAGTTTTTAAACATTTTTGCCAATGTTTTACAAATAAACAGTACTTAGACACATTACTCAGTACTTTGTTGAAGTACCTTTGGCAGTGATTACAGCCTGGAGTCTTCTTGCACCTGTATTTTGGTAGTTTCTCCCATTCTTCTCTGCAGATCCTCTCAAGCTCTGTCAGGTTGGATAGGGAGTGTCGCTGCACAGCTATTTTCAGGTCTCTCCAGAGATGTTCAATCTGGTTCAAGTTTGGGCTCTGGCTTGTCCCGAAGCCCCTCCTGCGTTATCTTGGCTGTGTGCTTAGGGTTGTTGTCCTGTTGGAAGGTGAACCTTTGCCCCAGTCTGAGGTCCTGAACAGGTTTTCATCAAGGAACTCGCTGTACTTTGCTCAGTTCATCTTTCCCTCTACCCAGACTAGTCTCCCAGTCCCTGCCGCTGAAAAACTTTCCCACAGCATGATGCTGCTGCCACCACCATGCTTCACCATAGGGATGGTGCCAGGTTTCCTCCGCTTTGCATTCAGGCCAAAGAGTTCAATCTTGGTTTGATCCGACCAGAGAATATTGTTTCTCATGGTCAGAGTCCTTTAGGGGCCTTTTGGCAAACTCCAAGTGGGCTGGTGTGGCTTTTACTGAGGTGTAGCCTCCGTCTGGCCACTCTACCATAAAGGCCTGATTTGGCTGAGTGCTGACCAAAGATGGTTGTCCTTCTGGAAGGTACTCCCATCTCCACAGAGGAACTCTGGACCTCGGTCAGAGTGACCATTGGGTTCTTGGTAACCTCCCTGACCAAGGCCCTTCTCCCCAGATTGCTCAGTTTGGCCGGCCAGCTAGCTCTAGGAAGAGTCTTGATGGTTCCAAACTTCTTCCATTTAAGAATGATGGAGAAATTCTTTGGTTCCCTTCCCCATATCTGTACCTCGACACAATCCTGTCTCGGAGCTTTACGGACAATTCCTTTGACCTCATTTGTTTTTGCTCTGACATGCACTGTCAACTGTGGGACCTTATATAGACAGGTGTGTACCTGAACACAATTCATACCATCATGGCCACCTAATCATCCCCAGCTTTCAAATGGCTCATTCATCCCCCTTCCTCTCCCCTGTAACTATTCCCCAGGTCGTTGATGTAAATGAGAATGTGTTCTCAGTCAACTTACATGGAGTACTTTTTTTCGTTCAAAACTTCCATGCCAGTTGGAAGAATTTATTTAGGTGTTTTATCTCTGAACACTCAAATGCTTCTTTCTCCCGCAACAGTTCGATAAGGGGTGTTTATAACAATCGGTGGAGACTAGCGATCCTGACTGCCAATGTGTCCTGCCAGAGACATGCCATGTAGTTTTCCTGACACTCATACCTCACCATTGGTACAGCCATCCCCCCCTCTCTTGTCACAGCCCCCCCGCCCTTTATCCCTTTATTGGGTGCTAACTCTGTCACCAAATCAAGGAAAGGCTAAGTGTTTACTGCTCTAAACTAAAATAAAAACTGCTGGTCCCATGTTTCATGAGCTGAAATAAAAGATCACACAAGTTTTCCATACGCACACAAAGCATATTTTTCTCAAATGTTGTGCACAAATTTATTTACATCCCTGTTTGTGAGCATTTCCTCCTTTGTCAAGATAATCCATCCACCTGACAGGTGTGGCATACCAAAAAGCTGATGAAACAGCATGATCATTACAGTGATGCACCTTGTGCTGGGGACAATAAAAGGCCACTCTAGAATGTGCAGTTTTGTCACACAACACAATGCCACAGATGTCTCACGTTTTGAGGGAGCTTGCAATTGGCATGCTGACTGCAGGAATGTCCACCAGAGCTGTTGCCAGATAATTAAATGTTCAATTCTCTACCATAAGCCACCTCAATTGTTGTTATAGAGAATTTGGCAGCACGTCCAACCGGCTTTACAACCGCAAACCATGTGTAACCATGCCAGCCCGCGACCTCCACATCTGGCATCTTCACCTGCGGGATCGTCTGAGACCAGTCACCCGGACAGCTGATGAAATTGAGGAGTATTTCTGTAAATAATAAAACTCTTTTGCAGGGAAAACCTCATTCTGATTGGCTGGGCCTGGCTCCTCAGTGGGTGTGCCTATGTCATGTGAAATCAATAGATTCGGGCCTAATGATTTTATTTCAATTGACTAACTTCCTTCATAAAATCTTTTAAATTGTTGCATTTATATATCTATATATATATATATATATATATATATATATATATATATATGTATATATATACACACATTTTTTTTTAAATAACGAGTGTTCAAGTCAAATTATAAAATACATCTCTAATAAAAAAATGTTTTTTAAATAGTGTACAAGATAAGCCAAGAAAAGTTACTAAAAATATTTCCAAACCCCCTTTAATAAAGAACCAGAAGCCTGGACAATTCCCTATGAGGTTCCTCCTGGCAGGATAATTGTATCAGACTGTAATAGTGAATAATAAAAAAAAAAAAAGTTATGTTAAATAGAAAATACAATTGCCTGCCAAAAAATGACAAGTGTTCAAAAGTCAAACAAATGATTAAATAATATTCCCAAACCCCTTTCCAAATAATAAGTAATTAAATAACAAAACAAAATTGCAATACACATTTATCAAAAATAGTCCAAATCAAGGCATTTAAAAAACAGCAAAGTTATAAATGGTAGTTAAAAGAAGTAATGTTCTGTCAGTGTGGGTATATGTGTACTGTATATATCAGTTCTTAATTTGTAAATCAGGAGGTGCTCACTTTTTGTTCCAGTACGAGGGGGGTGTCCTGGGGAGTTCTGAGGTACTGGAAGGCATGAGAAAAAAGTGTTGTAGAGTAGAGGCACTTACAGAAGTTGCACACATGGGGAACATTTTTAGTAGCCTAGGGTCATGGAAAAATGTGGCCTTTTTATAAACGCATTTCATGCAATTCTACTAGAGGTCGACCGATTATTCGGAATGGCCGATTAATTAGGGCCGATTTCAAGTTTTCATAAGAATCGGAAATCTGTAATTTTGGACGCCGATTTTGCCTTCTTTTTTTTTACACCTTTATTTATCTTTATTTAACTGGGCAAGTCAGTTATGAACACATTCTTATTTTCAATGATGGCCTAGGAACGGTGGGTTAACTGCCTTGTTCAGGGGCAGAAGGCAAATTTTTACCTTGTCAGCTCAGGGATTCAATCTTGCCAACTTACGTTAACTTGTTCAACGCTCTAACCACCTGCCTCATGAGGAGCTTGCCTGTTACACGAATGCAGTAAGAAGCCAAGGTAAGTTGCTTGCTAGCATTAAACTTAGTCAATCATAATCACTAGTTATAACTACACATGGTTGATGATATTACTAGTTTATCTAGCTTGTCCTCCTATAATCGATGCAGTGCGCATTCGCGAAAAAGGACTGTCGTTGCTCCAACGTGTACCTAACCATAAAATAAACACCAACGCCTTTCTTAAAATCAATACACAGAAGTATATATTTTTAAACCTGCATATTTAGCTAAAATAAATCCAGGTTAGCAGGCAATATTAACCAGGTGAAATTGTGTCACTTCTCTTGCGTTCATATCACGCAGAGTCAGGGTATATGCAACAGTTTGGGCCTCCTGGCTCATTGCGAACTAATTTGCCAGAATTTTACGTAATTATGACATAACATTGAAGGTTGTGCAATGTAACAGGAATATTTAGACTGATGGATGCCACCCGTTAGATAAAATACGGAACAGTTCCGTATTTCACTGAAAGAATAAACGTCTTGTTTTCGAGATGATAGTTTCCGGATTCGACCATATTAATGGCCTAAGGTTCGCATTTCTGTGTGCTATTATGTTATAATTAAGTCTATGATTTGATAGAGCAGTCTGACAGAGCGATGGTAGGCACCAGCAGGCTCATAAGCATTCATTCAAACATCACTTTTGTGCGTTTTGCCAGCAGCTCTGCTGTTTATGACTTCAAGCCTTATCAACTCCCAAGATTAGGCTGGTGTAACCGATTGTGAAATTGCTAGCTAGTTAGCGGGGTGCGCGCTAATAGCGTTTCAAACGTCACTCGCTCTGAGACTTGGAGTAGTTGTTCCCCTTGCTTTGCATGGATAATGCTGCTTCGAGTATGGCTGTTGTCGTTGTGTTCCTGGTTCGAGCCCAGGTAGGAGCGAGGAGAGGGACGGAAGCTATACTGTTACACTGGCAATACTAAAGTGCCTATAAGAACATCCAATAGTCAAAGGTATATGGAATACAAATGGTATAGAGAGAAATAGTCCTATAATTCCAATAATAACTACAACCTAAAACTTCTTACCTGGGAATATTGAAGACTCATGTAAAAAGGAATCACCAGCTTTCATATGTTCTCATGTTCTGAGCAAGGAACTTAAACGTTAGCTTTCACATATTGCACTTTTACTAAAGGCTAAATTGATTTTATTGATGTATTATATTAAGTTAAAATAAGTGTTCATTCAGTATTGTTGTAATTGTCATTATTACAAATACATTTAAAAAATTGCCGATTTAATCGGTATCGGCTCCCCCCCCCCCCCCCCTAGTAATCGGTATCGGCGTTGACAAATAATGCGCAGCTCACTCACTGGTGATGGCTGAGGCTTTTGGCACGTGCGCAAATCTCTCTTTTTTGTTTTACTTTTGTAAAACAAATATTGTGAAAGGTCTGTTTTGTCTGCATGCTGTTTTTCCACTGACAGATTTGCAGCGTGTTTCCGACTAGGCTATTCCTTGTTTTGGGCTACAATCCACAGCCAGGCTATTAAAAAAAAGCTATTGATTCTCTGTCGCTAAATTATAGGCCTTCTCATGGTGTAGTAGGCTATTCTGAATTATTTCATTTATTTCTGAGCAGAAAGCAGTAATTATAACTTTCACAACCCTTTTGTGCGAATCTGTAAGGAAATAAATGAAGGAGATGAGAATAGCAGGCTCCTGTCTATCAGAGCAGAGAGGGAGTGAGATCATATTAAGTGAATCTCATTCTAGTTATGTGAGAGACTCTGGCGTGCTTCTTTCACAGCCATGAATCAGGCGTTGGTCTCAAACAGGTTACAATGTTGTGTGAACCTTAAACCCAGCCCAACCTAAGTCTTAGAATATTAGGCCCGGGCTGAAAATCTACTTTTTCAGTTTTTTTTGTGGGGGGAAGATAATTAACGAAGAGGCAACTCAAATGAACTTTGATATCTTTTGTTCAAATGTTTTATGCCACGACAGGTAGCGGTCGTTTATTTCAGATAGTCAATTGAAATAAATAAATTAGGCCCTAGTCTATGGATTTTACATGACTGGGCAGTGGCTCAGCCATGGGTGGGCCTGGGAGGGAATAGGCCCAGCCACTGGGGAGCCAGGCCCAGCCAATCAGAATAAGCTTTTCTCCACAAAATGGATTTATTACAGAAAGAAATACTCCGCAGTTTCATCAGCTGTCCGGGTGGCTGGTCTCAGATGATCCCGCAGGTGGAGAAGCTGGATGTGGAGGTCCTGGGGTGGCGTGGTTACATGTGGTCTGCGGTTCTGAGGCCGGTTGGACGTACAGTGGTTGCTCCACTAAAAGTTTTGCGATTATGTTGCGAACTTAGAGGTAATTTGTGGTTTAGTACAATACCCTGCATCACCACTTCATTGCTCCAGACCAGCGCAAGGGGGAGTTTTGCTTTTGGGTCCTACTGTGTCTCTAACTGACAATGAATGGGTGACATAAACCTAAATAGAAACTGATAATTGTACATGACTTTAGTATTACTTACGAAAACTGTTGTTACACAGTTTTTTTTTATTTTGTTAGGATTATTTTGCTCTTACTATAGTACTGTAGCCCACTCCTGACCGGTGGCGCAACGGTACAACGAGTGGCGCAACGGTCTGCATAGCAGTGCAAGCTGTGTTCCTACAAATGCTGGTTCAATACTCGTGCCGGCCTCGACTGAGAGACTGTAGGTTTTTGGTTTCTCTCCCTCTCAAAACAGAAATAAACAGTTCTAAATAACAAACTGGCTTTATTTACAAATTAGTAACAATGTCTCTCCCCATGTTCAAGAATAGCCTTTTTCTCACTCATTTTATGTTATTTGAAAACAAAATAATTTTAAATACTGTTATTTTTTTAAACAAAGCGATTTATGATTAATTTATAATTATATAAAAGCCCCTTGGATATTCTCACAGATATACATTGGTCATGGCTCCTGAGTGGAGCACAATGGGGTTGCCTTGCAGTACTCCAGCTGTATCCACTGAAAGCGCACGAGGTTCAAGGCCCGAGGGCAGGAGGCACGGGATGGGCCACAGAGCTGCGCACAGAAGACCAACCTAGAGGAGGAGGGGAGGGGGGTGGACCCCCACAACAGCCATCCTGGAAACACTTTAAGGGGCATTCCACTAATAATGTTTCTGACTAGGGAAACGTTCCCGCTGTTCTTAGTGCCAGTCTGCACGTTTAAACTAGAACAATGTAACTAATAATGGCATCTTTATGCTTTTGTTAATAAAATAATCACACAAATTAATCCACCAGAAAAGACAAAACAAATAATACAACAAAAAGCATAATTTTTATGATGTATCACATCCGACCGTGATTGGGAGTTCCCATAGGGCGGCGCACAATTGGCTCAATGTTTCTATCCCTCTAAAAACATAAATACATGTTTTGGCCTTTACAAATATTATTTTGGCCTTTTATTCAGATTATAATCGCTCACTTTGTTTTTTTTGAAAATGAAATAATCTCAAATATCGTTATATATTATCAACTTGATGGCACAGTCATATAGTGGCACCTACGTAAAGCTGAGTGACCCACTCATTCATGGCTTTTGATCAAAATAAGTAAGTACCTACATTCTTTCTGATAGTCTTTAATAAATAAATGTTTTGGTTATCCTGACCTGGACACCATGTACACTATTATAATAGCCCATTAGGGGCTATTAGCAGGATAATATACCTTTACAAACACCTCTCTGTATTTGGATACTTTGTGGATGGGACCTCTCCAGTGGCGCAGGTGTCTTAAGTCACCGCAATGCAAAATGCTTTGCTACAGATACCCGTGCCGGCCACCACTGGGAGACCCATGAGACTGCTTTTGGTTTTAATTTAGAAATCCTCCAATCCTCTATATGTAATTATTGGCGCAGAGTCATGTCATATTTTTTGATGTACTGTAGGCTTACTGTAGGCGACATGAGTCTCACTAGTGTTGAGTAATGTGCTGTTAAAAGTGTTGTAGGTCTTATTTATTTAAAGAGCATATTGAAGTTAGAAGCAATAGGATTTGAAGCAATAGCCTACAACTATTTTAGCACCTTTTCGCGCTGCTCTGAGACAAGCATGGGGACTGCTGTCGGTGCCTTGCAGTTCCCATACCAGGTGGTGATGCAGCCAGTCAAACTGCTCTCAAAGGTGCAGCTGTAGAACTTTGAGGACCGCATGCCAAATCTTTTCAGCCTCCTAAGGGGGATGAGGTGCTGTTGTGCCCTCTTTACAACTGTGTGTGTGTGTGTGTGTGGACCATGTTAATTCCTTAGTGATGTGGACACTGAGGAACTTTGTGCAATTGACCACGGACAATCACCTGCAATCAGATGTTCTGGGTAGGGCAGCAGTGGACATGGATGGTTGCTCCAGATTGCTTTCTGACAGAGCCTTTTCTCCCCATAAGCACGCATGGCCCTTCTCCGGTCTTCTGATGCAATCAGGTCCTCAAACTCAGGGAATGCCAGGGTGGGTCTGTCTCCACATCAGACGTCATGTCTCCAGATTCCCACTGTAAGTATCTTCAGCAGAGAGAGTTATTTTGACCGATTGGCCAGAGCCTGTGAAATTACAGGAGACTAAGTTATTCTGCTCAATCAACAAACGGTCTAAAAAAAGCGAAAGAAGCACACACACACACACCAAAGGCTGTGGAACTAGTCTCAACTTTTGATGTCTGTTCTTTTGCTCTGTCTGGGTTGTCCGACTTATTCCTCTTTCAGTCCAGTACTGATTTGTAGGTGCATCTGAGGAGTCTGTGTGGTTTATTAGCTATGGTTATATGCATCAAAATCCTTGAGAAAATTGTAAAATGTAGAATTATGTTAGTCAGTCCATGTCTTTTATGGGACTACTCACCTTCAAAATCTGCCATGCTCCACTCTCCATCTGTGTACCTTATTCTCAGTTGACGAACCAGCAGACCCAGTACACAGGTGTTGTTCGGAGTGTTCTTCCTGAGACATGACAAAGAAAAAACATGACATTTAAGTGTATGCATGATATTCACCTCTGTGTCAAGTAACATATTTGAGAATGCTAAGATAACCATCATACAATTTACGGATAGCTCATTCCGTTTTGCTCAACGAACGCCAGTCGCCCAATCCGGTGCAGGTGCTGGAGGTGTTCTCTGCTGTAGCTGATGCTGTTGTTGGAAAAGCTGACCTACTTGAAAACCTTTCATTCATATCAGCCACCATGTGGTTGTCCATCATCTGATTCAGCCTTACCATGAGTTGTTTTAAATCCATACTCTCGTTTGGTGATGCATTGTTTTCTCACACGAAGAGGCTCCTGGCGGGTCCACTTGTACCACAAACGAATTGAATCAATGAAAAAAAAACAGTCAATAGCCGCTTGTTTCCTTTGCTGTATTTTATTAGGCTTGTAAGAATTGCTAGCTACCAATCTATCCATTCTTCCACCAACATTGGGTAGGTAACGTTTGCCAACTATACTTTGGTAGTTAGCTAACTTAGCTGGCAAGCAAACTTTCGCTTGTCTTAGGGATAGCGGGACACCAGCCGACAACATCCGGTGAAATTGGAGGGCACGCAATTCAAATAAATAATCGTAATATTAAACATACATGAACATACAAGTATCATTTAAAAGCTTACATTCTTGTTACTCTAACTGCGTTGTCCGATTTACAATAGGCTTTACAGCAAAAGCATACCATGCGGTAGTCTGAGGACGGCGCCCCACATCAACATATTTTTCAACCAGCAAAGGCTTCATAAAATCACAAATAGCGATTTAAATAAACCACCTACGTCTGAAGATCTTTCTCTGTTTGCATTCCCAAGAGTCACAGCTACAACATGAATGGTTGTTTTGTTAGATAAAATCCTTCTTTATATCCCAAAAAGTCTCTTTAGTTGGCGCCATTTATTTCAGTAATCCACTCATTCAACATGCAGACAAAAAGTCCAAAAAGCTACCGCTAAACAAACAAGTCAAAACGACGTTTCTATTGCATCCTCAGGTACCCTAAAATGTAAATAAACTATAATATTTCATACAGAAAGTATTATGTTCAATAGGAATGCAAAATTAGTAAGCGTGCGACCTCTCCCTCGAGCACCGAAACACTGATATTGTTCTGGTGCTCTCTTCCCCAAAACTCAAAATTCTTGCTTGTTTTTCCAAAAACAAGTTTTTGATTTGTTAAAAAAGTTTGAAATATCCAATAAATGTCGTTCCACTTCATGATTGTGTCCCACTTGTGGTTGATTCTTCACAAAAAAATACAGTTTTATATCTTTATGTTTGAATCCTGAAATGTGGCAAAATTCAAGGGGGCCGAATACTTTCGCAAGGCACTGTACTGGTAATTTTGAAGACCTAAGGCAATTAGATGCTGAACAAGTCTTATTGTTGTAATTTATGTGTTATTTTTAATTGAATGGTTTTGTTATATTTTGCTTGTGTTTCATAGGCTACACTGTTTTCTCTTTTTACTGTCCTATTGTGGTGTAGCACGAGGCAATTGCAAGTCATTTCGATTCCACAAAGCCTAAAGGTTTTTTCTCTCATCGTTGTTTTTGTTATTAAAAATACATTATCTTATTGCACTCGGTTGTTTGTTTATATTTGAAGAAACACAACGCTATGCTCGCTGTTAGTTTGTCGAAATCCGGAGTTAATGCCTCGAGTCCCACCCTATCATCTGCGATTTTGTTTGTTCTTCCAAAAAAAACGTTTAGGTTTATTGAAAAATGTTGATTGTTAAACTGCAAATTGAGATGGATTTTAAGCCTAAATAGTAGGATACAAGCACCAGGCATGGTTATGGTTGATGGGCTCAGTATTACACAAGGCAATTGGTTTTGCCGCAGAGGAGCACCTGAGACAAGAAACATACAATCACAAACACAATGGGCTAGTATATCAGTCATGGGATGACCGCCATCAATTAGCAAATAAAGGATAGGCAGTTGCACAACTGAATGCATTCAACCAAAATATGTCTTCCACATTTAACACAACCCCTCTGAATCAGAGTGATGCGAGGGGGCTGCCTTAATTGATGTCATCTGTGCCCGGGGAGCAGTTAAACACTATTATAGCACAAAAATTGAGTCCATGCAACTCATTATGTTACTTATTAGGCATATTTTTTGTACTGAACTTATTTAGGCTTGCCATAACAAAGGGGTTGAATACTTGTTGACTCAAGACATTTCAGCTTTTCATTTGTAATTAATTTGTAAAACATTATGGGATAATGTGTGTAGGCCAGTGACCCCAAAAATCTAAATGTAATCTATTTTAAATTCAGTCAGTAACACAACAAAATGTGGAAAAAGTCCAGGGGTGTGAATAGTTTCTGAAGGCATAAAGTGATAAAGTTAAAATCTGAAGCCCGCACCCGAACCGCAAACATAGAAAATGTGCCTTAGACTACAGTCAAAAACTTCAGTCAAGTTGTAGAAACATCAAGGATGATCAATGGAAACAGGATGCAGCTGAGCTCAATTTCGAGTCGCATTGTTATGTAAATAACGTATTCCTGTTTTCTGCTTGTCATTATAGGGTAGATTGCTGACGATTTTTATTTTTTTAATCAATTTTAGAATAAGGCTGTAACTTAACAAAATGTGGAAAAAGTAAATGGGTCTGAATACTTTCCAAAGGCACTGTACATGCAGCTTCTCTTCTGTCAATATATATTGCCCTAGAAACCCTTGCTTATCCAGAATAATGTCATAGATTATCGAATTAATGCTTCAATCTACTGACATCTGTAGAGTTTTCTCTGTCATCTCTTCTTCTTTCGTGGAGCAAAGACATTTAGGGACCAGGGAGAAAATGCAATAACAAAAAAATAAAAAAATGGGAAAGATCAGTTTGACTGGTTTTAATGAAATAGAACGCTGTGTAAATGACCCAAGATGTTTTTGATAACATTTCAGTTCCGCTTGGATGCATATTTTATGTGGTTAAAATAATATCAGCTTTTGTGACGCTGAAAAAGTAAGCACCTCTACAGACGGTCCGGTCCGCATCTCTCAAGATGCTGAAATAAGAAATCATATTTCTCCACTCCTCTTCCCAGGTCAAAATGTACATTCAGGTGTGTCAATTTACTGAAAGAAATGCTTAATTCTGCAGGAGTTAATATTAAGACTATGTGAGAGGTTATAGACCTACAGTCAGTGTCCAGATTTCAGTTTCCATTTAATCCATCTGATCAGTAGGCTACAGTTCCCTTGATGTGGCATAGGCCTATTTGAAGTCCCCATCTTGTGACTGTCAAATTTATATAGCACCTCACAATCATCAATCATCACACAACATAGGCACTGCTATCATCCTCTTTTATAACTTCACCAAATCTCTTCCCTTCTCTTTATTTCCAACTCTCCATTTTAGCAGAGTTTTTGCCTCAGTGGATCATAGATGTTTATAAGTTATCGACCCTGGTTCATGTCTTGCACAGTGCTCACTCTCACATGCTACAGCTAGTTACACTAAAGTTATTGCTAGCTAGCTAGATAGTAATTTGGCTAAAAACAATGTATTACCGTGCTGATCATCACTGTTCGGCATCATCATGGCTTCAAATATTGCTATCGGGGATGTCGAATACAGCGTCCCCCGACTAGACATCACTGGTCTGCATCTAAGCACAGTATGTTTTTCAGTCTGATCCACTTTTGTTGCGGTCTTTCATCTTTTAATATTGTTGTTTGAGTTTCTTAAATTTGACTGACCGATGGATTCCAACCTTGGCTAACCATGCCTCTGGATGGCAGCATCATGGTTTGGGCCTGCTTTTCTTCAGCAGGGACAGGGAAGATGGTTAAAATTGATGGGAAGATGGATGGAGCCAAATACAGGACCATTCTGGAAGAAAACCTGATGGAGTCTGCAAAAGACCTGAGACTGGGACGGAGATTTGTCTTCCAACAAGACAATGATCCAAAACATAAAGCAAAATCTACAATGGAATGGTTCAAAAATAAACATATCCAGGTGTTGGAATGGCCAAGTCAAAGTCCAGACCTGAATCCAATCGAGAATCTGTGGAAAGAACTGAAAACTGCTGTTCACAAATGCTCTCCATCCAACCTCACTGAGCTCGAGCTGTTTTGCAAGGAGGAATGGGAAAAAAATTCAGTCTCTCGATGTGCAAAACTGATAGAGACATACCCCAAGCGACTTACTGCTGTAATCGCAGCAAAAGGTGGCGCTACAAAGTATTAACAAAGTATTAATTTTGCACGCCCAATTTTTCAGTTTTTGATTGTTAAAAAAGTTTGAAATATCCAATAAATGTCGTTCCACTTCATGATTGTGTCCCACTTGTTGTTGATTCTTCACAAAAAAATACAGTTTTATATCTTTATGTTTGAAGCCTGAAATGTGGCAAAAGGTCGCAAAGTTCAAGGGGGCCGAATACTTTCGCAAGGCACTGTATGATCCGGTTGGAACGTTATTGGATATATATGAAAATAACATCCTGAAGATGGATTCTCTACTTAGTTTGACCAGTTTATGCGACCTGGAATGTATATAATTGGACACTAGTATTGGACATTATGGAACAAAACAACGATTTATTGTGGAACTAGGACTCCTTGCACTGCATTCTGATGAAAGATCATCAAAGGCAAGGGCATTTTTATGATGTAATTTCATATTTCTGTTGACTCCAACATGGCGGAGAAATACTTTTACGTCTGAGCGCTGTCTCAGATTATTGCATGGTAGGCTTTTTTCGTTTAAAAAAAATCTGACACAGCGGTTGCATTAAGAACCAGTGTATCTTTAATTATATGTAGAACATGTATCTTTAGTCAGTTTATGATGAGTATTTCTGTTATCTGGCGTAGCTTTCTATAATTCCTCCGGATATTTTGGAGGCATTTCTGAACATGGCGTCAATGTAAACCGAGATTTGTGGATATGAATATGCATATTATCGAACAAAACATAAATGTATTGTGTAACATGTCATCTGATGAAGATTTTCAAAAGGTTAGTGATGAATTTTATCTCTAATCCTGCTTTTGTGACTCTATCTTTGGCTGGAAAAAATGGCTGCGTTTTTCCTTTGATTTGGTGGTGGTCTAACATAAATATATGTTGTGTTTTCGCTGTAAAACATTTTAAAAATCGGACATGATGGGTAGATGAACAAGATGTTTATCTTTAATTTGCTGTATTGGACTTGTTAATGTATGAAAGTTAAATATTTCTAAAGAATATTTTTTAATTCCCTGCGCCACCTTTTCAGCTGAATGGGGATGGGGATGGGGAGGTGGAATGGGGAGGTGGAGTTCCTAACAGGTTTTAAGGCTAGGCGTCCCATTGGCGGGACAACTTCCGGTGAAACTGGAGGGCGAGCAATTCAAATTAATAATCATACAAATGATAGATATTAAACATTTAGGAACATACCTTATATCGGTTAAAAGCCTAAATTTTTGTTCATCTAACTGCACTGTCCGATTTACAATAGGCTTCACAGTGAAAGCATGCCGTGCGATTGTTTGAGGATGGCGCCCCACATCAAAATGTTTTCCCACCGGCTTCATAAATTCACAAATAGCGATTAAATATTCACTTACCTTTTCAAAATATTCCTCTGATTTGTCATCCAAAGGGTCCCAGCTATAACATGTAGTGTCATTTTGTTAGATAAAGTCCTTCTTTATATCTCACAAAGTCCGTTTAGTTGGCGCCATCGATTTGAGTATTCCACTTGTTCAACATGCCAAGATAGGAATCCGAAAAATCTTCCCCTAAACTTTGTTTCAAAAAGTCAAAATTAATTTCTATTTAATCCTCAGATACCCTAAAATGTAATTCAACTATAATATTTCATCCGGAAAGAAGTATGTTCAATAGGAAAACGACATTAGCAGGTGCGTGTCCTCTTCCTCGCGCGAGCATACACGAATTTACAAGTCTGTATCCCTGTGGTAAAACATATTATTCTTCCTCGTTTAGGAAGAAACAAGCCTGAAACCTTGAACATTGAGTGGAAGCCCAGTGGAAGCCATAGGAATTGCATCCTGAGAGCTAGATTTCAAAATGCCCCAATTATTTCCATTGTAAGAGCATGGGCTCTCAAAAATAAAATAATTTCCGGGTGGTTTTTCTTTGGATTTTCTCCTACAATATCTATTGTGTTATAGTCTCCTACATTATTTTAACATTTCTACAAACTTCAAAGTGTCTTCTTTCCAATGGTACCAATTGTGTGTGAAAACCTTGTGAAGACTTACAGAAAACGTTTGACCTCTGTCATTGCCAACAAAGGGTAAATAACAAAGTATTGAGATAAACTTTTGTTATTGACCAAACACTTATTTTCCACCATCATTTGCAAATAAATTCATAAAAAATCCTACAATGTGATTTTCTGGATTTCTTTTTCTCATTTTGTCTGTCATAGTTGAAGTGTACCTATGATGAAAATTACAGGTCTCTCTCATCTTTTTAAGTGGGAGAACTTGCACAATTGGTGGCTAACTAATTACTTTTTTGCCCCACTGTATATTCATATCCTGGCTTCAGGAACTGAGCAACAGGCACTTTACTTTGGGCACATCAGGTGGAAATTGAAAAAAATGGACTCTATCCTGAAGTTTTTAAACAGGCACAGCACTTAAACAAATGACTGATGATTGGCTAAGAGAAATTGATAATAAAAAGATTGTGTGGGCTGTTTTGTTAGACTTCAGTCCGGCTTTTGACATTATCGATCATAATCTGTTGTTGGAAAAACGTCTGTCATGTCTTTACACCCTCGGCTATATTGTGGATTAAGAGTTACCTGTCTAACATAACACAGAGTGTATTCTTTAATGGAAGCGTCTCCAACAGAATCCAGGTAGAAACGGGAATTCCCCAGGGCAATTGTCTAGGCCCCTTACTTTTTTCAACATGCCACTGGATTTGAGTAAAGCCTGTGTGTCTTTATATGCAGATGGCTCAACACTATACACGTCAGCTACCACAGCGACTGAAATGACAGCAACACTTAACAAAGAGCTGCAGTTAGTTTCAGAATAGGTGGTAAGGAAAAAGTTAGTCCTAAATATTTCAAAAACTAAAAGCATTGTACTTGGGACAAATAATTTACTAAACTCTAAACCTCGTAATGAATAATGTGGAAATTGAGCAAGTTGAGGAGACTAAACTGCTTGGAGTAAACCAGGATTGTAAACGGTCATGGTCAAAACATATTGATACAATAGTAGCTAGGATGGGGAAAAGTCTGTCTATAATAAAGCGCTCCTTTGCATTCTTAACAACACTGTCAACAAGGCAGGTCCTACATGCCCTAGTTTTTTCGCACCTGAACTACTGTTCAGTCGTGTGGTCAGGTTCCACAAAAGAGGGACTTAGGAAAATTTCATTTGGCTCAAAACAGGGCAGCATGGCTGGCCCTTGGATGTACACAGAGAGCTAACATTAATAATATGCATGTTAATCTCTCCTGGCTCAAAGTGGAGGAGAGATTGACTTCATCACTACTTGTACACTGCTCAAAAAAATAAAGCAACACAATGTAACTCCAAGTCAATCACACTTCTGTGAAATCAAACTGTCCACTTAGGAAGCAACACTGATTGACAATAAATTTCACATGCTGTTGTGCAAATGGAATAGACAACAGGTGGAAATTATAGGCAATTAGAAAACACCCACAATAAAGGAGTGGTTCTGCAGGTGGTGACTACAGACCACTTCTCAGTTCCTATGCTTCCTGGCTGATGTTTTGGTCACTTTTGAATGCTGGCGGTGCTTTCACTCTAGTGGTAGCATGAGACGGAGTCTACAACACACACAAGTGGCTCAGGTAGTGCAGCTCATCCAGGATGGCACATCAATGCGAGCTGTGGCAAGAAGGTTTGCTGTGTCTGTCAGCGTAGTGTCCAGAGCATGGAGGTGCTACCAGGAGACAGGCCAGTACATCAGGAGACGTAGGAGGGCAACAACCCAGTAGCAGGACCGCTACCTCCGCCTTTGTGCAAGGAGGAGCACTGCCAGAGCCCTGCAAAATGACCTCCAGCAGGCCACAAATGTGCATGTGTCTGATCAAACGGTCAGACACAGACTCCATGAGGGTGGTATGAGGGCCCGACGTCCACAGGTGGGGGTTGTGCTTACAGCCCAACATCGTGCAGAACGTTTGGCATTTGCCAGAGAACACCATGATTGGCAAATTCGCCACTGGCGCCCTGTAATCTTCAAAGATGACAGCAGGTTCACACTGAGCACATGTGACAGACGTGACAGTCTGGAGACGCTGTGGAGAACGTTCTGCTGCCTGCAACATCCTCCAGCATGACCGGTTTGGCGGTGGGTCAGTCATGGTGTGGGGTGGCATTTCTTTGGGGGGCCGCACAGCCCTCCATGTGCTCGCCAGAGGTAGCCTGACTGCCATTAGGTACCGAGATGAGATCCTCAGACCCCTTGTGAGACCATATGCTGGTGCGGTTGGCCCTGGGTTCCTACTAATGCAAGACAATGCTAGACCTCATGTGGCTGGAGTGTGTCAGTAGTTCCTGCAAGAGGAAGAAATTGATGCTATGGACTGGCCCGCCCGTTCCCCAGACCTGAATCCAATTGAGCACATCTGGGACATCATGTCTCGCTCCATCCACCAACGCCACGTTGCACCACAGACTGTCCAGGAGTTGGCGGATGCTTTAGTCCAGGTCTGGGAGGAGATCCCTCAGGAGACCATCCGCCACCTCATCAGGAGCATGCCCAGGCGTTGTAGGGAGGTCATACAGGCACGTGGAGGCCACACACACTACTGAGCCTCATTTTTACTTGTTTTAAGAACATTACATCAAAGTTGAATCAGCCTGTAGTGTGGTTTTCCACCTTAATTTGGAGAGTGACTCCAAATCCAGACCTCCATGGGTTGATAAATTTGATTTCGATTGATAATCTTTGTGTGATTTTGTTGTCAGCACATTCAACTATGTAAAAAAAAAAATGTAATACAAATATTTCATTCATTCAGATCTAGGATGTGTTATTTTAGTGTTCCCTTAATTTTTTTGAGCAGTGCATTTGTGAGAGGTATTGACATGCATGCAAACCCCACAAGACATGCCACCAGAGGTCTCTTCACAGTCACCAAGTCCAGAACTGCCTTGGCAGCAGCTAATGGGGATCCATAATAAATACAAATACAAACACTGACTCCAATGCTGCAGCAAAATCTTTTACACTGTTTGTTTTGTATAGATAGTCTTTCATAGATCATTTTCTTTCGGTATGTTACATTGAAAGGGGCTAATATTGCATTGATTCGATCACAATTCCCACAGTGGAGCGAAACATTGATAGTGTTAACTAAATGGGACAGTTGAGTGAAGTTCAATCTCTTGCTTCTCTGCGCTGGCTAACATTTCTTCTGTGCAGCAGTCCGAGGGGAGCTGGGCACACACAAGCACAGCTTAGAGGGAACATTGTTGTGGAGTAACTACAATGTTTTTTGATCCATCTTCAGTTTTCCCCTATCACAGCCATTAAACTCTGTATCTGTTTTAAAGTCACCATTGACCTCATTGTGAAATCTCTGACAGGTTTCCTTCCTCTCCGGCAACTGAGTTAGGAAGGAAACCTGTATTTAATAACTTCACTATGCTCAAAGGGGTATTCAGATCTACTAAATGGGCCCTCCTTTGTGAGGAATTTGAAATCCTCCATGGTCTTTCTGGTTGAATCTGTGTTTGAAATTCACTGCTCAACTGAGGGACCTGAAAGATAATTATATGTGTAGGGGACAGAGATGAGGTAGTCATTCATAAATCATGTTAAACACTATTATTGTACTGTCTTATTATTATGTACCTTCTTAAGCACATTTTAACTCCTGAATTTATTTAGGCTTGCCATAACAAAGGGGTTGAATACTTATTGACTGAAGACATTACAGATTTTCCTTTTATAATAATTTGTAAAATTTTCAAAAGTCATAATTTGAAAATATTGGGTATTGTGTGTAGGCCAGTGACAAAAAACTAAATTTTATAAATTTTAAATTCAGGCTGTAACACAAGAAAATGTGGAAAAAGTAAACGGTGTGAACACTTTCTGAAGGCACTGTAAAAGGTAATCTAATTGTGGAATGATACTCCTCACCGCCGTTAGTGTGAGTCAGATCTGTATCGAACAGTATATGTGTGTGTGTGCGTGTGTGTGTGTGTGTGGAGAGTGGGTGGGGAAGAACTAGCTAACTGCCTCCCCAGCTAGCAAATTTTGTTCCTTGCATGTTGTGGGAACATACGTTTTATGCTTCACATTGGTTCTGGGAACGAAGCCATTTTTTAAACGTTCTGAGAACAGAAGTTGCAGAGAGCTTCTGAGAACGTTTTACTATTGTTCTCTGAAAGTTTTCCTGTAGGTTTTATTACCATTCTCAGAAAGGAAATTATAGGTTATTTGAAGGTAATTAAATAACATTCTGAGAACGTGTTTCAATAAGACTTTTAATAACACTGCTTGTTAACTTTTTTAAACTCCAAGCTAGAGGTCTTCACAGATCCACCAGTCACCGAATACCCGAGACCTGATCCGGGACCAGAGCGGGTCTGGATACAGAATTCTAAATAACGTCACGAATTCTAAATAATGTCTGGGTCGGTTCTGATATGATTGTCACGGGTCTCGGGTATGTGTAATTTTAACTGACTTGTCCAGAAGGAACCATACAGATCCGAATGCAGCTGCTCTATTAGAAAGAGAGAGCGAGAGAGAGAGATAAATTGAGTGGCGAGTGTAGCTTGTTGCTGTTGTTGGCCAATCCTAAGTCATCAAAGTGACAGTAGGCTGCAGTGATAGAGCCTCCGTGTGGGGCAAAATTTACGGGATATCTAATCAATGGAAGAGGGAATTAAAATGATGGAATAAAACATTTAAGGAGAAGGATAGACTACAACGACCAAGAGCCTACAGATAGGCTGCTACTTTATATTCTAAATTGAGTTGTTGTTGTTTGTAACTGTGTAGGATGAGAAAGCGCATGCAGTCTCAAATAGCCTAGCTAGCTGCTAACTAGTAAGCTTAACTAGCTTCTCCCGGTGTGATGCAGGCAAGACAGGTACTATGTAATCATATTAGATGATAAATAATCTAGCTATGGTAGCTATTATATTATAGAGTTAGTTGGTTGCTGTCTCTCATCTCTCTCTTCCTCCTCCCTGATCCCTGTGTCACTCCCTCACACTCACAGTAGCCTACATACACTGCACGGCCCCTGCTATAGCGTCACCTCTATCTACATCCTCTCCCTCGCGCTTTATCAGCTCTGGTTAATAAAGTAACTTAAAAATATACTTTTCTACTGCTTCCCTCACTTGGATCAGGTCTGTTCGGAACGGGTCTCTATATTTAAAAAAATATATTTATATATATCGGTTCCAGATGGGAAAGCCCTAGGACTATTTCAGAACGGGTCCAACTTTTTGGGCCCGAGAACGCCTCTACTTCAAGCACAGATAGGACACATGAAAATTAATTTGCTTAAGTATTAATCATGCAAACACATTAATGTTTTATTGTGGCATGATGTCAGTGAGATTTAAATCTTCTGTTTTATAGCCATGGAATGAGTCCACTGCGCCACCAAGATGGAGCCAGCATGCTATGGTTTTTTTTACTCATTCAAAGTTGTTCATTTTAGTCTATTCAAAGAGACCCCATTTCATAGGAAACGGGCACTAATTAAAGGGACACCTCTGGATTCTGGCAATGAAGCCCTTTACTTCCCCAGAGTGAAATGTACTTGTGGATATCATTCACATGTCTCTGCGTGCAGTTTGAAGGAAGTTGCTGGATGACTGGAAGTTTATGGGTATCTGCTCATTGCGCTAATGCTAGTTAGCATTGGTTCACAAAACTATGTCTAACTTACTGGACACAGATACATAACAAGGGTATCCACGGGTTCATCTGACTATGGGGAATTAGATAAAGGGCCTCATTGCCAAAATATCCCAAAGTATCTGTTTAAGATCGGGTGTGACCAATAAGTGGGCATAGCCAAGACACTTAATAGGATAGAGTTTTGTTGATGCTGAGAACGGAATGAATATGCTTTTAACCTTTTCAAACGTGAGTTCCAAATATCTCTAACGGTTGCTCCAGCTTGAGCGGTTTTATGTACGCGATGTCAGAATGCACTCACTGTTCCAAAATGTGATTGTTATGCAACAGGACAGTTAACACTCGCTGCTTGCTAGTTATGTATGTTTCAACTTGTCAATTTCAAATTATTTTCTAACAAGTTGTATTTTCTAACAACAGTTTGAACTGAGGTGTGTTCCACCTCCTCGTTAATTCACATAGAAGTAGCCCATTTCAATTTGTTTGAGGCTTTACTGAGCCGGACAAACTTCTCTCTTCGAGGAGAGCCCTTCCCCCCTGCCCTTCCCACCAGTCTCAACATCAACAGTGAAATGGCGACTCCGGGATGCTGGCCTTCTAGGCAGAGTTGCAAAGAAAAAGCCATATCTCAGACTGGCCAATTAAAGGAAAAGATTAAGATGGACAAAAGAACACAGACACTGGACAGAGGAACTCTGCCTAGAAGGCCATCATCCCGGAGTCGCCTCTTCACTGTTGACATTGAGACTGGTGTTTTGCAGGTACTATTTAATGAAGCTGCTAGTTGAGGACTAGACACTCTAATGTACTTGTCCTCTTGCTCAGTTGTGCACCGGGCCTCCCACTCCTCTTTCTATTCTGGTTAGGGCCAGTTTGCACTGTTCTGTGAAGGGAGTAGTACACAGCGTTGAACCAGATCTTCAGTTTCTTGGCAATTTCTTGCATGGAACAGCCTTCATTTCGCAGAACAAGAATAAACTGACGAGTTTCAGAAGAAAGTTATTTGTTTCTGGACATTTTGAGCCTGTAATCGAACCCACAAATGCTGTAGCTCCAGATATTGAACTAGTCTAAAGAAGGCCCGTTTTATTGCTTCTTTAATCTGAACAATAGTTTTCAGCTGTGCTAACATAATTGCAAAAGGGTTTTCTAATGATCAATTAGCCTTTTAAAATGATAAACTTGGATTAGCTAACACAACGTTCCATTGGAACACAGGAGTGATGGTTGCTGATAATGGGCCTCTGTACACCTATGTAGATATTCCATAAAAAAACAGGCGTTTTCAGGTACAATAGTAATTTATAAGATTAACAGTATTTGTATTTTTGATCAATTTGATGTTATTTTAATAGACAAAAAAAATTGCTTTACTTTCAAAAACAAGGACATTTCTAAGTGACCCCAAACTTTTGAACGCTAGTGTATGTATGTACTGTATGTATGGAGCATAATGTATTTACAGTTTTATTCACATGTTTTCAAGTACTGGTTACAAACAATGCATTCCGATTATTGCATAGATTGTAATGGACACCTTTGATGAGTGTAAAAATACTTTTTTGAAGGTTGTACTGATTATAATTAGCTAATGCTAAGCTATTTGCTAGCTATGTTTGGCACCATGTTTGCTGACATCATGCAATGCATTGTGAGTGTCACGTAAACGTCTGTCAGACCAAATATTTTATAATAAGGTGAAGGAATGGTTCACTTATCTTTCAGGTAAAAGGTGAATGATCGTAGACGACACACCCCCTTCAACATGCATACTGCAAACAGGCCAACCTCATCTTGTCTCCTCTTATTATTTTTGGTTGACGCGAAAAACAAACATGGCGGCGTGCACAAACTACCCATCATTGGATTACTTTCGATTTCTATAAAGTGTTTTACTCAATTATTTCGATCAATGTTGAGCTCACCCGTGATGTGATGAATTACTAATGTAGCTTACATTTTACGGGTTGGATGATTGTGTATACTGTTCCTACTTCTGTGAATGTCTGAACATTGCATCCAAAAATAAACTTGTCACATTCAGGACATAACTTTGTAAGGACTGTGTTTCTGCTAAATGTTTCTGTTAAAAAACAGTGTGGCTACCTCAAATGCTGACTGTTGCATCAATCGAAACTGGACGTTCTAAATAAGCGTTCTAATCATACCGGTTTAAGCGTAGAGACCACTGAGACCACTGACCGCTGCAGAGACCACTGTAGAATGATCACACCTGTTTGTTGTTACATGTGAAAAGGTTAAATACCAATCTTAGAATGTTCCCTGAACGTTACTAAAGATTTCTTGTGGTTTTTATGGAATGTTTTCTTAACGTTCGCGGAACAATTTGAGAACATGGCTTTAAATACAACCATGAAGAAACTTGCAGAAAATGTTATGCTAGAGTACGTACATACCCTTAGAAGAACGTTTCTTATTGTTCTCTGAACAATTTGAGAACATAACTTTAAATAGCACCATGAGGAAACCTGTAGGAAATGTTATGCTGAAGTATTGAAATTCCCATAGAAGGACATTGTTTCTTAACGTTTGTGAACATTTCCAATGTCAAACCAGTTGGAGAACATTCCTAGAACATTACCAAAATGTAAAATACATGTAACCAACTTTTAGGAAACATTCTGTTAAAGTATTGAAATACCAAGTATATAACATTTTTTTTGTGAAGTTCCTTAAATGTGCTCAGAATGTTCCAAAGCCAAGCAACCATCATGCACCATTCCCAGAAAGTTGTGGGAAGGTTGAATGCAAGATAACAATAGGACAACAACGCTCTCACCAAGTTTGAAGAAACATGTGGTTCTCAGAACATTATGTGTCAGCTGGGTTACAACTGTGAAATGTGATGTCATGAGACTGAAGTGAGAACAGGCAACAGTGTGCTTTCCTTATTGTTGTTCACCAGATTCACGAGATCTGTTTATGGGCAGGCATGGGATGTCTTCCTGTTGATAGCGACAGTTCTGCTTTTACCGTACCCTATAATCATGGGGTTATTGTAACAACACAGAAGAGTGACCTATCATGACTACGTTATATATTTCTTATAATATGTTAAGCATATCTCTTCTTTTCTACATTATTCTCTTTTCATTGATACAATTTTTATCCACTCCTCCAGTTGAATATTTAAGCCTGTGTGTTGGCCCATGTGTGTAAAGTTGTGCTATAGTCATCAATGACCTGCCTAACTGTAACTGTGAGACTACATGTTGGTCTACTTATATAGAGTATCATTAACTTAACTCTGCAAAATACCAGACACCCTTATAGTGAGAGCGACCTTACTTTGTAGATTTATTGCTTGTTATATGTATAATGTATAGTGACATCCTGTTTAATAATTAGTCTAGCATTGTGTCTGGATGTTGAAAATGTGAGGATGGGTGGTATTGCTCACTGGGGTGTTGGCTGGTTATATCACTCACAGGTTGGAGGTGTGAAAGGATGTGGTGAGAAAGATGAAAGATGAATGCTACATGGTTGGAAGCATGTGGATATGTGCACATGCCTGTATTGATGTGCACATATGTGTGTATCTCCCCATTTCAGTGTTATCCAACACGATGAGGTGTGTATATTCCTATTTCTTTGTCTTTTTCACCACCCAAGGGCTCAGCTGTAGTTTTTTATCTTTCTACCTCTGTGGTAAGAATATAGACCTTTAGCTAGTCATGCCATCTCTAGGTGATCGCCACACACTACAATATACCTCCATTTTCTATTAATTTATGATATTTACAGTGCATTCGGAAAGTATTCAGACCCCTTAACTTTTTCCACCTTTTGTTACGTTACAGACTTATTTTAAAACGGATTAAGCATATTTTTTCATCAGTCTACACACAATACCCCATAATGACAAAGTGAAAACAGGTTTTAATAAATGTCTTATTTACGTTAGTATTCAGGCCCTTTGCTATGACACTCAAAATTGAGCTCGGATGCATCCTGTTTCCATTGATCATCCTTGAGATGTTTCTACAACTTGACTGGAGTCCGCCTGTGGTAAATTCAATAGATCGGACATGATTTGGAAAGGCACACACCGGTCTATATAAAAGGTCCCACAGTTGACAGTGTATGCAAGAGAAAAAAACAAGCCATGAGGTCGAGGAACAGATCTGGGGAAGGGTAGAAAAAAAAAATCTGCCGCATTGAAGGTCCCCAAAAAACAGTGGCCTCCATCATTCTTAAATGGATGAAGTTTGGATGCACCAAGACTGTCCCTAGAGCTGGCCTCCCAGTCAAACCGAGCAATTGGGGGAGAAGGGCCTTGGTCAGGGAGGTGACCAAGAACCTGATGGTCACTCTGACAGAGCTCCAGAGTTCCTCTGTGGAGATGGGAGAACCTTCCAGAAGGACAACCATATATGCAGCACTCCAGCAATCAGGCCTATATTGCAGAGTGGCCAGATGGAAGCCACTCCTCAGTAAAAGGCAGATGACAGCCGGCTTAGAGTTTGCCAAAAGGCACCTAAAGACTCAGACCATGAGAAACAAGATTCTTTGGTCTGATGAAACCAAGATTGAACTCTTTGGCCTGAATGCCAAGCTTAACATCTGGAGGAAACCTTGCACCATCCCTATTGTGAACCATGGTGATGGCAGAATCATGCTATGGGAATATTATTCAGTGACAGGGACTGGGAGACTAGTCAGGATCGAGGGAAAATATAAACGGAGCAAAGTCCAGAGAGATCCTTGAGGAAAACCTGCTACAGAGCTCTCAGGACCTCAGACTGGTGTGAAGGTTAATCTTCCAACAGGACAATGACCCTAAGCAAACAGCCAAGACAATGCAGGAGTGGCTTAGGACAAGTCTCTGAATGTCCTTGAGTGGTCCAGCCAGAGCCCGGATTTGAACCCAATCTAACATCTCTGGAGAGACCTGAAAATAGCCATGCAGCGACGCTCCTCATCCAACCTGACCGAGCTTGAGAGGATCTGCAGAGAAGAATGGGAGAAACTCCCCAAATACAGGTGTGCGAAGCTTGTAGTGTCATACCCAAGAAGATTCTGCTGTAATCGCTGCTAAAGGTGCTTCAACAAAGTACTGAGTAAAGGGTCTGAATACTTATGTAAATTTAATATTTCTGGTTTTTATTTGTAATAAATGTGGGATTTAAAAAAAATGTGTTTGTTTTTTCATTATGTGGTCTTGTGTGTAGATTGATGTAGAAAAAATGAACAATTCAATCCATTTTAGAATAAGGTTGTAAGATAAACAAAATGTGGAAAAAGTCGAGAGGTCTGAATACTTTCCGAATGCACTGTAACTACAATTTGGGGCAGTCTTTACCTGCATTTACCTGTATAATAAGACATATTTGTGCTGCCAAATGACACATTTTTTTTGTCACCAGCATTTTTTCCCCTGGTCGTTGTTGTAAATGAGAATGTGTCCACAATCAACTTACCTAATAAATGAAAACTAAACACCAAACACAAACAGTGCACATATTACTAATAACATGTGCTATCTGTTTATTAGTGTTGCCTGCATATGATGGCAAAAGAGTTAGATATGAAGCATGACGCACTTCCCCTTTTTTACAGGAACGTGCACTCACAACCAGTTTCCTGACCCGTTAAAGTACCAATGCATCCAGCCCCAACCGCCCCTCTCTGACTCAAGCCTGTGTATTGTCAGAGGTAAGTACTGATCGGTCTCTTTGCTTTACATTTCATACAGAGATACTTCAATTTGGACTGTTAATGTTAAAATGTCAGCCTAAAATGTATAATTGCTCTTTGTTACAATTAGGGATAACATTGTCTCAGACAATAGGGATAATATTCAGATATATTCTATTATACATTTTAAGTATAGAATCAAGGCACTCATTCAGGTGGGCACCTGTGCTATTTACTTTTGGCAAAGCTTGTGCTTTGGTTATGTAGTTTGTATAAGGTTAGAGCACCGCTTCACTTGCACATGGAGGGGAATTCATTGTGCAAGAGCCAATGCACTGTTGGAATATCGTACACTTTTGGAATTTCACATTTCGTACTGCACTGGAAATGTGTTTTATAGTATATAGAAAGAGCCAGCAGAGGAAACACATGAGAGGTTTTGGCTCGTCTAATGTGACACAAGAAGCCTCCGAAACAGTCACATTTGGTGTGTGGTTATTTACCCCCTCACAATGTGTGGGTGAAGGTATGGTAGTGTGGTAGAGGTTCACTCCAGAGTCAAAAAGCATATCAATTGTCACCACAACAATTGCCAAATATCACACTCAGTGCAAAATTATAGATTTAATAGACAATATTTTTTATTACAACATCTATAACACATGGTCTAGTTCATATTTGCACAGGACTAGTATTACTAGATCATTATAATTATTGCCCCATGTAATACTTTTTGTCATTCAGTATTTACTATTATGATACAGAAGCCTGGAGGCTGTTCTAGGCTTGATGATATTTCAACTTGACGAGGGATATCCTAATATTGGCTTTCAGTTCAGAAAGAAGTCTAAATAACAATGCACTTCAAAGAAGAAGCATAAACTGTATGCAGTCATTTAACCTCAAACTCTGACGCCCACTGGTGGCATTTTCTAAAGGTACATTTCGGTTTCAAAACTATAAGTCCTACACATGCTTAATACTGTTAGAATGGTAAGAACTGTGGGATTCTGATAAGGGAAACAATGTGACTACTACAGAGCCTGAGCTACAACCCTTGAAATGTACAGTTTTAGTTTTTTGTCGGGGGGATTTTTTTGTTGGGGAATAACAGATTTCAAATTCTAGGTTTGAAATAAAATATGTCACCAATTACTGTTCCAAAAGGATAAAACAAAGATTCTGATCTTTGACCTAATGATGACGCTCTAAACATGCACATATTCTCATAGGAACGCAGCCATTTTAAATGCACAGGGCTTGTGCAATGTGTTTTCTTCTTACAGGAATGATATACATAGGAGGAAGCTGAAATCTCTATCTATCTATTGATTTACAGTAAATATAACCCCTGTCTGATTCCCAGTTCGTCCACTAGATGGCAGTAGGTGATCACATGACGTCTCTTGGCCACTTGAAACCATTTGGGATTTTGGTTAGTGAGTCACTGTGCCAAATGGCTAAATGGATTTTCAAACCTGACATCTTAAAACGACCTTAGCAACCAGGGCTTTCAAGTTATGGAGTAGAACTAATTAAAATATGACACAGGCAGGTGAGGAAACTTCAAACGTATTTTCCCATTCACTTTTCCTATTGTAAACGATGAGCTAGATCAACGGCACATGTGGAGGACTCATACAAGGTGATGTGGACGGAGAAGGAAATGCATTGCTTTACAATCACCACCAGGGTGTACCATTTCCATGCATACTAAATGCTTGCACTTCTGATGACTTGACCTACATTTCCTACTCTATGAATATGACCATAGCGTATTATTTATGGTCTTTATGGTCAAATCATACTGCATTGCTAGCAGTATGATTTGAGTTGTGACAAGCTACATCACATTACACTTTAGCTTGATGTATTTAGCTAGTTACTGTATTATTCCCCTTTCATCTGTGGTATCATACCTAGCCTGGCTCGCTAGCGTTATAAATTAATGTTGTAAAACAAAAAGTAACTACCAAACTCGCCGGACCTGGTACCTTGTCCAAAACAAACACTCAGAATTTAACAGGTTTTAATTCATTGGCACTATAGTCTGCCAAATCTTGTTTTAAAACGGTTTTCAGATCCCAGACAGGATCTTTTTACATGAATCTAAATGTCTGCCTGATCATAGGTTATCTGTGTGAAGTCATTGTTACCATGGCATGGAGTTCCAACAGCACCAAACTGGACAACACCACCTTGTCCCTGTTCCAGAACGTGACAGCCAGTACAGCAATCTCCATTGTCTACATTGTGGTCACCATCATCAACCTGGTAGGAAACAGCCTCTCCATGTGGCTCCTCCTCTTCCATACTTCTCCCAAAACTCCCTCCATCATCTTCATGATCAACCTGACCCTGACTGACCTGACCTTGGGCCTCGTCCTGCCCTTCCAGATCATGTATCAGATGCAAGGGTATAATTGGAGCCTGGGCCCGGGCATGTGCAGGTATTCTTGTTTTATTCTTGTTTTATTCTTTTGACTATCATTTATTTATCCTGATCAGTCCCATTGAGGTAGATGTGCCTTTTACAAGCCCTGGACAAGAGCCAACAACTTTCTTTCATCACGGATTAATAATGATTCATTATATTCTGATCTTCCACAGGCTCTTGACCCTGGTGTTCTTTGCCAACATGTACTGCTCAATTCTAACTATGACCGCCATCAGTGGAGACCGCTACCTGGGCATCTGCCGGCCCATGCTCTTCTGTGAGACCAGGGAAAGGAAGTCATTCGCTGTGATTGTCTGCTTCGCCATGTGGACAGTCGTCCTATTGGTCCTGTACCCACTCACTATAACCGACCTGACGTTCCACGTTCCAGAACTCAGGATTACCACCTGCTTCGACGTTCTGAAGAGGGACATGCTTCCATCCATGGTGGCCTGGGCTGCCTTCCTCCTTGCACTGTTTGTCATCCTCTTCCTCATCCCGTTCTGCATCACTGTTTTCTGCTACATCAGCATCATCCGCAAGCTGGCCCGAGACTCCAAGACCAAACAGAAGGATAAGGCTATTGGTCTCGCCGTCACCGTCCTAACGGTCTTTACGCTCTGCTTCACTCCCAACAACATCCTCCTCCTGGCTCACACCATCCGGAGGCTCTTCTACGGGGACTCCCTCTACATGGCCTACAAGCTGACTCTCTCCCTCAGTTGCTTCAACAGCTGCCTGGACCCCTTCATCTACTACTTTGCCTCTAGGGAGTTCCGGAAGAAGTTGAGGCAGATGCTAAGGCTGAGAACACCGAGCAGTCTGGACACAGGGAAGACAGACCTGCACAGAGAGAGCCTGTACTCCGCCCAGTATGTGTCTGAGGGACAGGGTAGAGAGAACGGGAGAGTGTCTGTTAAACAACACTGTTAAAAAACAGAGAGAGGGCCTCCAGAGTGGTGCAGCGGTCCAAGGCACTGCATTGCAGTGTTAGAGGCGTCATTACAGACTCGGGTTCTGTCGCAGCCAGCCGTGACCGGGAGACACATGAGGCGGCGCACAATTGGCCAAGTGTCGTCCAGGTTAGGGGGAGGGTTTGGCCGGCCGGGATGTCTTTGTTCCATTACACTCTAGCGACTCCTTGTGGTGGGCCAGGCGCATGCACGTTCCTCTGACAGATTGGTGCAGCTGGCTTCCGGGTTAAGCGAGCAGTGTGTCAAGAAACAATGTGGCTTTGCAGGGTCGTGTTTCAGAGGACGAATGGGTCTTGACCTTCGTCTTTCCCGAGTCCGCATGGGCGTTGCAGCGATGGGACTAGACTCTAACTACAAATTGGGGAGAAAAGGGGGTAAAAATTACAACAACAAAAACTGAGAGAGATGTCATTTTGTAATATCCCCTGTTCAGATAATTTCACAGGAATGTTTTTGTGTGCTGTATATAGACCCAGTAACAAACCAGGCTAGATGGTGCTTCAAAAAGTTAGTAAAATAGGGTAATTTATTTTGTGAAGGACTGTTGCAAACTTGCATAAAGATATCAATGAGATGTGTGTGGCTAAGTGAAAGCCAGGCTCCTTTTACCGCAAATGTGATCTCTGCCTCCTGCCAATTCGGGCGGATTCATTGTTTCATTGTGTGAATTATTAAACCTACCTACTGGGGTCATTTCAACGAAATTACATTGAAGCAATGTGGAATAGACAATGAATTGATTTCTCTGCCCAGTGGGTACCTTTGTACCTGCAGCATAAATGTTTATCCATTCCCCACTAATTATATCACCAGTAATGAATTTAATGTTAATCTCCGTCATCTAGAATGTTAGGGTGTTTAAATCACGAAATTCTATTCATTCATGAAATAAATATTAATTTACCATTCTCATTCTCTGAGATTTTGATGTTATTTTCCCAATGTGGAACATTGGAACACTCAATAAGTAAATATATTTTAAAAATTATAATAATTGCACTTGTCTTTTCCTACTAGCACTGACTTAGCTGATTAACTTCTTATTGAGGAATTTCCTTTTTACTTTGACTGTGATATATGGTCGTCCCATCTAGCTATCTTAAGATACATGTAGTGTAAGTCGCTCTGGATATGAGTGTCTGCTAAATTACTAAAATGTAAATGTAAACATTTCTAACCTAGCTACCTTAAGATGAATGCACTAACTGTAAGTCGCTCTGGATAAAAGTGTCTGCTAAATGAGTAAAATGTAAAAATATAAACATCTGAGCGTGCATAGAAAGATAACTTTATGGCCTGTGTGCTACGATTGGGTTCAGTACTATGAAAAGTGTTGAATTTAGGAACTGTGATAAAATGTTGAGATTGTCTTATTTAGATGCATTCACCAATGTAATGATGGATATGGGAATTGCCTTTGCAAGTGCATATGTATCGGTTTGAGGTCCTGTGATTCAGATTCCTTTTGGTTTCTTGGCATGGACACGGGTAGCCTTTGCCGGCCGAGAGTACTTAGTACTTCTAAACAGAGTTCCAGTAGTAATTTGCAAACCTAGCACAAACCGATTCTACATGTAGAAATGGTTGAAAATGTCGGCAGTCAGACACCCACAGGTGGGTGGTCCCGAAAACACACCACGCGGTCAGCGAGCGAAGAAACAGCAGATGAGGGGTCTTGAAAACCTGTGTCTGTTCAGATGCTACAGGTTGAGCCTGATTTAGAGGTTATCTATTTTGGCTGTTGCCAGTGTATATATTAAAAATCTAAACAACAATATCTAGAAAACAATTGATCCAGATGATTAGAAAAATTATAGGCCCGTCTCAAACCTCCCTTTTCTTTCAAAGATTCTAGAGAAAACTGTTGCTCAGCAGCTTTCCTTCTTCCAACAGCACCACCATGAGGCCAAACACAAGAATACTCCACAGCCCCCATACTCAACTCCAAAGCTTGAAGCCAGTTCCACTGCATTTTTTCATTGTTCCCCTCTAAAAAAGGACTGATATATATCTGGGACACCAGGTGGGTAAAATTCATTATCAGGAAGAACAGAAAACCAGCAGGCTCCGGACCTCATAGTGTAAGAGTTGAATACCCCTGCTCTACAGGTTAGCTAGACTCACATCCCTGAGAATGTGTGCCAAATTCCATAACTCAGAGTCAAACAGATCAAGAGATATTAATAGGTGCCTGTTATAGACCCACCATGTGGTTGATCAGAATATTTTTTTGCATATATTGAGTCTTGACAGAGTTCTGAATGTTTGTATCAAGATGTGTTACAATATGAATAACCATGTCTGATTTATATGCATTGATTTGCTTGATATGTTCTATTACATTGCGCCTTCGCTGTTGGATCACCATGAAAGACCTGTAAATAAAGTCTACACCTTGAGCACTTGGCTTAAGCTGATTTCCTTACATTACGACTGCTACAGTTCCATATTTTGGAAATAGAAAAAAATATATAAAATAATATTACCAAAGAAACATGGGGAAAAAATGATGAAGAGGGTTTCCATAGGACGTGCTAGACATCAAATGAAGCCCTATACTATGTTCAACTTAAAATTAAAATGGATCTGTAGCAGTTTTGAAAATGGTATTATTCTATGGTTGCCTTTGACACCCATATGAAAATGTCAAATATGTTTTGTAATTGATCATTAAGCTTTAGACATCCAAATGTTTACCACCAGTCATTATACAATAAACATTTCCACCTGACACTATATATCAATTAAATTACAAAGGAACACTGCAAAAGTTTGACTTGTAGTCTTTTTCTAGGATAGGTCAGGTCTATGTCCCTCCTCCTGCTTTCTGTTGATATAATTCCGCTGGATGGCGCTGTCACATCAGGGACCTGGCACTGCTTATTGACAGCTGCTATTTGGAATTCTCATGCTTCTGGTAAGAAAATTACATTTTATCTGGATATGTTTTCAGACTTTTATTACGGAACGTGTTATACTCATGTTTTCTTGCAATAGTCAGTATTTCAGTCAGCTGTTCAGCCCTATGTGAGATCGATGTTGTTGTTTGAGCTTGTTCTTATCAAAACATCGAGATAGAAACGAGATGAGAAACGTTAGGTAGGCCTACTACACTATTCAAATATCATGCCACACCGTCAAAAGACATTTACTGTACAAGTAGCCAGCCCATGACATTCGTATCGGAATGAACTAGTGAAACATGGGGGATGGGAACCGAAAGGCTGGAGGAAGCAGTCACAGCAGAGAGGAAAAGGCGAAGAGAGAGGGATAAATGGGCACAATCTGTCTTCTCCAGCAGGTGGCGTTTTGTATTTTTTTCGCTTACCAAGCGAGGAATTTTTGTATCGAGGTCAATGAGTGTGTCGAATTTGGTTAACAAAATATGTAATGGCTTATTTGCTAGGTGTGGTTTATTTAATCTAATAGAAGCGTTTTAACGGCGAGGTTGTTACGAATGTACTGATATAAGTAGGACACGTTACATCCGGCAACTGAGAAAAAACACTTTATAGCCTAGTCGTCACTCTTACCCCAGCCTATTTCTATCTTCTTACATTGTGATTTTTAACCTAAACTTCACCACACTGCTAACCGTATGCCTAACTTTAACGTTAAATTAAGACCAAAAAGAATAGTCAATTATTGACTTTGTTTTTGGTAACTAATGGAAACCGTTGTGCCCTCTCATTGGCTAGAAGGATCCCACCTGATCTTCCCTTTTCCCAGCTGCCTTCCATTTTTGAAGATATTTATTTTCATTGTTAGAATGGCCAATTTAATGGAAAATCTGTGGTCCCCTTTACAACTGTGTTCACTAGTTACCACAGCCACAAAGTCATAAACACCGCCTATTTCTGCTTTAACCTAACCACATTGCTAATGTCATGCCTAATCCTACCCTTAAATTAAGACCAGGAAGCACATTTTTGTCTCATTCATTTTTACGATATTGCCCACGTTGACTTTGTGGCTGTAGTAAGAAGTGATAATACGGAATTCTGAGTGCTTCTCGAAGCGTTCATTCAAACGGCGTGCTTTATAATCACTGGCAGATAGATAACACGTATTGTACACGGAATTCTGAGTGCTTCTCGAAGCGTTCATTCAAACTGCGTGCTTTATGATCACTGGCAGATAGATAACACGTATTGTACACGGAATTATTGGCTATCTATCTGCCAGTGATCATAAAGCACGCAGTTTGAATGAACGCTTCGAGAAGCACTCAGAATTCCGTGTACAATACGTGTTATCACTTCTTGCCACAAAGTCAACGTTGGGGATATCGTAAAAATTCATGTCAAAAATGTGCTTGGTCATAATTTAAGGTTAGGATTAGGCATGCAGTTAGCAGTGTGATTAGGTTATAAAGCAGAAATAGGCGGTGTTTATGACTTTGTGGCTGTGGTAAGTAGTGAACACAGTTGTAAAGGGGACCACAGATTTTCCAATAAATTGACCAGATACTCCATTGGACATTCTAACAATGAAAATAAATATCTTCAAAAATGGAAGGCATCCGGGAAGAGGGAAGATCAGGTGGGATCCTTCTAGCAGATAGCCAATGACTAGTTGGGGTGGGCATGTTGCTCATATTTTGATCAGGAAGGCTATATCCTGTGGCGGTAATACAATAGTAATTCTCAGATCAATTTGTATTCATGCTTCGATATCATGTCGGGCCGAACAACGCCCCATGACCTTATTCATGATACAGCATTGCATCTTGTGTCTTATTGCTTAAATACTTGCTTGGAAGTAGATGTATTTATATTAATGGTGCATGACTTAATTCACTATGGGCCTAGTATAATCAACATTTTGTAATGATGACCATTTCAGATGATATGATAGTTATTCTGTTCCACGCCCGGTTTCCCGATAGCGATGGAATTTATATTACATGCTGACCAGACCAGACACGTCGCTTGGGTCGCAACATAAATTTAGAAATCCATGTTATTCAATTATTGCACCCACACTGCACACGAGCATCTTCGCTGACAAGGGCTAAAATAGAACTCCTTTCTATTTCTGACAGATCGTGCTGAAAGTCCTGCATCTCCCATTTCCTCATTGGTTTATAGAAGCAGGTACACATGTGCCATCTCCTCATTGGTTATACCCACGTGGGTGATTGAAAGACGAACTGTTTTGCCGGTCGTAGTGGTAATACTATGAAAGTATAGATGCCGATCACCATATAAGTTCAAAGATGAAAAAGCCGGGAAGGAGGAGAGATGACTTGAAACGATTCGGTTGGCTGTTTTATGTGTGGATTAATTGTCAGAGTAGAGGACCTTGTGCATTTCAGGTAAAATAACAACTCAATGTTTATATCCCAGGACCAATTATCTAGCAACAGCAAGCTAGCTAAATAACACAAATTAGCTAGCTAACTAGCTAAATTGCCATACATGTTTAATGCTTTTCGACCTGTCCCCAAATGAATGTCATTGGTTCAGAGTTTTTGATATTTTAACCTGCGTGCCGTGATAGCGTTTGGTGTAGGGAGACAAAACATTTATGCACGATGGCGCACGCAGCCGGTTTGGTGGGCTTACGAGTGTTTTAACATGCATCTTTCCTACAACGACCGAAGATGTAACTTGTGTTTTCCAAAACGCCACTCGAGAACGTACACTAAAAAGTGCATTGTTTAGCCATATGTCGATACTCTACTGTGTAGCACCCACTTGAGTGATGCTACACTGCCGCTGAAAACTCACGATACAGGCGATTGTATTAGAATTTACATTCATTCTCCATTCTTTACATTTACACCTTTGGTTTAAATTCATATCATTCGCAACTCCAACAGCTTATTTGTTTCTTCTTCTGACAACAGGCGTTGTCTTTTCACCCAGGTACACACACGCCTGGGACTCCTGGGAGATGACAGCATAGGTACTAATTATCCTATTTAAATATGTGACAGCCAGCAAGGTGTAGAATACACACAAAGGGATTGTTCAGTAGAGCACTATGATAAGGGTGTTGCAGATACAGTTGAAACTGATTTTAAATGGGTTAAGTGCAAACTAATTTTAAGTGCATGTCTAGTTCACAATCAGTCAAATAACAAACACCATCATTGCTCTTACTCCAGACATCTGCACAGTCTTGTTTAGTGCACACATTCAAGGCAGCCCCAAGCCATTTTTCAGGAGTCAGCTGTATCTGGTAGAAAAACACACATTTGTGACTCTATTTTATATTATCTCAAGTTTTTCTGTACTTTACCATGTCCATCTCAAATCAAATTGTATTTGTCACATACACATGGTTAGCAGATGTTAATGTGAGTGTAGAGAAATGCTTGTGCTTCTGGTTCCCAATAGTGCAGTAATATCTAACATGGAATCTAACAGTTCCACAACAACTACCTAATGCACACAAATCTAAAAGGGGTGAATGAGAATATGTACATATAAATATATGGATAGGCAAGGTGCAATAGATGGTATAAAGTACAGTACATACAGTTGAAGTCGGAGGTTTACGTACACCTTGTCAAATACATTTAAAATTAGTTTAACAATTGCTGACATTTTAATCAGAGAAAAAATTCCCTGTTTTAGGTCTGTTAGGATCACCACTTTATTTTAAGATTGTGAAATGTCAGAATAATAGTAGAGAGAATGATTTATTTCAGCATTTATTTCTTTAATCACATTCCCAGGGGGTCAGAAGTTTACATACACTCAATTAGTATTTGGTAGCATTGTCTTTAAATTGTTTAACTTGGGTCAAACGTTTCAGGTAGCCTTCCACAAGCTTCCCACAATAAGTTGGGTGATTTTGGCCCATTCATCCTGACAGAGCTGTGTAACTGATTCAGGTTTGTAGGCCTCCTTGCTCGCACACACTTTTTCAGTTCTGCACACAAATTCTCAATATGATTGAGGTCAGGGCTTTGTAATGGCCACTCCAATACGTTGACTTTGTTGTCCTTAAGCCATTTTGCCACAACATTGGAAGTATGCTTGGGGTCATTGTCCATTTGGAAGACCCATTTGCGACCAAGCTTTAACTTCCTGCCTGATGTCTTGAGATGTTGCTTCAATATATCCACCTAATTTTCCTCCACATGATGCCATCTATTTTGTGAAGTGCACCAATCCCTCCTGCAGCAAAGCACCCCCACAACATAATGCTGCCACCTGCGTGCGTCACGGTTGGGATGGTGTTCTTCGGCTTGCAAGCCTCCCCCTTTTCCTCCAAACATAACGATGGTCCTTATGGCCAAACAGTTCTATTTTTGTTTCATCGGACCAGAGGACATTTCTCCAAAAAGTATGATCTTTGTCCCCATGTGCAGTTGCAAACCGCAGTCTGGCTTTTTTATGATGTTTTTGGAGCAGTGGCTTCTTCCTTGCTGAGCGGCCTTTCAGGTTATGTCGATATAGGACTCGTTTTACTGTGGATATAGATACTTTTGTACCTGTTTCCTCCAGCATCTTCACAAGGTCCTTTGCTGTTGTTCTGAGATTGCTTTGCACTTTTCTCACCAAAGTACGTTTATCTCTAGGAGACAGAACGCGTTTCCTTCCTGAGCGGTATGACAGCTGCGTGGTCCCATGGTGTTTATACTTGCGTACTATTGTTTGTACAGATGAACGTGGTACCTTCAGGCATTTTGGAAATTTCTCCCAAGGATGAACCAGACTTGTGGAGGTCTACACATTTTTTTTTCTCAGGTCTTGGCTGATTTCTTTTAATTTTCCCATGATGTCAAGCAAAGAGGCACTGAGTTTTAAGGTAGGCCTTAAAATGCATCTACGAGTACACCTCCAATTGACTCAAATGATGTAAATTAGCCCATCAGATGCTTCTAAAGCCATCAGATAATTTTCTGGAATTTTCCAAGCTGTTTAATAAAGGCAGTCAACTTAGTGTATGTAAATGTCTGACCCACTGGAATTGTGATACAGTGAAATCATCTGTCTAAACAATTGTTGGAAAAATTACTTGTCATGCACAAAGTAGAGGTCCTAACCGACTTGTCAAAACTATAGGTTGTTAACAAGAAATTTGTGGCGTGGTAGAAAAACGAGTTTTAATGACTCCAACCTAAGTGTATGTAAACTTCCGACTTTCAACTGTACATATGAGATGAGTAATGTAAGTGGCATTGTTTAAAGTGACTGGTGATCCATTTGTTAAAGTGGCCAGTGATTGGGTCTCCATGTTGGCAGCAGCCTCTCTGAGTTAGTGATTGCTGTTTAGCAGTCTGATGGCCTTGAGATAGAAGCTGTACTTCAGTCTCTTGGTCCCAGTTTTGATGCACCTGTACTGACCTCACCTTCTGGATGGTAGCGGTGTGAACAGGCAGTGGCTCAGGTGGTTGTTGTCTTTTGTTATCGTTTTTGCCTTCCTGTGACATTGGGTGCTATAGGTGTCATGGAGGGCAGGTAGTTTGCCCCTGGTGATACGTTGTACAGACTGCACCACTCTCTGGAGAGCCTTGCGGTTGAGGGCGGAGAAGTTTCCGTACCAGGCTGTGATACATCCCGACAGGATGCTCTCGCTTGTGGATATGTAAAAGTTAGTCAGGGTTTTGGGTGACAAGCCAAATTTCTTCTTCCTCCTGAGGTTGAATAGGCGCTACTGCGCCTTGTCCACCCACACAGACAGTGTGGTGAAACATTTCAGTTTGTCGTTGATGCGTATGCCGAGGAACTTTAAACATTCCACTTTCTCCGCTGCTGTCCCTTTGATGTGGATAGGGGGGCTAATCTAATCTAATCCTGCTACAACAGGGCTAATCTAATTTCCACCGTGAGTACACTTCCAATTGAAAGTCCACAGAAAACAAATGAATGCTACACATTTCGACCGTCTTTTTCAGGCAGTGCTTGTACATCTCAATGACCCTATAGGCCTCCCTCTCTATTCAACTACAGCTATTATATCTGGTTAATGATATGCTATTATTTGCTTCCCTAAATAAGGCATTGCCCCTTTTTTAAGAGCAATTGCCTGACAGCATGGACATGCTCTTGCCGGTATTTTTAATTTGTATATACCGAATGCACTGCAAGTCTATGGTGTAGTTGTACAGATCTTGTGCATCTGAGGATTTATTGTGATGCAGTATCTGCATGTCTCCCTTTTCAACAGCAACTCTGAAACATCACTGGACACATCTATACTCATAGCTCTACACTGAAACGCACACCGGCTCCTGTGGGATGATGTGAAGAGATGATAGCAGAACCTACAGTCACCTCCAGGTCCTCAGTACAGAAGTAAGAAACGTTCTTCTTAACACTATTTCATAGATGGTGTTTCAACTTTCCACTCTCTGAAACCTCTTAATTAAGCCGATTATGGAAAGATGGTAGCCAGGGTGCCTGACTGTTTCTGTTATAAACAATGCAAATGTTTTGTCTTAGCAAATAAGACAACAACAAATTGTCTAAAGCAGAAACAGACTTGCACTCAGGCTAATGCTGTTGCCGTAGCAGTAATATATCTTATGTTGGGATTCAGTCAGTTATAGATATGCCTAGTACCTTTCCAGATGTGCACTCAGTTGCGCAGCAGTAGATGGAATAGTTGGGTAGTTGACGATGGGCGGCTCCAGAGAGGGACTTGGTGGTGCTGAAGCCCCCGTATATACACCATAGATTACAACCAAGCAACCCCTAAACTACCAGAGTAAAAAATTACTGGTGCCCCACTGGAGTTGACACTTGATATAGAAATTGTTAGATTGCGTGCACTGGAAGACTTCTCTGAACGATCATGCGATGATGGGACATGCCATACTGGCCAGACAACATCAGATAAATGGGAAAGAGGGATGCTGTTTCACTCGCTTGGCTGCTTGTTGCAGGAATTAAATTCCTCTGTTTTAATACCCAATTAAAATCAAACACTCTGTCAATTCATAAGGATATGTATGACCCTTATTAGTATAAAAATGGACAGAGCCCAGATTTAAAGTCAAACAGCAGCCTTTATTCACGAGAGTACTGCCCATTACACATTTTACCACAGGTTATAAACTAAAAATGACGTCATTAGTTTCAGTACTAGCCCATGTCATCTCCGCTGTAGTACAATGACTGTATGGTTCTCACATGTCTCTCCCTATTTAAGATAATATATGACCGAGCCAAGGTCATGCTTGTGTAGATAAGCCTTCTAGCCAGACTGGCTATAAGTACTTTCATTTCTACCATCGTACAGACAGTCATTGTTCTAATTCTTGATTATATTTACACACATTATATTCAGTACTAGGATTAAAAATAAAATTCATACATATACAGTAACATAATAGTATTCTGATTAGTCAGTCCTGATTGAAATGTATACATAATTAGTCATCATTGATAAAAATTCCCTTAACACTGCTTTATCAAAGGTTTGAAATTCTGACCCAGTTTTTTATTTTTTTATTTAACCTTTATTTAACTAAGCAAGTCCGTTAAGAACAAATTCTTATTTACAATGACTGCCTACCCCGGCCAAACCCTAACCCGGACGACGCTGGGCCAATTGTGCGCCGCCCTATGGGACTCCCAATCACGGCCGGTTGTGATACAGCCTGGAACCAAACCAGGGTTTGTAGTGATGCACTGAGATGCTGTGCCAATCGGGAGCTCGAGTTGTCATGTCAACACAGCTGTCAGTGTTACGAAGCACAACCCACTATCAGGGTTGAGAGAACGGAGACTAGCACAACAGATTATTGTACATGGTGAACCCAAACCTCTCCCTGACCAGTTTCAACATGAACTGTGCTAGCTAACATAGCTAGTTTGTTGCTAGCTTGGTTTGCTCATTGCTACAGTAGCTAGCTGCATTGGTGTTTGCAATGCCCTATTTGCTAGCTAGCTAAATTGTACAGGCTGCATTTCTTGTATATACATGCTGTTACAATAACCAAACAGTTGGATAAACAAATAATTTGTGAAACCACAATGTAATGCAGCAGATGGCATGGGGTGAGTTTAGAATCTTCGAACAAGCAGCTTTAATTTGATTGGCTGTTGCATGCCATTTTAATTGTGTTTGAGTTGCTTCATGTAACAGCAAAGTTGCTTGAGATGATGTCACCTGCAACATAAATTGTGTGAAAGTTGCTTCATGTAACCCTAGCCTAAAGGCATCAGCCTGCTTCGGTTCGGCTGACTAGGCAAACCGAACGTGTGCTCGCATACTCCCTTAAAAGACCTTCGGTGAAAAAAGCGGTAATAGTACTATTTGTCCATCATGAGATGCCGTAGTCAGAATTCATCTAAAATAACTCAAGAAATGTGTCATTCCTGTTGATGTTTTTGCAGAGGAGATTGTGCAATTTTACAGCTTACTAATATGTTTTGTGCAATATTTACCAAGTGGAAAAATTTAAGATGAAAACGAGTCGTCTCTTGTTGAATGACAACAAACACTTAATTGAAGAATCCCTACTTTGGTACCAATCACCAACGGAGGGACATAGACTTCGGTTACCGACTTCGGCTTGCCTCGAAACAAATGTGCTCACGAACAGCCGGGAAAAACCCTTACCAAAGACAATTTTTTTTTGTTGAAATAACGTCACAAAATGTAATCATAATGATGCACAAACTGTTTTCGGATGGGAAGCATGCGGACGCCTTAAGGCCTGCCCATAATGCCGGCCTTCTCTATGCAGAAAATCCACTATCTACAATTGATTAAATACAGGCCTAGGTTAATCATTTTCTTAATAATGCCCTGTGTGGTAGTTGTCCATCATTATCATCTGTGATTTCCCAGTGAGAACTTGGCTGTGGACGCAAACTCCTCTGGAGCTGTCAATCACACAGTGGACGGAGCCCGGAATGAGAACAGACAGAAGAGTTTGGTGGGTGCTGATAATTGACATATTCCAATCTCACTTCTGGTCATGTAGAATTTCAATGCTGTTCATTTACACATTGTAGAATTCCAATGCTGTTCATTTACACATTGTAGAATTTCAATGCTGGTCATTTACACATTGTAGAATTTCAATGCTGGTCATTTACATATAATAGGATCCACAGGAGGCTGGTGAGCGAAGGACAGGCTCATAATAATAGCTGGAATGGAGTGAATGGAATGGTATCAAACACCTAAACCATGTGTTTTGATGTGTTTGATTCAGTTCTAGGGATTATTATGAGCCCGTCCTCCCAATTAAGCTGCCACCTGTGATAAGATCTACAATGGCACAGATAAATATTACACAGGCTACTTTACAGCCTACTACCAGGATGGGCTGTGCTTTGATTGGGGAACACTGGTGGATACTGTCTTGTTCAGTTAACATGATAATCAGATAAGGACATCAAAAATAGTTTAGTAAAGAATTTACTATGTAGACTTTGTATATAGACTTTGGGTACTCAGCCAAGAATGTTCCAGAAACAGTCTGTAAATATTCCTGTTTGGGTGTCTGTGTTTGGTTGTTGGTCTCCCTGTATTTAACCCTTCAGAGAGGGAAGAGGAGGGCACGGGGCTCTGAGAATGCCAAGCGCAGACACACCAAGGTAACCAATGGCAGTCTGGGTCGGGCACAGAACAGACACCTCAAACATGGGGACATTGAGGCCGTCACATTGTTCGAGGTGGTCACCATGGGCAGGAGTGCCATGCAGGTACGAATAAACCCACTGGGCACACACTGGTTGAATCAACAATGTTTCCATGTCATTTTAATGAAATTACAGTGAACCAATGTGGAATAGATGTTGAATTTACGTCTGTGCCTAGTGGGAAGATCTATTTTTTTTGTCATAATAATCCCTCCAACAATGATTGGATTGATCTTTAGGACTTGGTCTTGTATCTGACACCTTTGTTTCTACATGTAAAGTGGGAGAGTTTGTCTGTCTGTCTTCCCTGCAGGCTGTAGTTGATGATTGGATTGAGGCGTACATCACAGACAGAGACTCTGGCCTCCTGGACCTCATTAGCTTCTTCATCCAGTGTTCTGGTTGCAAAGGCAAGCGCACACAAACACAAAACACCCAACCCTCCCCAACACCCACCAAATGCATACATGATTAGAAGAAGTTAACTATAAGGGAATAATGTCATGTAATTCGAGTATGAGGTATTTGAATACAAGTTGTTACATACTGTAGTGTTTGTCACCCTTTCCAGGTTTGGTGACAGCTGAGATGTTCCAAAGCAGGCAGGATGATGTCATGAGGAAGATGGTGGAGGAATTGGATGAGGTGTGGGTTTGTCAGTCATTGTGTCCTCCTCTCTGTCTACCATCTGTATTTGAAGAGTTTTGTTGCAAAATGCAACACCAACCCATTTTTCAACAACAAAAATCTGAAATGCTTATGGGTACCTTTTTGTGTGTAAAATATTACTGTTCTCAGAATGTATATAATACTTTATAATAATTGTTTAGCTGTTTATATATCCAATGTTTAGCAGGAATGGAATGTTCATATGATAAATATCTCATTACTGATTTATTTTTTTAAATATACAAATATTGTGAAAGGGACTGATTGAAATTTACAGGATGGTTACCTGGAGGAAAATGGTCATGCTTTTCAAGTTCTGTCAAGGGAAGGGTTTAGATTTTTTTTTTTAATCGACTCCAGGGGAGGGCCATGTTTCTCAGTGTTTTAGAATTAGTTGCTTATTAGGCTACCTATCGGGTGTGTGCCTGATGCCGCTCCTCATCTCTGATTTTCCACTGGGCGCTTAATATTACTCCTATAGGCTATTTAGTATGGTCTCAATCAAATTATCCATAGGCTATGAAGTGCATGCTCAGAGAAGCACAGAGCAAAGTTGCATTTACAAGAGAGCTGCTGGGATAGTGTATATAAAACTAGCCTGCCTTATACACTGCAATGGATATTCTAACCCTGAGCCCCGGCCTGCTCTGCTCTTGCTGGTCAAAAGAGGCCTACCTCTTATTCCTATTTAAGAAATAAGAGTTAGGCCTACCTGTTTGACAGACAAAGTTAGGCTATAGGCTGCTATATCCATAGATGTCAGTCAATTCCTCCACCCACCATCTGCTCTTTAAATAGCCTATATGTCACGGGCTGTTAAGTTAAAACCAAGACTATTTCGGGGGGGGTACGAGTGGGTATGCCATAGGCCTACTTTTTATTAAAGGAAACGGCAAAAAGCACAGGCCTAACCCTTGTTAGCTTAAGATTTTGAAGAAAATTAAACTGATCCGATTATATAAAGTGATCTATAACAGCGCTTTGGTCCGTGATGCTTTAATTATTGTTTAGTTTCTTTGACACTCCGAGGATAAAGCTATTCACTTTATGTAAAATAGAAGATGTTTTAACCCAGACAGCTTTTAGGGAAACACTTGTGACCTTCCCTCGTTGGGTTAAGCCACGGAAGAAGAGTAGCCAGCAGTTAAAGCATACATTTGGGGGTGGAAAGGTAGGCCTAACTTTTGAAAGTACCGTGCTCAGATTGCAAACAAGACACACTGATTTGGCATTGGCAGAAATAGGATAGATGATAGATTCATGCAATGCTTTTACTTTAAAGGAGATCTTTCCGCCTTTACTCTTGCCCATGGTGGTCTGTGAACCCACAACCTTCTGACCTGTAGCCCTGTGCGCTATCAAAATTCCTAAGTTGCCATGTAATGCTTACAGGACGAAGAACAGTTTCTAAAACGGCATATCTACAGTGCCTTGCAAAAGTATTCATCCCCCTTGGCGTTTTTCCTATTTTGTTGCATTACAACATGTAATTTAAATGGATTTTTATTTGGATTTAATGTAATGGACATACACAAAATAGTCCAAATTGGTGACGTGAAATGAAAAAAATTACTAAAAAAAATAATATATATATATAAAAAAAAAGGGGTGAATAAGTATTCGCCCCTAACTAAGATCTGGTGCAACCAATTACCTTCAGAAGTCACATACTTAGTTAAATAAAGTCCATCTGTGTCACATGATCTGTCACATGATCTCTCTCAGATAGACAGATAGAGATATATATATATATATATATCTCTGTTCTGAAAGACCCCAGAGTCTGCAACACCATCAAGCAAGCGGCACCATGAAGACCAATGATCTCTCCAAACAGGTCAGGGACAAAGTTGTGGAGAAGTACAGTTCAGGATTGGGTTATAAAAAAATATCAGAAACTTTGAACATCACACAGAGAACCATTAAATCCATTATTAAAAAAAAGAAAGAATATGGCACCACAACAAACCTGCCAAGAGTGGCTGCCCACCAAAACTCATGGACCAAGCAAGGAGGGAATTAATCAGTGGCAACAAAGAGACCAAAGATAACCTCGAAGGAGCTGCAAAGCTCCACAGCGGAGACTGGAGTATCTGTCCATAGGACCACTTTAAGCTGTACACTCCACAAAGATGGATTTACAGAAGAGTGACCAGAAAAAAGCCATTGCTTGAAGAAAAAAATAAGCAAACAAGTTTGGTGTTCGCCAAAAGGCATGTGGGAGACTCCCCAAACATATGGAAGAAGGTACTCAGATGAGACTAAAATTGAGCTTTTAGGCCATCAAGGAAAACCCAACACCTCTCATCACCTGAGAACACCATCCCCACAGTGAAGCATGGTGGTGGCAGCATCATGCTGTGGGGATGTTTGTCATCTGCAGGGACTGGGAAACTGGTAAGAATTGAAGGAATAATGGATGCCGCTAAATACAGGGAAATTCTTGAGGGGAAACCTGTTTCAGTCTTCCAGAGAGTTGAGACTGGGACAGAGGTTCACCTTCCAGCAGGACAATGACCCTAAGCATACTGCTAAAGCAACACTCGAGTGGTTTAAGGGGAAACGTTTAAATGTCTTGGAATGGCCTAGTCAAAGCACATACTTCAATCCAATTGAGAATATGTGGTATGACTTAAAGATTGCTGTGCACCAGCAGAACCCATCCAACTTGAAGGAGCTGGAGCGGTTTTGCCTAGAAGAATGGGCAAAAATCCCAGTGGCTAGATGTGCCAAGCTTATAGAGACATACCCGAAGAGACTTGCAGCTGTAATTGCTGCAAAATGTGGCTCTACAAAGTATTGACTTTGGGGGGGGTGAATAGTTATGCTCGCTCATCTTCAAAGTGGTAGTATGTTGTAAATTAAATGATACTAACCCCCCAAAAAAGCTATTTTAATTCCAGGTTGTAAGGCAACAAAGTAGGAAAAATGCCAAGGGGGATGAATACTTTCGGAAGCTACTGTAAGGCTCTGGTCTGTGCAAGAAGTGAGGGTTATTTTCTTAGTAGACATGTTCTCTGCTATCCACTTTCTTTAAATTATTATTTTCTGGAATAGGGGAGTGTCTTTTTTATTTTATTATTATTATTATTATTATTATTATTATTATTATTTATTTTTCTTCCAAGCATTTAAGGTGAAATATATTTTGTTGACGGGAGGGCCATCCATTTTCATTTCAGAGAGGTCTGATTTTTCTCCAATTAACCCGTATGAATAACATTCAATCCCTAATTTGTACAGTTATTTTTATTTAAACAAAAATTTGTCTCATTTGACTGTGTAAACCCTAGCAGTGCTTCAAGATTATGGTATGTGTATATATATATATATATACCATTTTGAAACAACATTATTATTTCTCTGAAATTAACTCTGAAATAATTGTGTGTGTGTGTCAGGGTTCGGGGCTGCAGTATAAGAAATTCCTGGCCTTCCCCTGGATCCTCACAGTCACGTGGCCCATGGACATGGTCAGTTTCAGATACGAATTTACATTTAAGAAATGAAAGCACTTTACGAATCTAGTTCCCCATTTTCATGTTAAGTCCCGCACTTCAAGTTTAGTCAAGTTCATGTTTTCATAGCTACCAATATTCCCTCACTTAGTTTTGCTCTCTCTGTGTCTCTTTCCATCTCTCTCTGTGTGTTTGCGTCTGTCTGTGTAGGACAGTGGGGAATATCCTCTCACCATGTCTGGTCCGTACTGGCGCCGGTTCCGTGGTGAGTTCTGTGAGTTTGTGTCGGTGTTGGTAACCCAGTGTCAATACAATGTGATCTTTGACAGCTACCTCATGGACACACTCATCTCTCTGCTCACCGAGCTGTCCGACTCCCGTGTACGAGCCTTCAGACACACCTGCACATTGGCAGGTAACAAAAACACATACACTGGCAGGTTGCGCGCGCACACACACACCCCTGCACTCTGGCAGATGTCACACACGCATGGAAAAGCACCTCTAAAGATGCCCAAGGTGTGTGTGTGTCTGTGTGTGTGTGTGTGTGAAATATCAAATGGCTTTATTGTTGACGTCTGAAGTGTGAAACTACTAATGACTCCATAATTCATGCCTTCTGGGAATGTTATAACGTCCGAAAGTTATGGGCGGAGTTGGAAAGATGGGTGTCAGAAGTATTACAATGTAAATGTACTCTTGAATCTGTCTGCATATTTCAAGATGGTCATAGTGCAGTGAGATACCTAATGGGTTGGACAATACTTTTCTCATTAATCAGAAAGAAAAAAATATATCTTTAAACTGGAAATGTTCCAATCCTCTGTTGTTCACACAATGGAAAGATCAAATGCTTTACAATCTAAAAATTGAAAGTGTGGGCGACAGAGATTTTGAGGCCATGTGGCGAAAAGTGGTACGGGAGCTGGAGATGTGGGTCTTGGCAGGTGTGATGTAGTTGTTGTTTGTATGATGTCGTCGTTTGTATGTGTATGTTTTATATTGATTGTATTTAATCATATTTAAAAACAATAGTGCAATAGAGCAAGGAGTTGCAGCTGTAGCAACCTCCACCAGGATGTTGAATCTGTATGACCTCCTCCTGTTGTGACCCCCATAGCAATGAAGTTGCTAAGCTCTCTGATTGGAGTAGCCCTTAGTCTGAGTGTGAGTATAGAGAACAGCCAGAGACTGGGCGAGGTGGAGAGAACCAAGACATCAGGAAGACGCAACTCACCAAGACTGGAGAGAATACACAGGAAGACCACAGAGGTGAGTGTGTGTGTCAGTGCAGGTTGTGTGTGTGTGTGTGTTCTGTCACACCACATTTTACATGTAACTTCTTCAGCTGCAGGATAGAAGGGTGGAGATAGAAAACATGATGGATGCCATATTCAAAGGAGTCTTCCTGAAGAGATACCGGTAAGCATGCTGTTTACTCTACTCACCCCATTTGTGTTTTCAATCAGACCTGGATTGAAATATTTCTTATATTACTTTCAAATGCATTTTCAAAATAAGTATTTAGACAGTTGAAGTAGACTATTGAAATGTTTTTGGAAATACATTTGGTAAGTATTGGCATGTACTGTATTACATCTACAGTAAGTTTGGACACACCTACTCATTCAAGGATTTTTCTTTTCTTTTGACTCTTTTCTACATTGTATAATAATAGTGAAGACATCAAAACTATAAAATAACACATATGGAATGTTGTAGTAATCAAACAAGTGAGATTCTTTAAAGTAGCCACCCTTTCCCTTGATGACAACGTTGCACACTGTTGGCATTCTAGGTGTGTCAACTTTTGACTGATACTGTACTTGTAATAAAAGTAATTGTTTATATTTTGTCTTCTGTAGGGATGTGCTCCCAGAGATCCGGTCCATGTGTATGGAAGAGCTGGCTGTATGGATGAAACTTTACAGTCCAGTGTTTCTGACTGACAGCTACCTCAAATACATGGGCTGGATGATGCATGACAAGGTAAGCAACAACAACCACCACAACAAAAACATGTAGCCTGCACAAAGACACATTTAGTTAGGAGTTTTGGTTCATTAACTTTTAGCTTAACCATCTTTACTTGCAGAAACAAAGGCTTGTTGAAGTTTTAAGTCAGTGTATCCTTTTGTGTAATTTGTTTTCTGTTAGAACACGTTATTTTGTTGTCACAATTGCAGAATCTAACCAGATGTTGCAAGGTGTTAGCTGATGTCACTCTCCCTGAGCTCTAAAGTTAACTGCTCAAGGTGTGACAGGATAGCTTCTTGGTTTGCAGTTCTCTTCAAGTGACGATGTGTTGTGCAGAGGATGCTGGGATCGTGTCCTGGCTGAGAAGGACAGGGACAGAATTCCCTCTGTTACACATAAACACAATTTTAAACTGTACACACATTCTTCTCCCTCCCCCTAGCTACCTGACGTGCGTCTGAAGTGTGTGTTGGGGCTACAGGGTCTGTATGGAGACCCGCTCCTCCTGCCCAAACTAGACCTCTTCAACAGCCGCTTCAAGGTACAGTGTGTGTACAGTACATGTGCCTGTGCACAACCCAGTGTGTGTGTGTGTGTGTGTGTGTGTGTGTGTGAGTATACTGTATGTGCGTGCTTGTTTGTGTGGGTAGATGCATGCGTGTTAAATGGGAAATCTGCTGTTGCTACATGTATTTAACACTACCGTTCAAAGGTTTGGGGTCACTTAGACATTTCCTAGTTTTTTTAAAGAAAAGCAATGTTTTTGTCCATTTAAAATAACATAAGTGATCAGAAATACATTGTTAATGTTGTAAATTACTATTATAGCTGGAAACGGCAGATTATCTTTATGGAATATCGACATAGGCAGACAGAGGCCCGCTATCAGCAACCATCACTTCCGTGTTCCAATGGCACGTTGTGTTAGCTAATCCAATTTTATCATTTTTAAAAGGCTAATTGATCATTAGAAAACCCAATTGTTAACAGCTGAAAACTCTTGTTCTGATTAAAGAAGCAATAAAACTGGCCTTCTTTAGACTAGTTGAGTATCTGGAGTTGATTACAGGCTCAAATGGCCAGAAACAAAGACCTTTCTTCTGAAACTCGTCAGTCTATTTTTTTGTTTGTTGAATTTTTACCCCTTTTTCGTGGTATCCAATTGTTGTAGTAGCTACTATCCTGTCTCATCGCTACAACTCCCGTACGGGCTCGGGAGAGACTAAGGTTGAATGTCATGCGTCCTCCGATACACAACCCAACCAGCCGCACTGCTTCTTAACACAGCGCGCATCCATCCCGGCTGGCATGCGTCGGAGGCTACACCGTGCACCTGGCAACCTTGGCTAGCGCGCACTGCGCCCAGCCCGCCGCAGGAGTCGCTGGTGCGCGATGAGACAAGGACATCCCTACCGACCAAGCCCTCCCTAACCCGGACGACGCTAGGCCAATTGTGCAGGCGGCCCACGGACCTCCCGGTCGCGGCCGGTTACGACAGAGCCTGGGCGCGAACCCAGGGACTCTGATGGCACAAATAGCTGCAGTACATCGTGCACTAGCGAATCCTCTGGCGGGCCGAGCACAGTGCGCGCTGACCAGGTCGCTAGGTGTACGGTGTTTCCTCCGACACATTGGTGCGGCTGGCTTCGGGGTTGAATGCGCGCTGTGTTGTGTTGTGGGTTGTGTTTCGGAGGACGCATGGCTCTCGACCTTCAGCTCTCCCGAGTCCGTGCAGGAGTTGTAGCAATGAGACAAGACAGTAACTACTAACAATTGGATACCACGAAATTGGGGAGAAAAAGGGGTTAAAAAAAAAAATATGTCCTATTTATTGCCTACTCTTCTACATTTGCACACACTGTACATAGATTTTTGTCTATTGTGTTATTGACTATACATTTGTTTGTGTAACTCTGTTGTTTTTGTCGCCCTGCTTTGCTTTATCTTGGCCAGGTCGCAGTTGTAAATGATAACTTGTTCTCAACTGGCCTCCCTGGTTAAATAAAGGTGAAAAGAAATGTAAAAAATCAAATTAAGCTGGTTGACAATGTCAACAGTGTGCAAACCTGTCATCAAGGCTAAGGGTGGCGTCTTTGAAGAATCTAAAATCTAAGATATATTTTGATTTGTTTTAACACTTTTGTTTACTACATTATTTCATATGTGTTATATCAGTGTTGATGTTTTCACTATTCTACGATGTAGAAAATAGTCAAAATAAAGAAAAACCCTGGAATGATTAGGTGTGTCCAAACTTTTGACTGGTACTGTGTGTGTGTGTGTGTGTGTGTGTGTGTGTGTGTCAGCTTTATTCTAAAACAGAGGCTCCGTTGTCATTTCAACTGCAGATTTCCCCTTTTAACTGTGCTATCTGATCTCTACAGGACAGGATGATCTCTATGACTCTGGACAAGGACCACGAGGTGGCAGTTCAGACCCTGAGACTACTCATACTCATCTCCCAGTGAGTCATTGTCTCTCTTTTAAACACACAAACTATCCAGAGACGTATACAGTATTTATTGGGTTTGGTCATTGCTGTTTCTGTCTGAAAATTCAGAGAGCGTCCAGAATCTCCTCGGTTGTTAGGTTATAATTGATGCTTTTGAGTTGCGCTGTTTATTTCTGAACACTTTCAAATCCTCAAATGTCGAGTGAAAGTGAATATGAAATGTGTTGACACCACAACACAGAGACTTGGATACACATTATCATGAATGCCACTCGGTCAAAATGAATGTTCAATTCGCTGCTTGTTTGCAGCGGGTCATTTCACGGGGAATTGTCGGAATCACCAAAAGTTTGAGGATAAAGGTGCTAATATGACATCCATTCTAAAATACTTAATCAACTTCCCCTCCTCTCTTTGGCCATCGCCCCTTCTTTCCTTTTCTTTCTCTCTCCAACCCCCCCTTCCCCTACCTCTCAGGTCAGCTGATGAGGTTATTAATCCTGAGGACTATAAGCAGCTGTTCCAGTTGGTGTACTCCTCACATCGTCCTCTGGCTACCACCGCAGGAGAGCTGCTCTACACACGGTCAGTGCAGTGGGTTGGCCATAGACCATATACATTAGCTGGGGTATCTATAATAGTGAGAGTAAGTGAATGGGGTGACATTCTCATCTCTGCTGTCAGGCTGCTCAGCTCCCCTACTCCGGCACCTGACCTCAGAGAGGGGGCGAGTGAGCAGGACACACACACACAGCTGACGACAGCCAGAGTGAGGGCTCTGCTGCACTTCTACCAGGACAGTGAGGTAAGAGAAAGTGCCTGTGTGTTGGTATGTATTCTGTTTTTACATCAGCACAGGTGGACAGTGAATGTGTGTATTCTCTTTCTAGCTCCATCAGCATGTAGTATACCTGGTAGACAGTCTGTGGGACTGCGCTGGTGCCATGCTGAAGGACTGGTCATCTCTTACCTCGTTACTGCTACAGGACCCCTCCACTCAGGATGCAGGTCAGTGTGTGTCAGGGTTTCCGTTAGCCGGTAACAGCCGGCATTTGGCCGATAAATAAAATTGTAGTTGGTCAAAATAAATCCCAGATTTGGCTTCCTATCATACACCACTATTCTCTCACTCCTTTTGCGCTGCCTGACATGCCCGCTCCTGCTGCTGAGGAAAGTGAGAGAGGAGCCCTGGCCTTGGCTACTGTTGATTGTGAAGATGGAGGCATCTTTCCTTGACGTAAACAAAAATTAGAGGAAAAAGAGTATGCTGAAAGATAGTATGGTTTAGAAACTCAGTGGTATGCCTATAGTGAAACGCCTACAAGGGAAATGTCTGAGAAGAATGTTGCCGTTGCCAAATGCAGACTACTGTGTGCAACTCGCTATCCAGGTAGGATGTAATTTTGGAACTTTTATTTATTTTTGTATTTATAATTTTTATTATTATTATTGTATTGTTATTGTAGGCATGTTTATTCATCTAATTCAGTTGAAATATACAAAATGAGTTTTTTTTCATTCTGTTGAGACATTTTTGTTGGCGAAATTAAATTTGATCTGTCTTTTTTAAATGGTGTGGTCCGTATATAGTTAAGTTACAAGTAGGCCTGTTGTAGAATAAATATTATTGTTTTCAGCCTATTGATGTAATTTGTTGGGTACGGTAGGCACTACTAGCCTTTTGTTGGTAATTGCTGCAATATAGCCTGTTCCAAACTTTTAACTAGTTCATAAGTGTTTTGTTTCATTCTGTTGAGCCATTTTCTTTGGCTAAAATAAGTTCCAACCAATGTTTGCCGCAATATAATAAATGCTCATATTTTCCCTATAAACAATAGCTTGGCTTGACTTTTGATATTGTACGTTTTGGTGTGGCTATTCAGCTGTTGCTTCACTAACTTCTTCTCCATTTCGTCCGCACTATTCACCGTCATTTCCGACCTCTTGTCCCTTCGTCCAAAATCTTTGCCAGGCTTCGCTTGCCCCGCCATCCGCTTGTTTTGAATCTGAAGCACTTCCTGGTCACGATTTTTTTGGGAATACTTCATAATAAGAGTCCTGTCCTGTAATTAATAATTTCAATTTGTTTTAAATATACACACTTATTGACATCTTATACTAGTTATTAAACAATAATTTCTTAAAGTAATTATGTGATTTATTTTAATTAGATTTTCAAGCCTACATGTTTAACAATGTGTGTGTACTCCAATGACTATGTTGTGCTCCTATCATCTATGTCAACACCCCTGTAGTTCTTTGCTTACACCCACACTCTGAGCCACATGACATCAGCATCTGATTTAGAACTGGGAAAACCAGGGATGGTGTCCAGAATGGCACCCTAATATGGAATATTAGCCAGGGAATAGTGCTGTTTTGAATAAATGGTGTCTATTGCTCTCTCCTTGGTTAATTCAGGTTTAGCCTTCAAAGAGAGTTTTAACTTGCAGTCACGTTTAACCTAATGCACAACTGAGCGCTAAACTAGCAACGGTTTCATATTTGTTCTAAACCCCAGCTAAATTAGCCTATGCTAAGTGACAGAGCAATAGCACCAGAGGGTGTATGCAGAGTGCAAAAGCTGTCTGTCCTGTAACATGCATTTGTGTGTTTGTTTCTATGTGTGCATCATATCATATGATGTGTGTGTCCTCAGATCTGAGTGCTGGAGAGCAGTCTCTGGTTGTAGAGCTATTGGTGGCATCAGTGCGTCAGGCAGTAGAGGGACCCCTGCTGGCGGGAAGGAGCACATGCAAGAAGGTCAGTGTGTTGGAGAGGCTGAAGTGCAATTACCATTATCACCCATTCTTCTTGACGTTTGGACTCGTTTACTCCCCCACAAGGATTTCAAGAACATTGGATTGGTAATAGTGTACACCATATTTATTACACCTCCAACCTAACGCTTTGAGTAAGTGCACTCTTTGGGGAGAAGATTAGGGAGTCAGACTGCAGCCGAGAACTACCCTGTTTGAAAATGCTTCTTTCACATGATTGGATAGGTAAATGCTGGATGAAACCCTTGCTTTTAGTTGTATCTGTGATTATGTTTTTGGCCTTAAAATATGAACTCAGCAAAAAAAAAGAAACATGTGATCACTGTCAACTGCATTTATCTTCAGCAAACTTAACATGTGTAAATATTTGTATGAACATAACATGATTCAACAACTGAGACATAAACTGAACAAGTTCCACAGACCTGTGACTAACAGAAATGGAATAATGTGTCCTGAACAAATGGGGGGGGGGGTCAAAATAACAGTCAGTATCTGGTGTGGCCACCAGCTGCACTAAGTACTGCAGTGCATCTCCTCCTCATGGACTGTACCAGATTTGCCAGTTCTTGCTGTGAGATGTTACCCCACTCTTCTACCAAGGCACCTGCAAGTTCCTGGACATTTCTGGGGGGGAATGGCCCTAGCCCTCACCCTCTGATCCAACAGGTCCTAGACGTGCTCAATGAGATTGACATCCGGGCTCTTCGCTGGCCATGGCAGAACACTGACATTCCTGTCTTGCAGGAAATCACGCACAGAACGAGCAGTATGGCTGGTGGCATTGTCATGCTGGAGGGCCATGTCATGATGAGCCTGCAGGAAGAGTAGCACATGAGGGGGGAGGATGTCTTCCCTGTAATGCACAGCGTTGAGATTGCCTGCAATGACAACGAGCTCAGTCTGATGATGCTGAGACACACAGCCCCAGACCATGATGGACCCTCCACCTCCAAATCGATTCCGCTTCAGAGTACAGGTCTCGATGTAATGCTCATTCCTCCAACGATAAACGCGAATCCGACCATCACCTCTGGTTAGACAAATCTGCGACTCGTCTGTGAATAGCAATTTTTGCCAGTCCTGTCTGGTCCAGCGACGGTGGGATTGCCAATATAGGCCGGTGATGTCTGGTGAGGACCTGCCTTTTCAACAGGCCTAAAAGCCCTCTGTCCAGCCTCTCTCAGCCTATTGCGGACAGTCTGAGCACTGATGGAGGGATTGTGCATTCCTGGTGTAACTCGAGCAGTTGTTGTTGCCATCCTGTACCTGTACCGCAGGTGTGATGTTCGGATGTAACGATCCTGTGCAGGTGTTGTTACACGTGGTCTGCCACTGCGAGGATGATCAGCTGTCCATCCTGTCTCCCTGTATGGCTGTCTTAGGTGTCTCGCAATTTATTGCCCTGGCCACATCTGCAGTCCTCATGCCTCCTTGGAGCATGCCTAAGGCACTATTACGCAGATGAGCAGGGACCCGTGGCATCTTTATTTTGGTGTTTTTCAGAGTCAGTAGAAAGGCCTCTTTAGTGTCCTAAGTTTTCATAACTGTGACCATAATTGCCTACTGTCTGTAAGCTGTTAGTGTCTTAAAGACCGTTCCACAGGTGCATGTACATTAATTGTTATTGTTCAACAAGCATGGGAAACGGTGTTTAAACCCTTTACAATGAAGACATTTGGATTTTTACAAATTATATTTGAAAGACAGGGTCCTGAAAAAGGGACGTTTCCTTTTTTTTTTAGCTGAGTTTATATATTTTGGCATTTTTCGTTGAACAGAAATACATTTATGTAATACAACTCTTGTTTTATTGCTCTCTTACAAATCCTTTCTGGAATGATGTTCAAGAATGAGTATCACTTAAATTTCAAGGCTTACATGATTTTATATTGTACTGATTGCAGTGGCAAATATACACTGCTCAAAAAATAAAGGGAACACTTAAACAACACAATGTAACTCCAAGTCATCAAATTCACACTTCTGTGAAATCAAACTGTCCACTTAGGAAGCAACACTGATTGACAATACATTTCACATGCTGTTGTGCAAATGGAATAGACAACAGGTGGAAATTCTAGGCAATTAGCAAAACACCCCCAATAAAGGAGTGGTTCTGCAGGTGGTGACCACAGACCACTTTTCAGTTCCTATGCTTCCTGGCGGATGTTTTGGTCACTTTTGAATGCTGGCGGTGCTTTCACTCTAGTGGTAGCATGAGACGGAGTCTACAACCCACACAAGTGGCTCAGGTAGTGCAGCTCATCCAGGATGGCACATCAATGCGAATTGTGGCAAGAAGGTTTGCTGTGTGTCAGCGTAGTGTCCAGAGCATGGAGGCGCTACCAGGAGACAGGCCAGTACATCAGGAGACGTGGCGGAGGTCGTAGGATGGCAACAATCCAGCAGCAGGACCGCTACTTCCGCCTTTGTGTAAGGAGGAGCAGGAGGAGCACTGCCAGAGCCCTGCAAAATGACCTCCAGCAGGCCACAAATGTGCATGTGTCTGCTCAAACGGTCAGAAACAGACTCTATGAGGGTGGTATGAGGGCCCGACGTCCACAGGTGGGGGTTGTGCTTACAGCCCAACACCGTGCAGGACGTTTGGCATTTGCCAGAGAACACCAAGATTGGCCAATTCACCACTGGCGCCCTGTGCTCTTCACAGATGAAAGCAGGTTCACACTGAGCACGTGACAGACGTGACAGAGTCTGGAGATGCCATGGAGAACGTTCTGCTGCTTGCAACATCCTCCAGCATGACCGTTTTGGCGGTGGGTCAGTCATGGTGTGGGTTGGCATTTCTTTGGGGGGCCGCACAGCCCTCCATGTGCTCGCCAGAGGTAGTCTGACTGCCATTAGGTACCGAGATGAGATCCTCAGACGCCTTGTGAGACCATATGCTGGTGCGGTTGGCCCTGGGTTCCTCCTAATGCAAGACAATGCTAGACCTCATGTGGCTGGAGTGTGTCAGCAGTTCCTGCAAGAGGAAGGCATTGATGCTATGGACTGGCCCGCCCGTTCCCCAGACCTGAATCCAATTGAGCACATCTGGGACATCACGTCTCGCTCCATCCACCAACGCCACGTTGCACCACAGACTGTCCAGGAGTTGGCGGATGCTTTAGTCCAGGTCTGGGAGGAGATCCCTCAGGAGACCATCCGCCACCTCATCAGGAGCATGCCCAGGCATTGTAGGGAGGTCATACAGGCACGTGGAGGCCACACACACTACTGAGCCTCATTTAGACTTGTTTTAAGGACATTACATCAAAGTTGGATCAGCCTGTAGTGTGGTTTTCCACTTAAAATTAGAGTGTGACTCCAAATCTAGACCTCCATGGGTTGATAAATTTGATTTCCATTGATCATTTTTGTGTGATTTTGTTGTCAGCACATTCAACTATGTAAAGAAAAAAGTATTTAATAAGAATATTTCATTCATTCAGATCTAGGATATGTTATTTTAGTGTTCCCTTTATTTATTTGAGCAGTGTATTTACAATCTAGGATAAAGGATTATAGAAATTAAAACCTGCCTTGGTTTGCCCACTCACCTATACAATCCTAAAATAATTGGTGTCATTATCATTTTACATTTAACAAATGTATCTCAATATTAAAATGTAAAGGACATGTTATTGTCCCGATACACACCGGAAAATGGATTACGTATTGTCAACAGGGTTATTGTCTTTAGTGTGTGTGGGCTGTTTAACACAGGGATAAACAGTTTAAAGTTAACGGTAGAACCAACACAGTAACTGTCTTATGGAAGCACTTCTCTAAGCGAGAGGTATATTATGTATTTCGATATAAGCTATTTACGCTACCTTTTATATTCTAATGATCCTAATGATATAGGTCTAGGTGTAAAACAGCCAAGGTGATAGAGCAACGACCCGGGGATAAAAACAAAAGGTGTGTGATTGGTTTTACAGGTTTACTCGTTCTGGATTTTTAGTGGTACATGTATGCTTGGCTTTCGTGCCATGGCTATGTCCGAGTCGATTCTAAGTTGAACTTAGGCATCACACTACCCATAAAGGAATACCTAAAACAAATTTTTACTGGCAGTCATTAGCATCTATGCTACTTTTTCCTTCCATTTCTGTCAGAATAAAACAGGATATAATGAGGACTATATGAAATATGTCTTGCATGTAATATACATAAAGACCTGGTCTGGATATATATATATATATATTATATATATATATATAATATATATATATATATACGGTTGAAGTTTACATACACCTAAGCCAAATACATTTAAACTCAGTTTTTCACAATTCCTGACATTTAATCCTAGTAAAACTTTCCCTGTCTTAGGTCGGTTAGGATCACCACTTTATTTCAAGAATGTGAAATGTCAGGATAATAGTAGAGAGAAGGATTTATTTCCCCCAAAAATGAATCAGTCTCAGTGGGTCTGAAGTTTCCATACTAATGTATTTGGTATTATTGCCTTTAAATTGTTTAACTTGGGTCAAACATTTCAGGTAGCCTTCCACAAACTTCCCACAATAAGTTGGGTGAATTCTGGCCCATTCCTCCTGACAGAGCTGGTGTAACTGAGTCAGGTTTGTAGGCCTCCTTGCTCACAAACGCTTTTTCAGTTCTGCCCAGGTTTGAGGTCAGTGTTTTGTGATGGCCACTCAAATACCTTGACTTTGTTGTCCTTAAGCCATTTTGCCACAACTTTGGAAGTATGCTTGGGGTCATTGTCCATTTGGAAGACCCATTTGCGGCCAATCTTTAACTTGAGATGTTCCTTCAATATATCCACGTAATTTTCCTTTCTCACGATGCCATCTATTTTGTGAAGTGCACCAGTCCCTCCTGCAGCAAAGCACCCTCACAACATGATGCTGCCACCCCCGTGCTTCACGGTTGGGATAGTGGTGTATGGCTTCCAAACATAACGATGGTCATTATGGACAAACAGTTCTATTTTTGTTTCATCAGACCAGAGGACATTTCTCCAAAAAGTACGGTCTTTGTCCCCATATGCAGTTGCAAACCGTAGTCAGGCTATTTTAGTGGTTTTGGAGCAGTGGCTTTTTCCTTGCTGAGCGGCCTTTCAGGTTATGTCAATATAGGACTTGTGTCATGTCAATATTGCACTTTTTGGCATTAAAGTATGTTCATCTCTAGGAGACAGAACGCGTCTCCTTCCTGAGCGGTATGACGGCAGTGTGGTCCCATAGTGTTTATACTTGCGTACTATTGTTTGTACAGATGAACGTGGTACATTCAGGCATTTGGAAATTGCTCCCAAGGATGAACCAGACTTGTGGAGGGCTACAATAGTTTTTCTGAAGTCTTGGCTGATTTCTTTTGATTTTCCCATGATGTCAAGCAAAGAGGCACTGAGTTTGAAGGTAGGTCTTGAAATACATCCACAGGTACACCTCCAATTGAGTCAAATGATGTCAATTAGCCCATCAGAAGCTTCTAAAGCCATGACATAATTTTCTGAAATTTTCCAAGCTGTTTAAAGGCACAGTCAACTTAGTGTATGTAAACTTCTGACCCACTGGAATTGTGATTAGTGAAATAATCTGTCTGTGAAAAATTACTTGTGTCAATCACAAAGTAGATGTCCTAACCGTCTTGCCAAAACTATAGTTTGTTTTTTTGTGGAGTGGTTCAAATTTGTAAACATTTATTTTATTTTGACCTTTATCTAACTAGGCAAGTCAGTTAAGAACAAAATCTTATTTTCAATGACGGCCTAGGAACAGTGGGTTCAGGGGCAGAACGACAGATTTGTACCTTGTCAGCTCGGGGGTTTGAACTTGCAACCTTTCGGTTACTAGTCCAACGCTCTAACCACTAGGCTACCCTACCGATTCAAAACATTTGCATCCAATGAACTGACCGGGCTGCGCCAACATGCTTATAACCTTGCTAGGTCTTTCTTATATATATTAGGGCTGTTATTAATTCTATTAATATGATCCATCTGTTTAATTTTCCATATTTTTTGGGTAGTTACAGTGGGGCAAAAAAGTATTTAGTCAGCCACCAATTGTGCAAGTTCTCCCACTTAAAAAGATGAGAGGCCTGTAATTTTCATCATAGGTACACTTCAACTATGACAGACAAAATGAGAAAAAAAATTCCAGAAAATCACATTGTAGGATTTTTAATGAATTTATTTGCAAATTATGGTGGAAAATAAGAAAAGTTTATCTCAATACTTTGTTATATACCCTTTGTTGGCAATGACAGCGGTCAAACGTTTTCTGTAATTCTTCAAGGTTTTCACACACTGTTACTGGTATTTTGGCCCATTCCTCCATGCAGATCTCCTCTAGAGCAGTGATGTTTTGGGGCTGTTGCTGGGCAACACGGACTTTCAACTCCCCCCAAAGATTTTCTATATGGTTGATCTGGAGACTGGCTAGGCCACTCCAGGTCCTTGAAATGCTTCTTACGAAGCCACTCCTTCGTTGCCCGGGCGGTGTGTTTGGGATCATTGTCATGCTGAAAGACCCAGCCACGTTTCTTCTTCAATGCCCTTGCTTATGGAAGGAGGTTTTCACTCAAAATCTCACGATACATGGCCCCATTCTTTCCTTTACACGGATCAGTCGTCCTGGTCCCTTTGCAGAAAAACAGCCCCAAAGCATGATGTTTCCACCCCCATGCTTCACAGTAGGTATGGTGTTCTTTGGATGCAACTCGGCATTCTTTGTCCTCCAAACACGACGAGTTGAGTTATTACCAAAAAGTTATATTTTGGTTTCATCTGACCATATGACATTTCCCAATCTTCTTCTGGATCATCCAAATGCTCTCTAGCAAACTTCAGATGGGCCTGGACATGTACTGGCTTAAGCAGGGGGACACGTCTGGCACTGCAGGATTTGAGTCTCTGGCAGCGTAGTGTGTTACTGATGGTAGGCTTTGTTACTTTGGTCCCAGCTCTCTGCAGGTCATTCCCCCGTGTGGTTCTGGGATTTTTGCTCACGGTTCTACATTTTTTTTTCTGGTGTCCTTTGACAGCTCTTTGGTCTTGGCCATAGTGGAGTTTGGAGTGTGACTGTTTGAGGTTGTGGACAGGTGTCTTTTATACTGATAACAAGTTCAAACAGGTGCCATTTAATACAGGTACTGAGTGGAGGACAGAGGAGCCCCTTAAAGAAGAAGTTACAGGTCTGTGAGAGCCAGAAATCTTGCTTGTTTGTAGGTGACCAAATACTTATTTTCCACCATAATTTGCAAATAAATTATATTTAAAAAAAAATCCTACAATTACTGGCCAGTCATCTTTTTAAGTGGGAGATCTTGCACAATTGGTGGCTGACTAAATACTTTTTTGCCCACTGTATATACAACAATCTCAGCTCTGTAGATTTTGCTGCGAAGAGACAATCCCTTTAACGTGTACGCTCAGAGTCGGGAAGCAATTACAGCGAGGGAATAATTTAATAGATAAACGAACATGGACGAAACAAGAAACACAAGCAGCGTACATGCATGGAACAGAAACAATAACGCCTGGGGAAGGAACCAAAGGGAGTGACAGATATAGGGAAGGTAATCAAGAAGGTGATGAAGCCCAGGTGTGTCTGAGGCGCTGGTGCACGTAACAATGGTGACAGGTGTGCGTAATAATGAGCAGCCAGGTGACCTAGAGCGCCAGAGAGCGGGTATACTGTACATGACAATGTCTAGATAATTTATTCTGTTATCGCCCCTATGTAGGTGGTTTCTGGCCACAGGTTCAGAAATGGTAAAATAATCACAACATTCACTTAAAATGAACCTTATAAATTGCAGTGTTGGGCGATTTGGAAAGCCAAGTCAATAAATAATATAATACTCGTAGGAAAGTTCATGATCTGTGCATACTATACGATTAGAAAGATTAAAAATGTATGTAAAACATCACAGCACAATCGAAAAATATATGGCACATGGAAACCAAACAATGGTGGTCTGTGGTGATACAGTAGGTGGGATGTGCTGAGAGTGGCTGAGGGTTGGAATTAAAGAGTTTATGTTCAGTAATGTATTATTGTTATGTGACTGCTTCATATAAAAGTACCATGTGTATGTACAGTACCAGTCAAAAGTTGACAACTACTCATTCAAGGGTTTTTCTTTATTTTTACAATGTTTTACATTGTTGAATAATAGTGAAGACATCAAAACTATGAAATAACATATGGATCATGTAGTAACCAAAATTGTTAAACACGTTAAACATTTTTATATTTGGTATTCTTCAAAGTAGCCACCCTTTGCCTTGACAGCTTTGTACACTCTTGGCATTCTCTCAACCAGCTTCATGAGGTAGTCACCTGGAATGCTTTTCCAACAGACTTGAAGGAGTTCCCACATATGATGAGCACTTGTTGGCTACTGTTTCTTCAGTCTGTGGCGCAACTCACCCCAAACCAACTCCTTTGGGTTGAGGTCGGGTGATTGTGGAGGCCAGGTCATCTGATGCAGCACTCAATCACTCTCCTTCTTGGTCAAATAATAGCAATTACACAGCCTTGAGGTGTGTTTTGGGTCATTGTCCTATTGAAAAACAAATGATAGTCCCACCAAGCGCAAACCAGATGACATGGCGTATCGCTGCAGAATGCTGTGTTAGCCATGCTGGTTAAGTGTGCCTTGACTTCTAAAAAATCACTGACAGTGTCACCAGCAAAGCATCATAACACGGTGAGAACCACAGATGCAGAGATCATCCGTTCACCTACTCTGCGTCTCACGAAGACAAATCTCAAATTTGGACTCATCAGACCAAAGGACAGATTTCCACCGGTCTAATGTCCATTGCTCGAGTTTCTTGGCCCAAGATAGTCTCTTCTTCTTATTGGTGTCCTTTTTTAGTAGTGGTTTCTTTGCAGCAATTTGACCATGAAGGCCTGATTCACACCGTCTCTTCTGAACAGTTGATGTTGATGTCTGTTACTTGAACTCTGTGAAGCATTTATTTGGACTGCAATCTGAGGTGCAGTTAATTGCCGATTTATGAGACTGGTAACTCCAATGAACTTATCCTCTGCAGCAGAGGTAACTCTGTGTCTTCCTTTCCTGTGGCATTCCACATGACAGCCAGTTTCTTCATAGCGCTTGATGGTTTTTGCGACTGCACTTGAAAACTTTCAAAGTTCTTGAAATGTTCCACATTGACTGACCTTCATGTCTTAAAGTAATGATGGATTGTCATTTATCTTTACTTATTTGAGCTGCTCTTGCCATAATATGGACTTGGTCTTTTACCAAATAGGGCTATCATCTGTATACCAACCCTATCTTGTCACAACACAACTGATTGGCTCAAACATGTTAAGAAGGAAAGAAATTCCACAAATTAACTTTTCACAAGGTACACCTGTTAATTGAAATGCATTCCAGATGACTACCTCTTTGTTGGGAGAATGCCAAGAGTGTGTAAAGCTGTCATCAAGGAAAAGGGTGGCTACTTTGAAGAATCTGAAGTCTAAAATATATTTGGATTTGTTTAACACTTTTTTTTGTTTGTTTACTACATGATTCCATATGTGTTATTTCTTAGTTTTGATATCTTTACTATTATTCTACAATGTAAAAAAATAAAGAAAAACCCTGGAATGAGTAGGTGTGTCCAAACTTTTGACTGGTATGTGGGACTGCAAAACAACAGTCTCAACATTGACAGTGAAGAGGCGACTCCGGGATGCTGCCCTTCTAGGCAGAGTTGCAAAGTAAAAGCTGTACCTCAGACTGGCCAATAAAAATAAAAGATTAAGATGGGGAAAAATAACAGACACTGGACTGAGAAACTCTGCCTAGAAGGCCAGCGTCCCGGAGTCGCCTCTTCACTGTTGACATTGAGACTGGTGTGTTGCCGGTACTATTTAATGAAACTGCCAGTTGAGGACTTGTGAGGTGTCTGTTTCCTCAAACTAGACACTCTAATGTACTTGTCCTCTTGCTCAGTTGTGCATCAGGGCCTCCCACTCCTCTTTCTATTCTGTCGATTCTATTCTGAGCCAGTTTGCGCTGTTCCGTGAAGGGAGTAGTACACAGCGTTGTACCAGATCTTCAGTTTCTTGGCAATTTCTTGCATGGAATAGCCTTAATTTCTCGGAACAAGAATAGACTGACAAGATACTCAACTCTTTTAAAGAAGGCCAGTTTTGTTTTCAGCTGTGCTAACATAATTGCAAAAGGGTTTTCTAATGATCAATTAGCCTTTTTAAAATGATAAACTTGGATTAGCTAACACATCGTGCCATTGGAACACAGGCGTGATGGTTGCTGATAATGGGCCTCTGTACGCCTGTGTAGATATTCCATTAAAAATCAGCTGTTTCCAGCTACAATAGTTATTTACAACATTAACAATGTCTACACTGTATTTCAAATCATTTTTCTGTTATTTTAATGGATGAAAATGTTGCTTTTCTAAAACAAGGACATTTCTAAGTGACCCCAAACTTTTTAACAGTGGTGTATGCAGTTTTTGTAATATGTGTATGGGTGGTGGATGGGTTAATAATAGTAATAAATGAATATTATATATATATATATATATATATCTTGTAAATGTAACACTGTTTTTGACAGTTGGTAAGTGCCAGAGAAAAAAAGTCTCAGGTAGATGACTGTGGCAGACTCACTGAACACTTCCTCAAGGTACTGCCACAGTTGCTGATTAAGGTAAGAACATATACATGCACACACACACACACACACACACACACACACACACACACACATTAAAACACACTCTTTCATGGGAACATATTACACCAGTGCAGGAGGGCTTATGATGACAGAAAGGATGGCGATGACATTGATGATAATGCTGCTACTGATGATGGTTAAGAGAATGACAATAGTGATTGATATGACACTTTTTATCCTCCTGCTAGTTAAGATCTGTTAAGGCTACTGCCACTAGAGGGCATTACAATCCAGCAGGGGACCGGTTATATTCCGTCTAACAATCTCACAACTAACATGGCTTTTGCTACAATGAACCAACTGGTGTGCAGACTAATCAAAACAATGATGATGATGATTGATGATGGTTGTGATAATTGTGATATGATGATTGTGATAATTATATTCCTAGTATTCAGGGAGCCCAGAAACTGTGGCATCTCTTTTGAAGATACCTCAGTACTTACACCCAGATTCGCCAAATGCAGAATTCCCACAGGTCAGCTTACTTGAAAATGTGCTTTATAGCCAGCCAGCACTTTTACATTGTTCTTGTAAAAGTTGTCAACAAATGCAAAATTCCAGTGATGGTGATACCTACTTTAGTTGAATGCACTTATTCTAAGTAGGTCTGGAAAAAGTGTTTGGTAAATGACTAACAAGAACATGTTAAACAAATACCATAGAGATGAATGAGTGAGAAATACATGACAAGACTAGTAATCATTTATTATATTGTATTAGTGTACGGGACATGTGAGCTATGTACTTCTCAGCAATTACTTTGCGATCCTGTTGTTTGCAGACGGCTCTTAGCACCTTCTGCTGGTGAGACTATTAAATCAGATTTGAGAAGGAAAAGATCTCCAGCATTCTTGTATGATTCACAGTACTTTCAATGGTCCAAAACATATTTAGTCCATAGGCCTTGATCAGGGGTTAAAGTTAAACCTCCATGAACGTCTATTGACCCAACCATTTGTTTGAGATCACCAATGCCAGTGTGTTTTATTTATACACCCAAAATTAAAGAAAATGTCAGAACAACCCTGTTTTAAAGAGTATTTCTCCGTCCCCCTTCCTTTCAGGCGTTGTCGGGCCTGCTGGCTGAGATGGGAGCTGTTTTGGAGCTCCACACTGACCCTGCAGTGCTGGAGGCGGCTGCTCGCTCATACCTCAGCCTGTGTGGAGAGGAAACAGCCTGGCACCCCCTGGCACGACCTGGCAGAGACGCAGTGGTCCAATGCTGGGCAGACAGATTGGCAGCACTGCTGGGTGACGCACTGCAGGTAGGCACAGAGATGCCATGGGTAACACATACATAAATATATGTTGTTTCTTTAAGACAGAGTGGCGATTGAGTTATGTATCTGTTGCCATGTTCCTCTCCCCCTCTTTCTCTCTTTCTTCTCAGGATGGCAACTTCACTGCTGATGAGGAAAAGACCGGAGAGATTCTATCCACACTGAAGAAACTCACTGCTTTCCACAAGTAAGATGATGTGTGCGTTTGTTTGTGTGTGTGTGCATTTGTGCCCGTGTATGCACGCAGGTGATCATGGCTGCGTTCGTGTCTGCGCATGTGACACCTGCTCTGCTCTCTTGTAGTGCCCAGGACCTGTCTCATTGGGGACTGTATGAGCAGGTCTTTCCTCTTCTCTCAGTGGAGATCATTCACGGTGGATTACCTACACAGGTAGATAGTATACCCTGCCCTGAGCTATGGTCACCCTCTGTCAAATGACATCACACCAGTCCATTCCTACTAACCCCCAAGCTCTTCCTATATGGAAAATCACATAACCTTTTGGCATTTACAGTTGAGAACACCATGCCTCACCACCTCTGACCTCCCTCTCTCTCCGCCCTCAGCTGACAGTGGAAGCTCTGCAGTGTGTATCTTACTCTGTCCTCTGGAACCTCAACACCAGTAGAGAAACCCTGACCTCACGGGTGACCACCTGATATTACCTCCTACAGTTAGCTAGTCCGGCTTTATTTACAGTTAGCTAGTTTCTTGTACGGTTGGACAGATGTATTGAATGCTGTGTGTGTGTATGTGTGCAGGAAAAGGCTGTAGCCCAGAGGAGTCAGATGAGAGCATTGTGTGAGAAGTGTCTACGTTGTCTGTCCCACAACGATCAGAGTGTGAAGGAGCAGGTAGGACACACCGCAGCACTATTAGTCTGAACCTTTAAATACTTCAGCTGCACTGGTGCATTGGATTCAATGGAATAGTCACAAAAGTGTAAATCCTGTCCATCTGCCACAGAAGGCAGGCTCAATGAAGCGGGTCTTAACACAGGACTGCTAGCCTCCATGTTATTTTGTCTAAATGGACCCGTACTGTATGTTGTGCATCAGTATTGACTAGTGAACTATGAACTTTGTTATTCCACTGTCCTAGTGACTCTGTTATCGTTTACATCTTAGTGATTTTGTTACACCGCCACCCCAATACCTCATTCTGATAATTAGTGAAACTAATAAACTATCAGCAATCTCTTCCCATGAGTAAAAATGTACTATAGTCAAAATGTGATTTTATTAGACCTTTAAAGAACAAACAGTATTTATATGATTATTTCCTCTGTTTCTGCCTTTCGGTGGCTCTAGCATATGTGACAATGTGCTGCTTACACCATTGGGAGGTTCTACCTCACTGGTCATGTGATTGATTGTGTCCTCAACCGCTCAGGCCTTTCCATCTACAGTATCTCTGTGTATGATAACCTCACTGACACTGAGTGGTTCATCTGCACTCTCTGTGAAGGGCACAACTAGCGTGAGCTAGTATTCATCATGACAACTACTAAAGCAGAAACACTTCTGACAACCATGCCACAAGTCAGTTTAAAAAAAATATATATATATAGTTCTCTGAATGTTGGCTACTTCTCTCTTTTACTGTGAAACAAACTAATACGTTGTCTTGCTCCTGTCTCTTCTTTTTATTATTTTTCTCCATCCCTCTCCCACTTTCTCCCCCCCCCCCCCCCCCCCAGGCATTCCTGTCTCTGTGTGATGTCTTGACGGCCCACAACTACCAGTTGCAAGTGTGGGATCCCTCGTCTTACGGCCCCCTGCTCTACACTCCCGACCCAAAACTTCAGAGGGCGCTACTTGCCTTCATTCTGGAGCACGTCTTCACTGGAGCAGAGTACGACAGCCATAGCAGGGGTGAGACCATTGACAACTCTACTTCTGATTACTGTAGATACTCTATTAGAGAGGGTGAGCGAGCTTAATGCAACCCCCTCTTACCATACCTCTACCTGACTTGCTCACCCCTTCTCCCCCAGGTCCCCAAACTTGACTGGAAATCAGTAGGAGTTTGTCCAAAGTTTGCAGGAATGTATTAAGGCAGGTTGGAGTGCAATAATGATGAAAATTATATTCGTAAGACAAGATGAGGCTAGAGAAAATAGCACCTCTGTCTCTTTGTTTCGTCCTGTGTGTCTTACACACTTGTACCTTTCCCCAGCAGATGGCACTGTTTTTCTTTGTCAGACTGTAGGATGGTACAGATGTACAGTATGTCACAGGTTTACAGTTCACTCCCTGTTTCTGTTACAAGTTAATCATGATAATACATTCAGATATTAAATTCACAGCCGCAGTCGTAGCTAAATGGATCTACACAGAGGTGCTCCTAGGCTATAAATCACTTCATATTCTACTCCTCAAACCTGACCTAACAGTTGACTTCAAATCGTGCAGGAAAGCCAGTAATACACACCCAGTGCTACACAGACTCATTATACATTAGTCCAAGAGATTAGTCCAAGTATTTGTTAGGTGACGTGTCTATGGATGCTTTGTATAGCTTTTGGATATATTTTTTACAGATTCCACAGTGGGAAAAGTTATTTTGAAAAAAAAAAAAGTCTATATTTAAACAAAAAGGAAACGGGATCGATAGAAAACGCATGCACTGCTTTATTCTCCGAGAATTTATTTTGTGTGGGCCATTTACTGTGTATTGAGTATTGATGGTCAAGAGGAGGCATTCATAATCAATGGTACCTGATGACAGCTTTTCTCATGGGAAACATATTGCGTCCTCACACGGATTGTCCAGATAAGTCAATAAGCGCACAGGAAGGGATTTCTCATATGTTCAAACAAATGCAATATGGGGCTATTGGTTTGAAACATGTAATAAAGATCTATTGTGTTATTTGATTTACTTCCTGGCCGTTATAGTATAGACACTGTTTTCTATTAGGTGGTGGATTGGAGATCAGTCTCGGGGCAAAAGCATTAAGTTATGAAATAAGGGCAATGTTTTTCCGTGAGAAAATAGCATTAACTTTGGTTCACCTCTGCGAGCGTTTTTATTGGCTCTGTGAAAGATTGAACCCACATGGTGTCATAACTATAGTTGCATGTTGTCACTTATTTCCACCTGTTAAACCCGTTGTCCTGAAACTAACTAAACCACTCTTTCCCTCTCATCTGTCTCTCATTCCCCGCTTTCTTTCTTCTCTTTTTTGCTTTTCCTCTCGTTCATCCTTTTCTTCCCCTTACTCGTTCTGCATCTCTCTCAGGTAGTGATGTAGAGTCTGGTGAGGGGAGGTTGGAGGAGCTCCACAGACGTAGGAGCTTATTGGCAGGCTTCTGTAAACTCATAGTACACGGGGTGCTGGAGATGAGTATGGCTGCTGATCTCTTTAAGTATTACATGAAGGTAATGCTACTATCACAAAGTGATCTCTGCATACAATATACATATTTCAAGGGATATATATACAGTGTATTCGGAAAGTATTCAGATCCCTTGACTTATTCCACATGTTGTTGTTACAACCTGAATTCAAAACTGATTAAATATCATTTTTTCTCACCCATCTACACACAATACCCCATAATGATGAAGTAGAAAATGTTTAGACATTTTTGCAAATTTATTGAAAATTAAATACTGAAATAGCTAATTTACATAAGTATTCACACCCCTGAGTCAATGCATAACATTTGTACCGCACCGGAAACCTAGATTTAGGGTTATATTGGATAGGACCCCTCCTCATCCTCACCACTATAGGAGCAGTACATTAGAACAGTGTATCAGAATTCTCACACAGGTATGAATATCCCAGTTGTATGTTTTGTGTGGCACATCAGCATTATAGGGAATGTAAGGTCATCAACATTCTCTGAGCGGGACAAGCAGCAGAAAGCACACACGCAGTGATACAGCTATCTGTAGTGATGGGGGCGAGGGGGCAGAGGCCAGACGCCACATGAAAGGCTCTGACATGACTGTCTCCTCATCACTGATATTCACTCTCTCTCTCTCTCTCTCTCTCTGCAGTATTATAATAACTTTGGTGACATCATTAAGGAGACTCTGAGCAGAACGCGGCAGATGGATAAGATAGAGAGTGCTCGCACGCTGGTGCTCTGTCTGCAACAGGTGGGCCAGGGTTGTTCTGACTCTACCCCTTCACCTCTCTTTATTACGTCATATTTCAACCTTCCCTTCCCATGGCGCATTCCAACAACCCCCCCCCCCAAAAAAACAAATGTATACATACAGTGCCAGTCAAAAGTTTGGACACATTTTCTACATTGTGGAATAATAGTGATGATATGAAAACTATGAAATAACACACATGGAATCATGTAGTAACCAAAACAGTGTTATATTTGAGATTCTTCAAAGTAGCCACCCTCCGAGACCAGTCCTATTTATAATCTACAAAGATTATACCGCATTTTCTTTCTTCCAAAAAATATATGCTAATTGATAAAAATATATATCTGAGTTTAACCATAATCTTTGTTATTTTTCTGTCTTTTCTGGTGGATTAAACTGAAATTGCAACCAACTTTCTATGGCTTGTTTTAAAAATAGCTATATTTTTTACATTTTCAAATAACCGAAAGTGAGAGATTGTAATCTGAAGGGGAAAAGACCATTCGTAAACACTAGGTCAGCCATTCTTACTAATCTGCCAGAGAACCAGTTTGGATGTAAGTATATCTTTTGTATGACTGAAGCCTTTAGTGAGAGGTCTAATGCTTTAATATTTAATCATTTCTGCCGTCTGAATTCACATTCATTATATAAATATGCTCGTTTAATGTTGTCTGGCTTACCGTTCCAAATAAAATCTTTTTTTTTTTTGTACAAATAAATCAACTGGGATATGACTAAAGAGTTAACCAGGGTGATATTTTTCTTTCCCTGGTAGCAAGGGATTATTTATTTTGCTAACTTTGTATTAAAATGTATTGTAGTTCGGTCATTTCTGTCTTTTGTGATATGAATACAGAGTATGTCCACTTCACCATCAGACCATTTTATTGGTAAACTACACAGTAATGTAAACGTTGGATTTTTTAATGATCCAATACATAACATAGTACATTTATCATAATTTGGTTATAATCCAGAAATGTTAGAATATATATATATTTTTTATCTTCCTCAAATGAAATCCATTGGGAGAAGGATATTTTGCATGCATTTTAAATCTGTATCCAAAATAATTATTGAGAAATAAATTAAATTGGGAAATGTGAAATTTTGGCACTATCCAGGCCTCCAGGTTTTAGATATTATATTATCCAATAATGGCCTGGTTAAGGCCTAATGGTAGATCCCACAGAGGAGGGAGGGGTGGCTTGTAGGCGATGCTCTTTTTTGGCCTCACTCAGCATATGTGTTGTCGTTTCGTTGGCTGGCTAATGGATGGCAAATATCATTCAGGTCTAAATGAGGGAGAGATCTGAGTTTGATTAAATTGAGCTGATCGGATTTTAGTTGGATTTGATTTAACTGAGCTTATCTGAACTGAACTAAATTGAGTAAAGTACACTGAGTTAGATTCAGCTGACATGAATTGAACGAAACTGTGACCAAGTTGATCAGTGATGTCTCTGTCACTTTTTCCTCAGTTGTTCCTGCGTCTGAAGCAGGAGCAGGACAGTGGAGTCACCTGTAGCTCAGGTGTCCAAACATTCAGCAGCATCAAGGAGCTGGCCAGACGCTTCTCTCTCACCTTTGGCTGGGACCAGACAAAGTCCAGAGAGTCCCTCACTCTGATCCATAGGTAGGTAAACACTACCCTCATAACCTTGCATACATGCACACTCACGTCCCATTTTAATGTTATTCATCATGGTTTCCGAGGCCTCATTTCACCACACCAGTACTATGAGCATTTGTTTAAAATAATACTCAGAATAATTATACTAATAATACAATGTTTAGCACATTTCCTAGGCTCAATGCGCTCGTGTCATTCGTTCACTTTTCCTCTCTCTGTGTGTGTGAAGGGACGGTATAGAGTTTGTTTTTCAGGGCTTTGTCCAGAGAGCAGAGAAGCCCTCTCCTCCATACCTCTCCTACCTCACCATCCTCAGCGAGTTCTCCAGCAAGCTCCTCAGACCAGACAAAAAGATTGTGTAAGTGTGTGTTCTCTTCTCTGTATATGTATAACATGCTTAAAGGCCAAGTGCAGTCAAACGTTTGGACACACCGACTCATTCCAGGGTTTTTCCATATTTTCACTATTTTCTACATTGTAGATTAATAGTAAAGACATCAAAACTATGAAATAACACATGGAATTATGAGGAAACCAAAAAAGTTTTAAACAAATCAAAATATGAGATTTTTCAAAGTAGCCACCCTTTGCCTTGATGACAGCTTTGTACACTTTTAGCATTCTCTCAACCTTCATGAGGTAGTTAGTTACCTGGAATGCATTTCAATTAACACGTGTGCCTTGTTAATTTGTGGAATTTCTTAATGCGTTTGAGCCAATCAATTGTGTTGTGACAAGGTAGGGGTGGTATATAGAAGATAGCCCTATTTGGTAAAAGACCAAAGAACAGCACAAATAAGCCAAGAGAAACGACAGTCAATCTGCAAAATGTCAAGAACTTTGAAGTTTCTTCAAGTGCAGTCACAAAAAAACAATCAAGCTCTATGATGAAACTGGTTCTCATGAGGACCGCCACATGAAAGGAAGACCCAGAGTTACCTCTGCTGCAGACGATAAGTTAATTGGAGTTACCAACCACAGAAATTGCAGCCCAAATAAATGCTTCATAGTGTTCAAGTAACAGACACATCTCAACATCAACTGTTCAGAGGAGACCACGTGAATCAGGTTTATGGTTGAATTGCTACCAAGTAAACCAATAAGAATACTTGCTTTGGCCAAGAAACACAAGCAATGGACATTAGACGGGTGGAAATCTGTCTGATGTTTCAACATTTTTGGATGCAGAGTAGGTAAACAGATGATCTCCGCATGTGTGGTTCCCACCGTGAACCATGGAGGAGGTGGTGTGATGGCGCTTTATTTTTAGAATTTAAGGCACACTTAACCAGCATGGCTGACACAGCATTCTGCAGCGATAAGCCATCCCATCTGGTTTGCGCTTAGTGGGGCTATCATTTGTTTTTCAACAGGACCAATGACCCAAAACACATGCTGCGTAAGGGCTATTTGACCAAGAAGGACAGTGATGGAGTGCTGCATCAGATGACATTGGCCTCCACAATCACCCGACCTCAAGCCAATTGAGATGTTTTGGGATGAGTTGGACCGCAGAGTGAAGGAAAAGCAGCCAAGTGCTCAGCATATGTGGTAACTCCTTCAAGACCATTGGAGAAGCATTCCTCATGAAGCTGGTTGAGAGAATGCAAAGTGTGCAAAGCCGTCAAAGGCAAATGGTGGCTACTTTGAAGAATCTAAAATATATTTTGATTCAACTTATTTTTTGGTTACTACATGATTCCATATGTGTTATTTCATAGTTTTGATGTATTTGCTATTATTCTACAATGTAGAAAATAGTACAAATAAAAACCCCTTGAATGAGCAGGTGTCCACATTTGACTGGTACTGTATATATTTCCACACGGGGGCTGGAATAATACTGTGAAGCTGAAAATAATGCCTTTTTAGATCTGGTGATGTCACCAGGCAGTCCAGAACTCCATCCCACCAAAATAGGCTGACAGAGTTCCAAACCTGCTCTGTCATTAACAGCTAGTTTTCACTTTCTCTGCCCACTCAGACTACTCCGACAATCCTAGCAAAAGTTTTGCTTGAGAAATTGTTCTTTGCTAAGAAGCTATGTGTTTCTTTTTGACCATTATTAACTCAAAACAATCACAGTAAGGTACTTCATATTAACTAATTTCTGGTAACTACAGAGATAAAAATGGCTGCATTGGACCTTTTAAAGACTGTTTGTATGTCAGTGGACTAGCTTAAACCTGTTCCTCTCTCCCTCCAGTTACACCTACCTACAGAGGTACATAAGTGAACAGATCATCAGTAACAGAGAGGAGTGTTGGCTGCCACTCATCTACTACCGAGCCTCCTTATTGGCTACTGGGGCTGAGGGGGAAGATGCTGTGTCCTTCATCAGCTCTGATACGCTAAAGCAACCGTCTCTAGCCAATCGCTCACGCTCTCCCTCTGTCAGACACAGCCCGACTGCTGATGGTAGGTACTTTGATGATGTCAAGACAGGGACCTTCTGATCATGACTTCCATGAGTGATTGCACTGCTTTGTATAGGATTTATTCGATTGAGCAATGTATATTGTCTTTGATAGGAGACATGAGGTCCCCGTCTGCTCTTACCTCTACTGAGACCAAAGTAAGGAGGCTCCATAAGGCCAGCAGCAGTACAAGGTAGAAACCCTAACACAAACCCTGACTTTTAACACTTATCCCAACCCTAACCCCGAATTAAGTGGATTGGAGATGGAACTGATCCCAATTCTGGCCAAGTTTTTACTCCTTTCAAATACATTTCTTTCCGTTTTACAATGAATGATTGAAGGCAGTGTTTCCTTCTTCAATCATGTACAGATCACTAACTGCCTCCCCAGGAAGGGATGCATTAAAAAGAAAAAGCAATTCAAGCAGGGTTTCTTACCATAGAGTATAATGGTTCTATTAATTATATTTGTCTTTGACCCGGTCAGCCCAGAGGACAGGAAGCCAGAGGTTGAGCTTGGTCCCATCGCCAGGGAACCCCCGCCGACCATAGTGATATCAGAGGAGCCGTTCCACGCTAACGAGGAATTGGATGTGGACACTGTGGAGGTTGACCTGTGAACTGGAAGATGGATCGAATAAAATAAAAGTCACATGCTTTGTAAACAAAAGGTGTATACTAACAGTGAAATGCTTAGTTACGGGACCTTCCCAACAATGCGGAGAGAGAGAGAAAATAGTGACGTAATAATAAATACACCAATGAGTAACTTGGGGTACCAGTACCGAGTCCATGTGTAGGTGTACGAGGTAACGACTTAAATATAACTAGGCAACACGATAACAGTAGCAGCAGCGTATGTGATGAGTCGATATAGAAATGGATGGGAGCAATATGACAAACATTATGACCTTTCCTATCAGAAAGGATGTGGTGGTAGTACCATATTGCCTATAACTCCCAATACCTATTGATATCTACGCAGGTGGCTGGACTAAACACCCTTATACGCATCTTAGTTATCAAAAGGGACAACAGTCTTGCTTCCTCTCCTTCATGGCTCTGATTTGAAAGAGGAAGAAAATAATATGGTGTATGCTTTCCCCCATCCAGATGTAGGAAAGGAGATGAGACATGGAGTATTTTTCTGTAACCTTATTTAAACCAACTGTCAAAATAGAACTGGCTCTTTGACAAAAGTTTTTTTTTTTTTACAGCTTCCAGCCCATGTAGACAATTTGACAGTCTTCCTTAGAGAAGATGCCGTACCAATGGTAGGTTAAGACTCCATTGTCCTGGAATCAATTATGTGGTGCATTATGGATATGTGTAACGGATGTGAAACGGCTAGCTTAGTTAGCAGTGTTTCAATCGGTGACGTCACTTGCTCTAAGACCTTGAAGTAGTAGTTCCCCTTGCTCTGCAAGGGCCGCGGCTTTTGTGGAGCGATGGGTAACGATGCTTCGAGGGTGACTGTTGATGTGTGCAGAGGGTCCCTGGTTCGCGCCCGGGTATGGGCGAGGGGACGGTCTAAATTTATACTGTTACATAAGCTCTTTTTATTTGTATTGAAACCAATGTATCTGCTGGTGCTGTTATATTTCACTTCGCTCTTGGGAAAAGTCCCTCTAGATACTAAAGAATGATAAAAATTGTACTCAAGCTTGAAAGAATGACTCAATTGTTTATATCAACAGCTTTTAGGGAACGCTAGTGGGCTCGTTTTTACACTAAAAGCATATTCATGAAAATGCCAACTTAATAGCAAATGCTATTTTGGTGCCAGCGTTTATTTTGATTATAAAATAAGCATATTGTGTGTATAAGAGGTTAGGGTCAGATGTGCCCTAGCTAGGTGATTGTGTTATGCCTTAGATCTCACCTACATTATCTAAATAGGATTGTTATTGAAACACCACTGTTTGTTGTTCTAATGGTAGATTTTTACACAACAGTGTGGTCTGGAAAGGTGTGTGGTCATAGTAGCTGATCAGACCTGTTTTAATTGACTTGTCATTGGAAATAGTACCATCAATAAATATCACTCACACAAAATGCTCTTGCTTCTTTCCATGAAGAAATGCCACAATCTTTTTCATTCTTTAATTGAACAAAACATACATTTTACTTCCTGTATTAAAGTACTTTGTCAGATATTTAAAAACATCTGACCACCTATTTTGCAACACAGCAAGCGCAAAACAAATATTTACAGTTTATTTCAAATTTATAACTCCATCGCACACACAAAAAAAGCATGACACAGAATATGTTATACTGATGAACTCTATTGTACAGTTGGACAGTCTGTGCCTTGCCAGACATTTGGACTGAGCTCAAGCACTCTACTACCCTGCCCCTCCCAGCAGGTAGACCGTACCACCTTTTTACTTTGCAATCGGACCAGAAACGACTCAATATGGTTCATATCTCTGGAATGTTGAATTAGCCAATTCCTAAGAATGAGTAACAAAACAATGTTTGTCATTGATGTGGGATATGAACTTAATAATTCAAGTGTGCTGCAGTGGCTCTTGTCTAATGGTTACCAAAATTTCATGCTGTGATCGACCCACCTAAAAGTCTCTCGGATCTCCTAAATGTTTTACGCTTCAAGGCCCCCTGAATTGCCTCGCGATCCACCACATAACAAAAAGTGTTGAGCCAGGATCCAGTAGGAACCAGCATTTAAACATTAAGGTATGTTTAACACCACTGCTAAGATGACGGCAGCACCTTTCTTATCACTGTTGCAACAATGTGTTTGTCACTTAACTGAGTAAAGAAAGAAAAGGCAAAACGTGAGGCGGTTTTGAGGCCATGGACTGAAGTGTCCTCTACTTAAAGGTAAGAGCTGGTAACGGCACCTGCATCGTTTGGCAGAACAAGATGCTACTTCCCCCTCTGACTAGAGTCTGGTGGGCGTTTCCTGTTCCTGTGGCTGCCAGCTTCAACTAAGTAACCGTGTGATGTTTGTCCTGTAGTTTGGTGGTAGCGCTTGTTTTCATCCCTAGTTTGACAAGTGTCTGTGGTTCAGAGTTAGCCGTTTGACCCTCACTCACTACTGTGTGATCGTATCTGTACCATTGTTTAGTGTGAACGTTTGTGGTTCTGGTTTGGCGTTCAACTGCTCAATGTCCTGTATCCCGTAGCCGCTTCTTCTCCCTGTTTTGTTGGTCTCCCAGTGCTAGTTATTCAAAGTCGTCCTCATCCAAGTCCAGATTGCAGTGAGGGTTGGGGATTTTAAAGAAATGTCTCTCCTCTGTCCTCAGACACAATTCACTGGAGATGTGACTCAGAGCATTGTCAAACCTACAGGGAATATATGAGCGAGAGAGAAGTTCTTCCAACATTGAAATAAAAGCATTGCATATTATTATTTTTTGTACCTTTATTTAACCAGGTAGGCCAGTTGAACAAGTTCTTATTTACAACTACGACCTGGCCAAGATAAAGCAAAGCGACACAAACACAGAGTTACACATGGGATAAACAAACGTACAGTCAATATACAGTGTGTGCAAATGTAGTAAGATTAGGGAGGTAAAGGCAATAAATAGGCCTTAGTGGCAAATTAATTACAATTTAGCATTAACACGAGTGATTGGGGTGCAAAAAAAAATAACAATATGGGGATGAGGGTGTTGGGGGGGCTATTTACAGATGGGCTGTGTACAGGTGCAGTGATTGGTAAGCTGCTCTGACAGCTGATGCTTAAAGTTAGTGAGGGAGCTAAGTATCCAGCTTCCGTGATTTTTTATTTTTTTTTGCAATTCGTTCATCATTGGCAGCAGAGAACTGGAAGGAAAGGCGGCCAAAGGAAGTGTTGGCTTTGGAGATGACAAGTGAAATTTTCCTGCGTGTGCTACGGGTGGGTGTTGCTATGGTGACCAGTGAGCTGAGATAAGGCGGGGTTTTACCTAGCAAAGACTTATAGATGACCTGGAGCCAGTGGGTTTGGCGACGAATATGAAGCGAGGGCCAACTAACGAGAGCATACAGGTCGCAATGGTGGGTAGTACATGGGACTTGTGACAAAATGGATGGCACTGTGGTAGAGTGTTGGAAGCTATTTTGTAAATTACATCGTCGAGGATAGGTAGAATAGTCAATTTTACGAGGGTACGTTTAGCAGCATAAGTGAAGAAGGCTTTGTTGCGAAATAGGAAGTCGATTCTAGATTGAATTTTGGATTGGAGATGCTTACAGTGAGTCTGGAAGGAGAGTCTACAGTCTAACCAGACAGTTAGGTATTTGTAGTTGTCCACATATTCTAAGTCAACCGTCCAGAGTAGTGATGCTAGACGGGCGGGCGGGCGCAGGCATTTAGTTTTACTTGCAGTTGGAGGCCACGGAAGGAGTGTTTGGCATTGAAGCTTGTCTGGAGGTTTGTTAACACAGTGTCCAAAGAAGGGCCAGAAGTATACAGAATGGTGTCGTCTGCGTAGAGGTGGATCAGAGAATCACCAGCAGCAAGAGAGACATCATTGATATATTCAGAGAAAAGAGTCGGCCGAGAATTACGGGCACCCCCGTAAACAAGGCGAGGCAATCATTTGAGAAACCAAGGCTGTTGAGTCTGCCAATTAAGAATGCAGTGATTGACAGTCAAAAGCCTTGGCCAGGTCGATGAAGATGGAGGTTATGATATCGTTTAGGACCTTGAGCGTGGCTGAGGTGCACCCATGACCAGCTCGGAATCCAGATTGCATAGTGGAGAAGGTACGGTGGGATTTGAAATGGTCAGTGATCTGTTATCTTGGCTTTCAAAGACTTTAGAAAGGTAGGATATCTGGATTTGGGTGAAGGAGAAGTGGGGGAAGCTTGGGCAAATTGCTGTGTGTGTGGGGTGGGGTGCAGAGCTGTTGGCCGGGGTAGGGGTAGCCACGTGGAAAGTATCTACATGAGACAGGACAAAAAGTGGTACAGTAGATATGCAGGGATCAACTCCATGGAGGAGCATCATTCAAGAGATGAACAGGTGAGGACAACAACAACAGGAGGGAAAATACTGATGGTGAAGAGTTCCACTGAGAGTGCTGAGGAAGGGATTGGTTTTGAAACACAGCTGCCTTATCAATTCCACATCAGCCTGTAGCCCCTACCTACCTCCATGTCCTAGGTGTTGAAAGAACATATAGTGTAGTTATGGCAAAAAATACACCCAAGCTTATCAGAGGACACGGTAGAGTGCTTACCATGTACCTACCCACTACTACCTATCCAATCATTTTAGAAATGTACCTAGAGGCTAGGGGTGGAATTGGAACTGAGCGAGCATGGAGGAGTGAAGGAGTGAGAGAGAACCTACACCCTGAGGATAGACAGACACCCTGGTCTCTTACCTGGCCAGGCAAAGCAGCCTCTCCCTCATCCTACCCAGATTGTCTTTAGAAGTCTGTGGTGTTCCTAAAACCACCACACAATTGCCTGTTAACAGCCTGGTCCCTCACACTGGCCCCCTATAATCATTCTACGCAATCCTCCTGAAGTCAAGCCATAACAAAGAAACACTTGGCATACATATCATCTACAGTGATAATCTAACCTGGCTTTCCTACTGCAGAATAGGTCAAAGGACAAATTATCCTTCAGGACAGCAGTCAGTCCTCTAACCAACTGAACTCAACTATTGACTTTCTCCACTACAGAAACAGATGAGAGATTTGTCATTAAATCAACAAGAGGCTTTCTGCGAACCTGTCCAGTAAATTATAGAACACTGGTTGAGTGTAGTCAGTCCGTCCGTCTTACCCATCGTTGTACTGATCAGTAGTAGTCTCCTCGGCAACCAGGATATCGTACTCCTCCGCTGCATATTTTTCCCAGTCCGAGATCTCTTGGCCCTCTGTCTCAGCCTCCTTACAAAAGACAACCAACAAAACTCCATCATCCCCCACAGCCTCAGGCCCTGAGGTCATATGTCATCCCTGCGCAATAATAACATCCTGTCGTAGTCAATAGTTACCCTTACAACAGAGAAGGGGTCTTTCTGCTCGTGGTCCAGGTATTTCTCGATGTTGAAGAAGGTGTCATAGAAGATGTGAGACAACTTACACTGCTTCAGGTCCCGTAGGGTGATCTTTCCTGGGCAGAATAGAAATCTCATTTTTTTTATGCCCAATTCAGCTGCTTTTCAAGATTTAGTGGTGCTCCAAAACTAGGTCAAATAAATGTCATACCTGAGCTGAGCTTGATTTAGTTTACCTAGTACATTGGAACCAATACTGTAGTTATTTTTTCTCAAAATTAATCAAACACCTCAAACATGTTCAGTTGTGGTTTAGTTGTGGCATACAGTATGTGTTTTTCACCCAGGTCAGGGAAGGTGTTAGCAAATTTACTAAAGCTTCGGTCTAAAAATGCTACGCGCTGGAACTTACAGCTTCTTGTGACATCAAACTAGGCTAGCATTCATAGTCCTGTGCTGGAGTACCAACTCCGGACCACACACAGTGCATTCGGAAAGTATTCAGACCCCTTCCCTTTTCCCACATTGTTACATTACAGCCGTATTGTAAAATCCTCAGTATACACACACTACCCCATAATGACGAAGCGAAAACAGGTTTAGCATTTTTGCAAATGTATTACAAGTAAAAAACATACCTTATTTACTTAAATATTCAGCCCCTTTGCTATGAGACTCAAAATTGAGCTCCGGTGCATCCTATTTCCATTGATCATCCATGAGATTTTTCTACAACTTGGAGTCCACCTGTGGTAAATTCAATTGATTGGACACGATTTGGAAAGGCACACACCTGTCTATATAAAAAGGTCCCAGTTGAAAGTGCATGTCAGAGATAAAAACCAAGCTTTGGAGGTTGAAGGAATTGTCCTAACAGACAGATCTGGGAACGAAAAAAGTCTGCAGCATTGAAGGGCCTCAAGAACGCAGTGGCCTTCATAATTCTTAAATGGAAGAAGTTTGGAACCACCAAGACTCTTCCTAGAGCTGGCCGCCCGGCCAAACCGAGCAATCGGGGGAGAAGGGCCTTAGTCAGGGAGATGACCAAGAACCTGATGGTCACTCTGACAGCGCTCCAGAGTTCCTCTGTGGAGATGGGAGAACCTTCCAGAAGGACAGCTTCCAGCTTCTCTCCCCATCCAACCTGACCGAGCTTGAGAGGATCTGCAGAGAAGAATGGGAGAAACTGCCCAAATACAGGTGTGCGAAGCTTGTAACGTCATACCCAAGAAGACTCGAGGCTGTAATCGCTGCCAAAGGTGCTTAAACAAAGTACCGAGTAAAGGGTCTGAAGACTTATGTAAATGTGATATTTAATGTAACTTTTTTATATATCTTCTAACATTTGTAAAAACCTGTTATTCCTTTGTCATTATGGGGTATTGTGTGTAGATTGAGAGGGGACGGGGGGGACGGGACAATTTAATACATTTTAGAATGAGACTAATGTTACAAAATGTGGAAAACGTAAGGTGTCTAAATACCCCTGGCAACGTGGCTGTGAATCGTGTCTCAGCCCATCTCATCTGTCTGTCCCTCTACATGCATCTCTTTCTCTCATTTCTGACGGTGCTGTCAAATAAATTGTAAATACGTAAAGAGGTTGGAACCCTTTGATTAGTCCGTCTTTCAATCAGCGCAGGAATGTATCACTATTTGTAGCAGTTTCTGTGATGTACTGGTGTGTGTGCATGCTAGCTCTTTACTTCATTACTAACACGTATGCATTGTCTGCATGTCACGATGAAACAATTTTATAATTTGCGTTTAGGTGTCTGACCCTCGACCTCCGGCTTGACCAGGTCGAGCATCTGACAGAGACAGTCCTCGAAGGGCAGGGGCTCGATTGCCATGGTCTCCAACTTCACACACTGCTCCTCATAAAAATACTCCAGCTCGTACATAGACAACACACCGTCCCCATCCAGGTCCATACACCGGAACCAGTACTCTATACTGTGGAGGGAGAAAGAGACAGGATAGAGACACAGGATAGAGTGGTATCACCAACAAATCAGTACTCCATATGGAGGGGGGTGGGCGACTATTTTGTTTCCAATGTGAGACTGGTGTTACTGTGTGTAGAACCTGGTGTCAGTCTTCTTGTCTTCTTCGGAGATGAGGAACCAGACAAAGTCAGCGTAGCTCAGCCTGCCGTCTTTACGCAGACGTCTATCCCTGTGACGAGAGAGATGGTAGGGCAACACTCAAACACGCCACTCCAACTTCACCTTCAATTCTATCAAGCTTCATTTGCAGGGAATATTTGTTTATTTCTAGCAAATAGCAATATCTACACAGAGCTTTAAACAATAGTAGATTAAATGTTTATCTAAGGAAAAACACACAGGGGACCCAAGCCAACCTCAACTCAGTGAAAGGAGTCGATGTGGAACGACATAACAGCCATTCAATAGTTCATGTCTCTTACCTGGTAACTGTCCCAGAAAATATTCTTTCAATCATCTTGTGGGAGATAGCTGGACAAAACAGGAGAAAAAAGTTTTTTTTTTTTTACAAACTACGCAAGATAACAATGTGACGCGTGTTACTGTGCTACTTTCATTATAGATGTGATCCAGTCACAGATCATAAATCCAGCTCATTGGGAAGTAAAGTGAATGATGTAACTGTTAACCTCTCCTTTATCTTTTCCATACAATAAATACAGTGATTTCTGCTTGTAGGGGAGATCTACAGGACTAATAAATGGAGCCAGACATGGCGTCATCCAATTCAACCAAGACATTCATTTGGGGGGTGGGTGGGTGGACGAGTTAGGCCTATTGCCCCATTGATCTTCCTTTCCTGTTTCCTTCATGACCAGGAACATATGGAGTGGTGTGTGGGAGCAAAAGCACTTGGACTCCACTTGAACATTAAGGTTGCCTTGGTAATCCTCTCTCTCTGTGTGTGTGTGTGTACACACACACACACCTTCGTCTTTGTGTCGGACCAGAGGGGTATGTCACGAAGCTAGCGCTTTCCAACTCAACGGTTATCCTTAATTCAGAATTTAGTTTGAACTCTCTATATCCCGCTACGTGACATACACCTTAGCTCTCTTTTAACTATGGTGAGGTCGTGTGTGTGTGTTTCTGTGTACCTTGGTCGTTGTGTCGGGCCAGGTCTCTCTGGTCTATGTATAGGTCATGGTCTGTGTCCAGCTCCCAGAACTTGCAGTAGATGACGTAGAAATGTTCGTAGGAGAAGAACTCTGTTAGCTGGTTCACGTCCTCCTCCTGCTCTAGCAGGGCCACGTTCTGTTGGACCAATCAATTCATCAACCAACCAGCCAAATCAAATCACTGGTGACTTAGCACTTTTAACAGATATAGTGATGAGGAAAAAAGCTCCCTTGATGGGAAAAAAAAACATTGGAGGAAGTAGACTCGACAAGAGGGTGTGCCCCATCTTCATCCGACTCACAGCACTACTGTAGATGTGACAACTGATCAGTTCCACCTCAAAGCTCCCTTCCTACCTGGAGAAAACTGCTTTTCCTGAGCTCTGAACAGCTGATCCTGCCTGACCATGACCTGTTCACATTGTAGAATATCCTCTGGGCAACCTGCAGACAACACACAGCTTTAATAGCCTCCAGAACACTCAAAAGATCACTTCAACTCATCCACAGACACAGAAAAAAATCTGTATATGACAAAAAGGCTTCAGAGTCAGTCACGATAGGACACATTTGATATTACATTCAACATCACACGCTAACTTCTGTAGACATACCAAGTGGTATGGATTAAAAAATGCCAAAATGTCTTTTGGTGTGGTATGTATAATGACTTACTGTGGTGATGTAGCGTGAGTGGAAGTCGGACGCCTCCTTCAGGAAGGCCAGGCCTGCGTGAGAGTTCACCACATCCTGAACAACACAGACAGGAGGTTAATAACATTTACAACAAGGCTGGGGAGAGGTCCAGAGGACTAACTGGGCCTTGCCACAAGACAAGTGCCAGAGAGACAATCAAACATACAACAGTATGTCAAATCACTCTCTGGGGACTCTGGGGAGTTAGTAGCAGAAATACAGACGCCATTTTCTGCTCTGCCTGTTGGAGAGATGTTGAAAGGGCTTGACTAGCTCAAACACCATATTCAAGATGTCTTGGAACTTCAAAAAGGTGGCCTAATGTCAAGCAGCGTCCATCCATATAGCCGCTCCATCTGTTGTGTAGATCCAGCTATGCATTAGGAGAAATACGCAGACCGCAATGGCAGATGAATGGGAAGAATCTAAATTGGGAGGACAATTGAATTGCACTTTTGAAGTATGAAAGCATCTAACAGACTCTTATCCCTTTAAATGGCCGGCATGAGTAGGGGACATCGTGGAGACATTGAGACCATGGAAACAATAGGAGACGAATGGGAGAAGAGGCCTGCTCTGTTATATAGCTGCTCATATTCTCCATGCTGGACCACCACACACAGATTCTTTCATGTGGTGACTGGTGAGCTGAATCTCCAATGAACTGTACTTTTATCCAAGCCATGAAAATCACTCATGCCCCCTGTCGTTTTTTTAACCCCTCTCTGTCAGATGGGTGAAAGGAACTAAACGATGTAAATGCGAAGGCGGCAGTGAAATTAAAATAGCTTTATTTTGAGGCAGACTGCGGTGCGCCCACTCCTCCATCTTAACCCTTCCTGTGAGAAATTAAATAATAGAAAAATCCATAAATCACCAGGGTGAGGAAACTGCCGGGGACAGTCACATCTACTCGGCGCCAATCCTTCCTTCATTCATCACAACAGTCAGAGCCCATTCGCCCCGGCGTCACAATACAAATTAAACGGTGAGTGCCAGAAGGCAGCTCCTCCCGGTATGCTAACGGGTGTTTTGTCACGGCCCAGACGGTTCTGCCAGCATGAATATGAATCAGCCCAATTTGGGGCAGATACGGTACACCACCAGGTAGGTAGGCAGACAGCAGGGTTTACGTTAGCCAGTAATTGACCATTTTTGGCCGATCCTGTCATACACTCCGATTTGGCACTTTTGCACCATTCTCTCACTCTTGCATGCATGCATCTGCTGCTGAGGAGAGAGCGAGAGAGGAGGCTATTGTTGATTGCTACGATGGACTTTCTCATTTAATTAAAACAAAAGTTTGAGAGTATGCTTATAGTGTAAAGTTTACAAGGGGAATGTCCTCTGCATGGAAATGTTTTAATATTGTAGTGTACAAAGATGAGAAGAACGTTGGCGAGAACAAATGCAGGCTACTGTACAACTCGCTATTCAGGTAGGATGCTTTTGGAACATTACATTTTTTATTATATCATTATTGTAGGCATTTTAATTCATCTAAACAAGTTATTTAAATATTCAAAATATGTTAGGTTTCATTCTGTTGAGACATGTGTGTGCTAAATTAACTAAGATCTGTCATTTTAATTGTGTGCACCGTATTTAAGGTAAGTTATAATATAGACCTGTTGTAAAATAAATATCATTAGCCTATTGCTTTCATTTGTTGGGTAAGGTAGGCACTAGCCTGTCTTGGTAATTGCTGCAATATAGCCTGTTCAAAACTTTTGTAAAGTTTTAAACCAGTTCGCAAATGTTTTGTTTCATTCTGTTGAGCCATTTTCTCTGGCCAAATTAAGTTTAAACTAATGTTGTGTTTGCCGCAATATAATATTCTGCTAGTATTTTCCCTAGAAACAATGGCTTGACTTGCTTTTGATATTACCTTAATAAAGTTTAGAAACTTTTGGAGCAGTGTGGTTAATAGCCTACTGTACTGCAGGCCTATGATGTGAAGGCAGTGCACACCGGCGCTCCAACTGACTCCGACAGTTGAATTTGAGGTGAGGAAGAATATTTAAAGCCTACCAGTTACTCATATAATGTAACAATATAAAACATATTCTGATAGAAAATGCCCCCTTCTGTACTGTACGCCTATAGACGCAGTAGTTCCTGACAAGGATAAAGAAATATATGTTGGTGTCTTAACATGCCTCCGGCAAATCGCTCTCTCTCTCTGGGGAGAGAGAGAGCCTAAGCTTCTCTTACTTTGTGTGTGTGTGTGTGTGTGTGTGTGTGAGTGTGTGTACACGTGTACAGTGGGGAGAACAAGTATTTGATAACCTGCAAAATCGGCAGTGTTTCCTACTTACAAAGCATGTAGAGGTCTGTAATTTTTATCATAGGTAGACTTCAACTGTGAGAGACGGAATCTTAAGTAATTAATTTGCATTTTATTGCATGACATAAGTATTTGATGCATCAGAAAAGCAGAACCTAATATTTGGTACTTCTCAGTTACAGAGATCATACGTTTCCTGTAGTTCTTGACTAGGTTTGCACACACTGCAGCAGGGATTTTGGCCCACTCCTCCATACAGACCTTCTCCAGATCCTTCAGGTCTCGGGGCTGTCGCTGGGCAATACGGACTTTCAGCTCCCTCCAAAGATTTTCTATTCAGTTCAGATCTGGAGATTGGCTAGGCCACTCCAGGACCTTGAGATGCTTCTTACGGAGCCACTCCTTAGTTGCCCTGGCTGTGTATTTTGGGTCGTTGTCATGCTGGAAGATCCAGCCACGACCCATCTTCAATGCTCTTAATGAGGGAAGGAGGTTGTTGGCCAAGATCTCGCGATACATGGCCCCATCCATCCTCCCCTCAATACGGTGCAGTCGCCCTGTCCCCTTTTCAGAAAAGCATCCCCAAAGAATGATGTTTCCACCTCCATGCTTCACGGTTGGGATGGTGTTCTTGGGGTTGTACTCCTCCTTCCTCCAAACACGGCGAGTGGAGTTTAGACCAAAAAGCTCTATTTTTGTCTCATCAGACCACATGACCTTTTCCCATTCCTCCTCTGGATCATCCAGATGGTCATTGGCAAACTTCAGACGGGCCTGGACATGCGCTGGCTTGAGAAGGGGGATCTTGCGTGCGCTGCAGGGTGTTTTTCTTTGAGACTGTGGTCCCAGCTCTCTTCAGGTCATTGACCAGGTCCTGCCGTGTAGTTCTGGGATGATCCCTCACCTTCCTCGTGATCATTGATGCCCCACGAGGTGAGATCTTGCAGGGAGCCCCAGACCGAGGGTGATTGACCGTCATCTTGAACTTCTTCCATTTTCTAATAATTGCGCCAAAAGTTGTTGCCTTCTCACCAAGCTGCTTGCCTATTGTCCTGTAGCCCATCCCAGCCTTGTGAGGGTCTACAATTTTATCCCTGATGTCCTTACACAGCTCTCTGGTCTTGGCCATTGTGAAGAGTTTGGAGTCTGTTTGATTGAGTGTGTGGACAGGTGTCTTCTATACAGGTAACGAGTTAAAACAGGTGCAGTTAATACAGGTAATGAGTGGAGAACAGGAGGGCTTCTTAAAGAAAAACTAACAGGTCTGTGAGAGCCGGAAATCTTACTGGTTGGTAAGTGATCAAATACTTTTATATTTGAGATTCTTCAATGTACCCACTCTTTGCCTTGCTGACAACTTTGCACCCTCTTGGCATTCTCTCAACCAGCTGGATGAGATAGTCATCTGGATTGGATTTCAATTAACAGGTGTGCCTTAATGCGTTTGAGACAATCAGCTGTGTTGTGACAAGATAGGGTTGGTATACAGAAAATAGCTCTATTTGGTAAAAGACCAAGTCCATATTATGGCAAGAACAGTTCAAATAAGCAAAGAGAAACGACAGTCCATCATTGCCTGAATCAGGCCTTCATGGTCGATTTGTTGCAAAGAAACCACAACTAAAGGACACCAATAAGAAGAGACTTGCTTGGGCCAAGAAACACGAGCAATGCACATTAGACCACTAGAAATCTGTCCTTTGTTCTAATGAGCTCAAATTTGAGATTTTTGGTTCCTGGTCACTTGTCAGGTGCCAGAAAACCCTTGCAGACAGGCTATCCCCGGAAACCCTACACAAATGGCCAGCACAGCAATGCTCAACTCAGGGATGTGATTGGTACAATTTCTTTGTTATAAAGGGGTTAGAATAAATACAAGGTACAGTTACTTCTCTGATAAATCTACACTGAACAAACATAAAATGCAACAATTTAAAATATTTTACTAAGTTACAGTTCATATAAGGAGATCGGTCAATTGAAATTAATTCATTAGACCCTAATCTATGGATTTCACATGACTGGGAATACAGATATGAATCTTTTGGTCACAGATAGTTAAAAAAGGTAGGGGCGTGGATCAGAAAACCAGTCAGTATCTAGTGTGAACACCATTTGCCTCATGCAGAGAGACATGTCATTTGAATAGAATTGATCAAGCTGTTGATTGTGGCCTGTGTAATGTGGTCCCACTCCTCTTCAATGGCTGTCCGAAGTTAATACAGAGCATCCCAAACATGCTCAATGGGTGATTATGTCTGAGTATGCAGGCTATGGAAGAACTGGGACATTTTCAGCTTCCAGGAATTGCGTACAGATTCTTGCAACATGGAGCCGTGCATTATCATGCTTAAACATGAGGTGATGCCGGCGGATGAATGGCACAGCAATGGGCTTCAGGATCTCGTCAAGGTATGTATGTGCATTCAAATTGTCATCAATAAAATGCAATCGTGTTGGTTGTCCGTAGCTTATGCCTGCCCATACCGCCACCATGGGGCACGCTGTTCACAACATTGACATCAGCATACCGTTCGCCCACACACTGCCATTTGCCCGGTACAGTTGAAACTGGGATTCATCCGTGAATTGCACACTTCTCCATTGTGCCAGTGGCCATCGAAGCTGAGCATTTGCCCACTGAAGTCGGTTCCAATGCGGAACTGCAGTCAAGTCAAGACAACGATGAAGATGACGAGCACGCAGATTAGTTTCCCTGCAGCAGTTTCTGACAGTTTATGCAGAAATTCTTTAGCTGTGCAAACCCACAGTTTCACTATCTGCCCGGTTGGCTGATCTCAGACAATCCTGCAGGTGAAGAAGCTGGATGTGGAGGTCCTGGCCTGGCCTGGTTCTATATCATCTGTGGTGTTGAGGCCGGTTGGACGTACTACCAAATTCTCTAAAACGATATTGAAGTCAGCTTATGGTAGAGAAATTAACATTAAATTCTCTAGCAACAGCTGTGGTGGACATTCCAGCAGTCAGTATGCCAATTGTGGCAGGTAACCTAGTGGTTAGAGAGTTGGGCCAGTAACCGAAAGGTTGCTAGATCGAATCCCTGAGCTGACAAGGTAAAAATCTGTCGTTCTGCCCCTGAACAAGGCAGTTTGTTCTGAACAAGAATTTGTTCTTAACTGACTTGCCTAGTTAAATAAAAAGGTTAAAAAAAAAAATAATAATAATTGCATGCTTCCTCAAAACCGGAGACATCTGTGGCATTGTGTTGTGCAACATCCACCTGTGTAATGACCATGCCGTTTAATCAGCTTCTTAATATGCCACACCTGCCAGGTGGATGGATTATCGTGGTAAAGAAGAAATGCTCACTAACTGGGATGTAAACAAATTTGTGCATAAAATGTGAGCGAATTATGCTTTTTGTGTGTAGGGAACATTTCTGGGATCTCTTATTTCAGCTCATGGGACCTACACCTTAAATATTGGTTTATATTTCTGTTCAGTATGAAACACCACTGAATGAAGTCCTCATGTTAACTCTACCACTGGCCCAAAATACCCCTCTCCCCCTGCCCTGCCCCAAAGAACCCCCTCCTTGCTTCTCTTCCTAGTAATACGCTGCTGCCCAGCACTTATCCCCAAACTAGAATCCCACTCTCTCTCCCCGGATGGCTGTGTGTGTGGTGTTCCTGTACCTGCAGGAATGGAATAAAGTCCTCTTGTTCCAGGTAATTACAGCCAGGTTTGGCCAAGAGGTGTACAAACTTAGACACGTCGTCATGACAGGTCTGCAGCATTCTGGGAAGGAAAGAGGGAACATATGGTTTCAGGGTTTTTCAGGGTCTCGCTCTCTCCCTATTTTTTCTCTCCATCAGAGAACACTTCAGAGCGAGTCTGAAATCATTCACCTCTGAAGTGGCAGTGCGGGTTAATACATTCTGAAATTAGGATTCTGAAATGACGCTGGGTCAGGCTCAGAGTGTTACAGCAGTGATGATGACATAATGGAACTTTCTTTTTTGAACCCCCTCAGAGCCATGAGGTAATGTCAGAGGCCATTCCACTCCAATTCTCTAGAGACTCACACATTATTAAAACAGTACGCTTACAACACACAACCAAGAGAACAGTCTAGTAGAGTACAGTACATCTTACTTTACCCAAGAGAAACACAGTGCCTTCGGAAAGTATTCAGACCCATTTACTTTTTCCACATTTGTGACACCACCTGGATTCGGTCTTATGCAGCAACATTTGAAATTCTGTTTTTTTACATTGGATAAAAGTAGAGACTCAGAACTACAAAATGGTATATCATACACTCCATTTAAGGAATGAATGGGAAAGTAATTCTGCTTTGAAAGTTGATCAATTTATAAATTCACTTTTGAGAAAACCGTATTTCAATGTTTTGGTTCTACTATGAAGAACCCTTCTTTGTCTACACCCATTTAGCATTGTTCACACCCTCTTAAGCCATAGCCCCACCCATCTCTTTAAGGGTTGAGCCGAGCGTTCTGTACTAACTTGCCAGCTACTTCCAGACACCTAAGGGAGAGAGAACAGCTCACTGAACATTACTCGGCATAGCAGAGCTGGTTAGGCGGTTATGTTATCCAGAGCGTTGGTGACTGCAACTGTGCTGTCAGATTGTCCTTTCGTAAATACAGAGTGTTTCGCGTTCTGAGTGCACACACTGGACGCTCTGGCCAATAAGTAGGGTTGATCTGAAAGCTGTGACCTCACTAACTACAGTCAAGCACCCAAGCTAACTGGCTAACATTGCCTAGCTACTTCCAGACACATAATGAGAGAACACCCCACTCTGACCATATTACTCACCCTAGCAGAGCTGGTTAGGCTGTTTTCATGTTATCCAGAGCATTGGTGACTGTAACTGTGCTGCTGGCAACAATTGAATTACGCTTTGTTGATGTTTACTGACACCGGACATATGCAACAGGTGGTGAGCGTTCAACAATTCATCAGTTATTCTGCACTCTGGCACGCTAAAACAAGATTATTTTGTTAAGAAATTTAGCTAGATAGACAATGAATCCCAACGCATAACGTAACGTTAGTTAGGGAGCAAGCCAACAGTACACGAACTTGAAATGAAAATACTGTGTCAAAATTAGAAACGCGTAATATCTGAAAATGAAGCTAGCTAGACTATCTTACCCTTGGTCTAAAATCAGAGTAGATAGCCAGAGCGAGTTTACCAGCTAGTGGGTCTATCAACAGTTGCAGTGACATGACAGTTTTTTTTAAAGACATCTATCTAGCTAGCTAAACAATGGACCATCAAATTAAATTGTATTGGTCACATACACATGGTTAGTAGATGTTAATGCAAGTGTAGCGAAATGTGTGACCGTGCAGTAATTTAACAATTTCACAACAACTACCTTATACACACACAAGTGTAAATTATTGAATAAGAATATGTACATATAAATATATGGATGAGCGATGGCCGTGCGGCATAGGCAAGATGCAGTAAACATTATATAAAGTGGCATTGTTTAAAGTGACTGAACTGTAATACATTTATTACATCCAATTTTTTATTATTAAAGTGGCTTGAGATTTGAGTCAGCATGTTGGCAGCAGCCAGTCAATGTTAGTGATGGCTGTTCAACAGTCTGATGGCCTTGAGATAAAAGCTGTTTTTCAGTCTCTCGGTCCCAGCTATGATGCACCTGTACTGACCTTGCCTTCTGGATGAGAGCAGGTGAACAGGCAGTGGATCGGGTGGTTGTTGTCCTTGATGATCTTTTTGGCCTTCCTGTGACATCGGGTGATGTAGGTGTCCTGAAGGGCAGGTAGTTTGCCCCCGGTGATGCGTTGTGCAGACCTCACTACTAATTGTGCATCTGTAAAGGTTTGTGAGTGTTTTCGGTGACAAGCCAAATTTCTTCAGCCTCCTAAGGTTGAAGAGGCACTGATGCACCTTCTTCACCACGCTGTCTGTGTGAGTGGACCATTTCAGTTGGTCCATGATGTGTACGCCGATGAACTTAAAACGTTCCACAGATGGGGTGCTCCCTCTGCTGTTTCCTGAAGTCCACAATCATCTCCTTTGTTTTGTTTACGTTGAGTGTGAGGTTATTTTCCTGACACCACACTCAGAGGGCCCTCACCTCCTCCCTGTAGGCCATCTCGTCGTTGCTGGTAATCAAGCCTACCACTGTAGTGTTGTCTGCAAACTTGATGGTTGAGTTGGAGGGCGTGCATAACCACACAGTGATGGGTGAACAGGGAGTACAGGAGAGGGCTGAGAACGCACCCTTGTGGAGATGTTGTTTCCTACACTCACCACCTGGGCAGGCCCGTCAGAAAGTCCAGGGCCCAGTTGCACAGGGCAGGGTCAAGACCCAGTGATTCAAGCTTAATGACGAGTTTGGAGGGTACTATGGTGTTAAATGCTGAACTGTAATCGATGAACAGCATTCTCACATAGGTATTCCTTTTGTCCAGATGGGTTAGGGCAGTGTGATTGTGTTGTCTGTCTGTGGACCTATTGGGGCAGTAAGCAAATTGGAGTGGGTCTCGGTTGTCAGGTAGGGTGGAGGTTATATGATCCTTGACTAGTCTCTCCAAGCACTCCATGATGACGGAAGTGAGTGCGATAGTCGTTTAGCTCAGTTACCTTAGCTTTCTTGGGAACAGGAACAAGGGTGGCCCTCTTGAAGCATGTGGGAACAGCAGACTGGGATAGGGATTAATTGAATATGTCCGTAAACATACCAGCCAGCTGGTCTGCGCATGCTCTTAGGACGCGGCTAGGGATGCCGTCTTGGCCGGCAGCCTTGCGAGGGTTAACACGTTTAAATGTTTTACTCATGCTGGCTGCGGTGAAGGAGAGCCCGCAGGTTTTGGTAGCGGGCTGTGTCATTGGCACTGTATTGTCCTCAAAGCAAGCAAAGAAGTTGTTTAGTCCGTCTGGGAGCAAGACATCCTGGTCCGCAACGGGGCCGGTTTTCCTTTTGTAATCCGTGATTGACTGTAGACCCTGCCACATACGTCTCGTGTCTGAGCCGTTGAATTGCGACTCTACTTTGTCTCTATACTGACGCTTAGCTTGTTTGATTGCCTTGCGAAGGGAATAGCTACACTGTTTGTATTCGGTCATGTTTCCGGTTGCCTTGCCATGACTAAAAGCAGTGGTTCGCGCATTCAGTTTTGCGCGAATGCTGCCATCAATCCACGGTCTCTGGTTGGGGAAGGTTTTAATAGTCACCGTGGGTACATCACCACCAATGCACTTAACACAATGCGGAACATATCCCAGTCCACGTGATTGAAACAATCTTGAAGCGTGGAATCAGATTGGTCGGACCAGCTTTGAACAGACCTGAGCACGGACGTTTCCTGTTTTAGTTTCTGTCTATAGGCTTGGAGCAACAAAATTGAGTCGTGGTCAGATTTGCCAAAAGGAGGGCTTTGTATGCGTCGTGGAAGTTAGAGTAGCAATGATCAAGAATGCTGCCAGCCCGGGTCGCGCATATGCTGAATTTTTTTTAGGGAGCCTTGATTTCAGATTAGCTTTGTTAAAATCACCAGCTACAACAAATGTAGCCTCAGGATATGTAGTTTCCATAGTTTACATAGAGTCCAAGGAAGTTCTTTGAATTTTATTCCATAATCACAACACATGTTACTACCCTGCATGAATCTGCAGGTAGCTAACCAACCAGTTCTATGGCTATAACTAGTCAAGCAAATGTGTCTGATATACAAATAATAAGATCATACACAAAGTTAGCTAGCGACCCAGACAGCTAACGTTAGCTAGCTAACAGCACACTTGAAATGAAACATTTTCTGTCAAAATTAGAAACATGTAATATCTGAAAATGTAGCTAGCTAGACTGTCTTACCCCTATACATCATGGTTGGATGCGAATCCTGTCTGATGCAATGTATGGTTGCCCTTAGTTTGAAGATGTAATCCAGACTGGTGTTGTTTTCTCCATCTCCTTAGCTATCATACTCGAATTCCACTGATTTCAAAACTCGGTCCCCCAGAAAGTGGAGAGCATACACAATGGTAGACAGCCAGCTAACGTAAGCTAGTTAACAGTACACTTGACAGTAACTTGACATTAGATTTATGCAGTTTTACTACTCGATATATAAAAAAATAAAAGCGGCGTTCAACACAATTACCTAGACATACTGACCAGCTCCAATAGGCAGACGAGTGCTATATGGCAGACCAATCCAAACTCATCTCTTGGCATGTCCAGCTTACTCCTTATCTCAGCCAATCATGGCTAGCGGGAAGGTTGCTGACTTTTTCTGTGACTAAACCAACTAGGCTCGTAATTTAACAATTTTATTCGTACTTAGAGATGGCATACAAGTTTGATATTAAGGCACATGAAAGTTCACATGTTTGAGAAGGCAATTCTGCCAAAAAACGCATTTTGATAAATACCAATTTTTCTACGTTCAAACAATTCACTTGCGACATACGCCTAGTATCCTGAATCGGGTCACATTTTGTTTCGTTACAGCCTTATTCCAAAATGGAAAAATAAATAAAAATCCTCAGCAATCTACACACAATACCCCATAAATGACAAAGCGAAAACAGTTTGTCAATTTTAGCAAATGTATAAAAAAAAAAAACAGATACCTTATTCACATAAGTATTCAGACCCTTTGCTATGAGACTCGAAATTGAGCTCAGGTGCATCTGGTTTCCATTGATCATCCTTGAGAAGTTTCTACAACATGATTGGAGTCTACCTGTGGTAAATTCAATTGATGGACATGATTTGGAAAGGCAAACGCCTGTCTATATAAAAAGTCCCACAGTTGACAGTGCATGTCAGAGCAACAACCAAGCCATGAGGTCGAAGGAATTGTCCATAGGCACAGATCTGGGGAAGGGTACCAAAACACTTCTGCAGCATTGAAGGCCCCCAAGAACACAGTGGTCTCCATTATTCTTAAATCGGGGGGAAAGGGCCTTGGTCAGGGAGGTGTCCAAGAACCTGATGGGCACTATGACAAAACTCTAGAATTCCTCTGTGGAGATGGGAGGACAACCATCTCTGCAGCACTCAACCAATCAGGCTTTTACGTAGAGTTGCAAGACGGAAGCCACTACTCAGTAAAAGGCACATGACAATCCGCTTGGAGTTTGCCAAAAGGCACCTAAATACTCTCCGACCAGGAGAAACAAGATTCTCTGGTCTGAATAAAAGCAAGATTTAACTCTTTGGCCTGAAAGCCAAGCGCTACGTGTGGAGGGATCCTGGCACCATCCCTACTGTGAAACATGGTGGTGGGCAGCATCATGCTGTGGGGATGTTTTTCAGCGGGAGGGACTGAGAGACTAGTCACAGCAAAGATGAATGGAGCAAAGTACAGAGAGATCCTTGATAAAATCCTGCTCCAGAGTGCTCAGGACCTCAGACTGGGACGAAGGTTCACCTTCCAACAAGACAACGACCCTAAGCACACAGCCAAGCCAACGCAGGAGTGGCTTCAGACAAATCTCTGAATGTCCTTGAGTGGCCCAGCCAGAGCCCGGACTTGAACCTGATCGAACATCTCTGGAGAGAACTGAAAATACCTGTGCAGCGACGCTCCCCATCCAACCCGACAGAGCTTGAGGGGATCTGCAGAGAAAAACGAGAGAAACTCCCCAAATACAGGTGTGCGAAGCTTGTAACGTCATATCCAGGAAGACTCGAGGCTGTAATCGCTGCCAAAGGTGCTTCAACAAAGTACTGAGTAAAGGGTTTGAATACTTATGTAAATGTGATATCATTTTTTATTATTTTGATAAATTAAACATTTCTAAAACCATGTTTTTCTTTGTCATTATGGGGTATTGTGTGTAGATTGAGGGAAAAACAAACAATTTAATACATTTTAGAACAAGGCTGTAACCTAACAAAATGTGGAAAAAGTCGAGTGGTCTGAATACTTTCCAAATGCACTGTACATGTAAACATTTAAAGTGTTTGTTTTTCAACCGTTGTATTTGCTATGAAAAAATAAGACAAAACATTATTGGAAGACCAGTTACTGTGTACTCTTTGCTTAAGCTTTGGCCATCACATGTGGCTATTGGTAGTTGTTTACGAGAGACTATGGGTTGTGAGAGTAGCTCTGTGGGGTCGGCTGGCTGGGTACAAGAGCCATTGTCTTACTTTCTCCACATGGCCACAAACTTGTGAACGGACACGAAGCCCGTCCTATCGCCTCCAGCCGAATTGAACAATGGAGCTTTCCAGTAGAGAGGACACTCACACGCCTGGAGGGGGATAAGAAGGGAGAAATAAGGGATTTAGACGAGTGTCCTCTTCTGTGCAGTTGAATCTATCCTTTACAGCTCACACGTAATAGAACTGTGTCAAACTAAATATTGTCCAGCTACACGCTTAAATGTTCAACATTGTCCTCCATCAGGGTGAACTAAATGTTATTTTGTTTTACAGTGCTTTTTTGATTTTCTCTCTCCACCTTACAGCTGTCAGTCACTCTGCTCTAATTCCAACTAAAAACGTTTAATCCAGCCGTCAAAACGTGACACAGCGATTTCCTGGGCTTTGACCTGAAGAGGATTCGATTTGGATTGAAAATGTCAATAAAGTGCTCATATCCCACAGATAATAGTGGTGTTTCCCCCCCAAAGACCTCCCTGAGGTTTCTTTCTCAACTCAGGTTCCCCCACAGGTCAGCGGTCACATACCTGGGGGGGGGGCAGAAATAATATTTTCATGGGTTAAGAGAGAGAGAGAAAAACCAAGTCTGAGCTGCAAACCTTAACTAAAGCCAGGGGCTAATTGCACTAATGAAAACAAATTTGCTGGGTGGCTACAGAGCCTCGGCACTACAAATCACCTTCTCACCTTGGCAACCTTCCCCATGTCCTCAATGGTGGCCCTTTCATTGGGGAATTGGGAAAATATTTTCTCGATCTTAGCAATGAGGCCGTCGATGTTGAGGTTGGCTTTGGGCCGCCCCCGCGGAAAGTAGAACTTTGGAATGCTTTCACTCAGCGCCGTGGGAACAGGCGCCTCGCTCTTCACCTGGGCCTGAGGAGAAACAGACAGGACAGAAATAGCCTGTGTTAGCATCAGCGGCTAACAGTATCTAACATTTAGGACCCAACGACACTAGTGCTGGCTAAAGTAAGCAAAGGCTACCCAATAAAGTAATCCACCACCGGCCCCGCCTCCATCTGCCCCATTAGGGAAATGACTTCCCCCTCCCTTCAACCAATTAACTAATGGCTTTCAATAAAGATGTGTCAAGTGATGTTGGAATGTTCAAAACACACCATTTACACTAAGAGACATTCTGGCAGGCGCCAACCAGCAGGATAGACTTCTACACACAAGTCTACATCGAAAAAGCAACAGATTAATGGAATTGATGTATCAAATTATCTGAATGAAAGCATTGAATAATGTATGCTACAATCCAAGAATAATTGACAGCAGTGATCCATGTTCATTTCAAATGCAAAGCTGTAAAATACAGCCTACTGCATGACCTGATATCAACATACAGAATGGTAAGTGAAAATGCTCTAAAGATGGTTGATCCAATGAATTATCTCCTGACAAGAGAGGCACAGTGCCATCAGAAAGTACTCACACCCATTGTATACATCTCTCTATCTACACATACATATGTACAGTGGGGCAAAAAAGTATTTAGTCAGCCACCAATTGTGCAAGTTCTCCCACTTAAAAAGATGAGAGGCCTGTAATTTTCATCATAGGTACACTTCAACTATGACAGACAAAATGAGAAGAAAAAAACATCCAGAAAATCACATTGTAGGATTTTTTATGAATTTATTTGCAAATTATGGTGGAAAATATGTATGTGTGTGTGTGTGTGTATGTATTCCAAAACATGCATCTTGTTTGCAATAGGGCACTAAAGTAAAACTGCAAAAAATGTGACAGAAATTAATATTGTGATCTGAACACATCACTGAGTACCACCCTTCATATTTTCAAGCATGATGATGGCTGCATCTGTCCAGTGATCCTGCCGACCAAGGCCGGGTCTGAGGAGCTATTTGGCGTAGCAGCTAGCATAGACGACCTGACTACAGAACAGGACCTCTAAACTCAGCAAAAAAAAGAACTGTTCTCTCACTGCCAACCGCGTTTATTTTCAGCAAACTTAACATATGTTCATACAAATATTTACACAACAAGATTCAATAACTGAGACAAACTGAACAAGTTCCACAGACCTGTGACTAACATAAATGGAATAATGTGTCCCTGAACAAAGGGGGGGTCAAAATCAAAGTAACAGTCAGTATTGGGTGTGGCCACCAGCTGCATTAAGTACTGCAGTTTTTTGCCAGTTCTTGCTGTGAAATGTTTCCCCACTCTTCAACCAAGGCACCTGCAAGTTCCCGGACATTTCTGGGGGGGAATGGCCCTAACCCTCACCCTCCGATCCAACAGGTCCCAGAAGTGATCAATGGGATTGAGATCCGGGCTCTTTGCTGGCCATGGCAGAATACTGACATTCCTGTATGCAGGAAATCACGCACAGAACGAGCAGTACGGCTGGTGACATTGTCATGCTGGAGGGTCATGTCAGGATGAGCCTGCAGGAAGGGTACCACATGAGTCTGATGATGCTGTGACACACCGCCCCAGACCACCCTCCACCTCGATCCCGCTCCAGAGTACAGGCCTTGGCGTAACGCTCATTCCTTTGACGATAAACGCGAATCCGACCATCACCCCTGGTGACACAAAACCATGACTCGTCAGAGAAGAGCACTTTTTGCCAGTCCTGTCTGGTCCAGCGACGGTGGGTTTGTGCCCATAGGAAACTTTGTTGCCGGTGATGTCTGGTGAGGACCTGCTTACAACAGGCCTAAAATCCCTCAGTCTAGCCTCTCTCAGCCTATTGCAGGACGGACAGTCTGAGCACTGATGGAGGGATTGTGCGTTCCTGATGTAGCTCGGGCAGTTGATGTTGCCATCCTGTACCTGTCCAGTAGGTGCGATGTTCAGATGTACCAATCTTGTGCAGGTGTTGTTACACGTGGTCTGCCACTGCGAGGACAATATGCTGTCCGTCCTGTCTCCCTGTAGCGCCGTCTTAGGCGTCTCACAGTATGAACATTGCAATTTATTGCCCTGGCCACATCTGCAGTCCTCATGCCTCCTTGCAGCATGCCTAAGGCACGTTCACGCAGATGAGCAGGGACCCTGGGCATCTTCCTTTTGGTGTTTTACAGAGTCAGTAGAAAGGCCTCTTTAGTGTCCTAAGTTTTCATAACTGTGACCTTAATTGCCTACCGTCTATAAGCCGTTAGTGTATTAACGACCTTTCCACAGGTGCATGTTCATTAATTGTGTATGGTTCATTGAACAAGCATGGGAAACAGTGTTTAAACCCTTTACAATGAAGATCTGTGAATTATTTGGATTTTTACGATTTATCTTTGAAAGACAAAGTCCTGAAAAAGGGACGTTTCTTTTTTTGCTGAGTTCATAAGAAATTGAAGATGGACCACAGGAAGATTGAGGTAGAGCGCGCCCACAGGACTGGAAAACCCACCACCGGCCCAGGTGACAGGCCCAGGGCCATAGTGGTCAAGTTCCTGAGGTTCAAGGACAAGGTAGCTGTTCTGGAAAGAGCCAAGAACTTGAGAGGAACGTATATTTTCCTCAATAAGTACATTCTGAAGCTGTGCGCCAGAAGAGGAAAGAACTTATCCCAGCGATGAAAGCTGACAGAGCACGTGGGGACATTGCTTACCTCCGCTTTGACAGGCTCATTGTCCACCCTTCCCGCCTGGAAGGGATGAAAGAGCTAAGCATATGGGTTCGTAGCACACACACACACACACACACACACACACAAATTGACTAATGGAATGCTGAATGTATATATTTTTTCCTCTTGCTTTGTTTGCTCTTTTTCATCTCTGATAAGCTACCCAGGAAAGGGCTGAAAATAGCACATATTAATACATGTAGCCTTAGAAATAAGGTTCATGAAATCAATAACTTCCTAACATCAGACAATTAGCTATTTCTGAACTCACTGAGATAATTATTTTGATAATACAGCAGAAGCAATACAAGGATATAACATTATAGAAGAGACAAACAATTATGGTTGGAGGTGTTACCGTATTATTTCAGAGCTATATCCCTGAAATGCTTAGAGAAGATCTTATGTCAAGTAACATTTAAGTGTTGTGGTTGCCGATTCACTTGGCACATCTGAAGCCCTTTCCTTTGGGGTGTTGCTATAGGTCACCAAGTGCTAACAGTCAGTATATAAATAATGTGTGTGAAATGCTTGATAGTATAAGTGACGTAAAAATAGAGGTTTACTTTCTTGGGGACCTGAATATTGCCTGGTTTTCATCAAGCTGTCCGCTCAAGGAAGCTTCTCACTGTAACCAGTGCCTGTAATCTGGTTCAGGTTATTAAATCAACCTACCAAGGTGTTTACAAACACTACAGGAACAAGATCATCCACATGTATTAATCACATTTGTACTAATACAGTAGAACATGTTCTAAAGCTGTATCCGTACCCATTGGATGCAGTGATCACAATATAGTGGCTATAGCCAGGAAAGCCAAGGTTCCAAAAGCTGGGCCTAAAATACTGTATAAGAGATCATACAAAAGATTTTGCTGTATGTGGGTGATGAAATCCAGACACTGCACTTGATGAATTTATGAAATTGCTTCTTCCAATTATTGACAAACATGCACCTGTTAAGAAACTGACTGTTAGAACTTAAGGCTCCATGGATTGATGAGAAATGTTAAAACTGTATGGTTGAAAGGGGTAAAAAGAGTGGCTAATAAGTCTGGCTGCACATCTGACTGGCTGACTTACTGCAAATTGAGAAATTATGTGACTAAACTAAAAAAAAATAAACTTATATTTATATACTTATATTTTGAAGCCAATATCAATTATATAAAGAATGACAGGGGGGGGTGGAAACTTGAGTACTTTAAATGAAATTATGGGCAGAAAGACAAATTCAACTCCATCTTTTATCAAATCAGATGGCTTATTCATCACAAAACCATTTGATGTTGCCAATTATTTTTATGATTACTTCATTGGCAATGTGGGCAAACGTAGGCAGGAAATGCCTACGTATTCATGCATAATTTTTTTTATAAAGAAAAGCATTGCAAGTTTGAATTTTTTTAAGTTAGGTGTGGGGGAAGTGGAAAATGTTTTGTTATCGATCAATATTGACAAACCTCCTGACATTGACAACTTAGAAGGAAAGCTACTGAGGATGGTATCCGACTCCTATTGCCACTCCTATCTGTCATATCTTTAATCTGAGCTTGGAGGGAAGCCATTGTAATTCCACTACCCAAGAGTGGTAAAGTGGCCTTCACTGGCTCTAAAAGCAGACCTATAAGCCTGCTGCCAGCTCTTGGCAAACTTTTAGAAAATAATTGTTTGACCAAATACAATGCAATTTCTCTGTAAACAAATGAACAGACTTTCAGCATGCTTATAGAGAAGGGCACACAATATGTACTGCACTGACACAAATTACTGATGACTGGTTGAAAGAAATTGATAATAATATTGTGGGAGCTGTACTGTTAGATTTCAGTGCAACCTTTGATATTATTGAGCATAACCGGTTGTTGTGTTATGGCTTTTCAAACTCTTCCATATTGTGGATTCAGAGATATCTAATAGAACTCAGTTTTTTTTAATGGTAGCTTCTCTAGACCCTCTACTCTTTTCTAGTTTTACCAATGACCTGCCACTGGCATTAAACAAATAAAATAACATTTTATTTGTCACATGCGCCGAATATAACAGGTGTAGAGCGTAAAGTGAAATAGTTATTACAAGCCTTAAACCAACAATACATTTAAGAAAAAAATAATAAAAAATAAATAAAATAAATAATTAAAGAGCAGCAGTAAAATAACAATAGTGAGGCTATATACAGGGGGTACCGGTACAGAGTCAATGTGCGGGGGCACAGTCAACAGTGGGACCGTATATAGACGTGTGTGCCTTTGATGTCCAATGAATTGAATTTACCACAGGTGGACTCCAATCAAGTTGTAGAAGAATTTCAAGGATGATGAATGATGAAACAGGATGCACCTGAGCTCAATTTTGAGTCTCATAGCAAAGGGTCTGTTTAAGGTATCTGTTTTTTTATGTTTAATACATTTGCTAAACTTTCTAAAAACGTGTGTTCGCTTTGTCATTATGGGGTATTGTCAAAGGGTCCGAATACTTTCCAAATGCACTGTATACTTAGTTTTACCTGCATTCAATACTAATTTCAGGTCAATAAAGATTTTTTCCAATACAATAAAGGCAGACTGTAGTTCAGATAGAGCCTGGTCAACCGTGGGAGCAATAGGATACACAACAGTATCATTGGCATGCAAGTGCATGTTACATTTTTTTTTTTACAGACAAGTCGATATTGCTAATATAAACAGTCAAAAGTACAGGACCCAGAATCGACCCCTGTGGAACACCTTTCCAGGAAACCTGATTTAACACCATCAGTAGCTAGCTATACATTGAGTTCTATCTGTCAAGTAATTTTTTAACCAGTTACATGCAGCCTAGAGCAATTGAGGAAAGCATCGGAATTAACAGTGAGTGAGTGAGCAACAGTTTCGAAAGCCTTTGACAGGTCAATGAAGAGTGCAGCACCAAGTTTCCTTTATCCCTACAGTTAACCACATAATGTATAACTAGGGATGCAGCAGTGAGCGCTATGACCTGGTCTAAAACCCAACTGATGTACATTTAGAATTAATCAAGGATTATAATATTTTAGCTAGACAAGAAAGTTTAGAAATAGGGCGATAATGATTTAGGTCACCTTTGTGAGAGGGGGGGGGGGGGTACATGGGCCACCTTCCAAACCTTAGGGATAGTCCCAGATATAATCGTCAGGTTAAAAATATGGGTTAATGATTTGGCAAATCAGGGGGGCAGAGAGCTGCAGCAAAAATGGATCAAGCATATCAGCCCCCCCAGTGGATGTTTTTACAACAATATTAAGCAAGGCATCTAGCACACCATTGATAGTAAATTGTTTAAATGAAAACAAAGATTCAAGAAGTTGACGGGTTAACCGTTGATTCAGCTAGAGGTTGGCAGACGGAAGAGCAGTCGATTGACTGACCAGGGTCAATTAAACCACAGTTTCGCTCAAATAAAAAGCCTGTCGTGATAAAATTATTATCCCATTCTTCTTAGTCATGATGCCAGAGTCTGACAGAACTTTCTTATGCAGGGAAGAAGAGGAATATACATTGGAGTTGCTTACCAAAATGACATAAAATGTTCCTGAGTGGCCTAGTTACAGTTGACTTAAATCTGCTTGAAAATATATGGCAAGACTTGAAAATGGCTGTCTAGCAATGATCAACAAACAACTTGACAGAGCTTGAAGCATTTTTTTTTTAAAGAATAATGTGCAAATATTGTACAATCCAGGTGTGCAAAGCTCTTAAGAGACTTACCCAGAAAGACTCAGTTGTAATCACTGCCAAAGGTGATTCTAACATGTATTGACTCAGGGGGTTGAATACTTAATTAAGTAATCAAGAAAGTTTTAAATCCATTTTGTAAAAATGGACGGGGGGGGGGGGTCAATAGTTCAATAATCAAAATGTTATTTGAGAATATCATACCGTAATATTATGTTTGTGCTAGTTGGCTGAACCTGCAACAACTATCCAGTATGTTCCCTTCATAGCTTGTTCTCCATCTTCTAAAACAGGGAGTCAATGTGTGTTCAACACGTTTAATTCTATGACTAATTAAAACTTGTTGTTTTCTCATGGCTCTCTTGTCCCTCGGTAGCATACATATGGTGAACAATATGTTTGGAACATTGAATCACAAAATCTCAGTATCGAATCACAATACATATAGTTTCGGCACCTACGTATCGTGATATCATAACGTGAGGCCCCTGGCAATTTCCTGCCCTACTAGAGAGGTAGGCAGGTCATGGTAGACCGGAGTTGATGTAGCCCAACCAAAGAGGTAGGTAGGTATTGGTAGACCTAAGCTTATGACCAGACAGGTAAGTAAGTACTGGTAGATATTAGTAGACCTAAGTTTGTAGCCCAACTAAAGCAGTAGGTAGTATTGTAGTAGGTAGTAGTATAGTAGTAGTAGGTAGTAGTATTGGTTGCCTTAAATGTATATAGACTAGCCCAATTAATGAACAATACAAGAAGTAAAGCCCAAGACAGAAGCGAAGATGGCAAAATCCATATCAATGGGATTTTTAACATTTCAGTCATTCAACAGAAAACTATAGATGTTAAGGTTAAGAAGTTAATCAACAAGGAGTAAGTAGAGATTATCTATCTACATGCTAAAGGAAAAACAGAGAAGACAGCCTGGCCTATTCTAAACATCCCTGACATAACAAAGTGGCAAACGTTATCAGTTTGTAAACAACGAGTAGTTAATTAGGCCTAATAGTAGAGTAAAAAAGAGATCAGAGAGCTCTAAATGTAGGTGTGTGTGTGTGTGTGTGTGTTTTGTTCTGCTTGTGTACAAGTGTAATCTGGCAACCAGAGATAACCAGCATGTCTCTGAAAGCAGTCAGGAGACAGCCACCCAGAGAGACAGGACAAGAGCCATCTTGGCTGGGCCTGAATGCCAGACCCCTGATTAGAGAAGAACAGCAGTTCATAGCAGGCATGTGTGTGTAATGTTTACTGTTGATTTCTAATTGCTTATTTCACATTAGTTTATTATCTATTTCACTTGCTTTTGAAATGTAAAACACATTTCCCATGCCAATAAAGCCCTGTGAATTGAGTGAGTGAGAGTGTCATCGGCAAACTTTTAACGTTCAGCATTGTTCAAGGGATTGGTGCTTTGCTTATGTCATAGGGTACAACCAGACCCACCATTGTTCTACTCTCTGAATCTGTGAAGATCAATCCTCCTAAAACCTGAATGTTATTCCAGTGCCTGCTGCAACCCCAGTAACATAAAACCCAAAGCATGTCAGAGATTGGGCACAGCTGTGTGTGTGTGTCCCTACAATGTTTCTACCGAAGACAGAATGACAGAGTTGTCTGCTCCTAGGCTCATAATGGCTGAGCTGTGTGTGTTATTTAAGCAATAAGGCACGAGGAGGTGTGGTATATGGCCAATATACCACAGCTAAAAACTGTTCCTATGCACGACGCAACGCAGAGTGCCTGGATACATCCCTTATCCGTGGTATATTGGCCATATACCACAAACCCCCGAGGTGCCTTATTGCTATTCTAAACTGGTTACCAACGCAATTAGATAAGTAAAAATACATGTCTCATACCCGTGGTATATGGTCTGATATACCACTGCTGTCAGCCAATCAGCATTCAGGGCTCGAACCACCCAGTTTATAATAAGCTATATGATAACTAGCCTGTATGATATTAACCCTAGTATACCTGTCATGATCAATTTGATCCCAAACACCCCATTACGATTTGCATAGACCCATCATGCATAGCACACATACTATTAGGATATCCTAATCAACAAATAGTGCACTTAGTTTGCTAGCTTGTTGACTGACAGCTGGCACTGTGCCTTGCTACTGTGTAACATTTGGCTAAAGCAATAAAGTTGTAGAGAAAAGTCAGCTGTACTGTAAAACTCAGTGCACTATTCACATGAAAACTAATTTGTGCATTAGTTAGAACTTCACTACACTAACTAGTTAGCTAGAGGGAGTATTTAGCATGGAGTGTGTGAACTGGTGTTAGCATCCCTGCCTTTCCTTTCATATGGATTGACTGGAGACGGGTTCAGCTAGCATATTTTCATGCACATTTCATAAACGTATTCTGCCACCACAAAACACCTAGATGTAGAATTAGATAGTGAAGACTTGCTCATGAAAAAAATGACAATATTAGCTACAGGTTTATACAGTAGTTTTTAGTAAATTAACGGACTCTTGAGGGTGAAAATGTGATTCAGTGGACGATGTCACCTTGGTAATATTTTCTAATGTTAACTTAGGACAGCATATTGTAGCTGGACTTCTTTTTAGCTATCCCATGAGTGTTATCAGACAGATAAGTGCAGACGGCCATCGATCTGTCTGCTAAAATGACATAAATATCAAAATGTACATCATTCCCAGAGACCATTTACATGATTCAAGAATCTAACCTCTGGATCGGTCTGTTCATCCTTTAAATGAGCTGTGTCCATGCCTGAAAACAAACAATGTTAGGCGCTCCTAAAACAAAAATGTGTGTGTTTTGTTGTATTCTGTTTTCCCCAATCTCCAGTCAGTGGCCTTTAACTCACCCTACACATGGCTCTGTAACAACATGCCTTATTGTCAAAGTCAGTTATCCTAATTCATACAGATGACCAAGAGAGCAGTGATCTAGAAGTCTAAATGTCTATCTACAAGAGTCCTTGTACGGCGTGCGCAGTGTTGTCTGTTTGGAAATATTCTGTGGCATTCTGTCAGGTGGTATTCTGCTCAGAGCAGACATAGATAAACGCTGTTGATCTTCCCTTGCTCCCCTCTGCGCGCGGGTGTCAGCTATGGCTATAAAAGGACAGATTACTCCTGCTGCCCCACTCAACTGTCCAACTGTGTGTCCCCCCCCCCCCCTACCACTCTCTCTCCACCAGCAGCGCTCCCCTAAGCACAACCGCTAATCCTTGCAATATTCCACACATTCACAAGAACTACATGATCGGTCAAACTAAACACAGTGCACAAGGGCACCTCAACTTGGGGCTCACCCCTAACCTGAATTTAAGTTTATCGTGTCCTGGGACAACATTTACAACCACAACAACAGTATCCTTAAAAACAGCCTAAAACCAAAGCTTTGGATTGGTCTTCTTGGGCCAGGTCCCCATTAGAAAACATTTTGTTTCTCTGTGTGGGATTTCTTGGTTTAAAAGGATAGTTCGAGAGCAATTGCTAACTAGCGCAATGACGAAGAGATCAGCTAGCGTTAATTACCAACATCTCAAACTATCAGTTTAAGCAAGATAACATAGCCTGGCCTAGTTTAGCAAATTATGGCTCACCTGTGCCACAGTATAGACAGGTTGCCTAAGATCTAACTGGAAGCCATTTACACACAGGGTAGCCTGGTGGTTAGAGCGTTGGACTAGTAACCGGAAGATTGCAAGTTCAAATCCTCAAGCTGACAAGGTACAAATCTGTCGTTCTGCCCCTGAACAGGCAGTTAACCCACTGTTCCTAGGCAGTCATTGAAAATAAGAATTTGTTAACTGACTTGCCTAGTTAAAACGTTTTTTTAAATATATATATATATATATATAAAAAATTAAAAAAACATAGACCTACTGGAATGACTACAATTAGGGATGTGACAAATTGACAATTTTACTTAATGTTAAAACTGTCATTTATTTTTGTATTTTTTTGTGTGAGAAATATATAAAATTCCACAATTCGGAATATGGTCCTAATGCATTTGAATGCTAAGGAGCAATAAAATTCTAACTAAACAAGGTCATAGGCTGAATCTCAAACCAAACAGTCCCTAAGCCCTTTATCGAGTGGCCACTTGCTGTTGTGTTCTGTTGTGTGCATACTCTGATCGGCAGTGAGAAAGTTGTAAAAACAAAACATCTTTACTAAAATGTGCAAGTATATCGGTCCCCAGTGATTCCATCAGCTGATTTAGCTTTTGATAGCCTGCCTGCTGCTAGCTAGCTTTACTGACAAACACAGGGATAGAATTCTAGCTAGCTAAGGATGTTGGGCACTGCAGTGATAAACACTGTGTAGCTTGTCACTTATTTACAATAGTTTGACAGCTTGCTGGTGAAGTTGTAGGCATGTTCCCAGCAGTCAGTCCATACTTCAGCATGTTTCCAACGCACCAATCGTTACTTTGTAAAGTTAGGTCATCTATTAAAAAAGAAAACACACAGCGCAGCAGAGCAGGCTGTTCGCTGCGGTTGCTTGCCTTTCTCTGCCATTTTTCCAACTTAACGATGGCGTGCGGAGCGCTTTATATCCATGGCAAATAATTAGACAGATGCATATCTTCTACTAACATTGCAGCATTGTTGCATTATTTTTCCCCTTTATGATCGGGACCTGTTAGTGGTAGTTTTGATAAGTGCACTGTGATTTTACATTTTGTGGAATATATATTTCTTCTTAATGTTAATGTCTCAATTTCATTTATATATTTAGATGTTCACACCTCCAACTACATGCACAGCTACTGCTGGCTACATCAACTACATTACCCACAATGCATCTACAAATCAGAGTTTGTGAGACATGGGAGTAAAGCCATAAAAATGTGACATGGCCTCTGTTCCAATATCCATACTAGCGTACCACCCTATAATAAAGCTATGTATTGGAGCATGCTAAGTGGTATGCGTGACATTGGAATCCAACCATGACCTACTGAACAAAAGAAACATCAATTTCCAGCCCCTAACCCAGTCTTCCTTTGCCACAATCCAAAATGTATCTAACCCCAAGAGTAACAGACCGCAACAGACAACATGGATGGACAACATGCATGTCCTTGTTATAAGCCACAAATCATGTCACAGCCAGTAATGTTTGTCCTAGACTGCTATAGTATAGGACCTGTCCTTTTGGAAAGCTTTTACATTCTTCAGTTTGCCTACTGCTGATGGACATAGTAGATCGATGGACTCCAACAGACTGCCACCTCATAGGCTACAGTAGGACCGCAGGTCTGTCCTTGCTGGAAGGCTTAGCCGAAACAATCATTCATACAGACAAACAAACACTAGAGGATGAAAACACAGTCTTGTATTGGGAGTGGACCACCTGCCTGTCCTTGCTCAGCGTGGAAGGCTCGGAGCCTCTTCTTGAAGCGTGATGGCAGAACGAAGTCACATCCGCGGGCCAGCAGAGCCAGCTCCTTCCTCAGGTCAGGGTCCTGACGCAACGACAGCTCCTTCATCCTCATCCTCGCGCCAGACAGGACAGGATGCCTCCGCACAAACGCACACACAGATCCACACCCTCTGATCCAATGGGATTATCTTCCTATGGATTGTCCCAATAGTAGAAATCGCAAATGTAGTAGTGGGAGTAGTAGTAGTGCTAGCAGTAGTTAGGCTAATTACTCAAACAAACACTCAGTGCGTGTCCACTGTCCTTGTCCTGGGAGAGCCTCTTGAAGTCAGCGTAGCAGTAGGCAGTGGAAGTAGTGGTAGCGCTCCTCTGTCCCTGTGACTGTCCTTTAACAGAGCGAGAACTTCTTAATGCTGGGCAGCAGCTGCTGCAGTGTCACGAGCCTCAAAACTCTGCCCGTCTGTCTGCTGTCCTACACACACACACACCAAACACCACAGGGACTGACTGCTAGGGCCAGGGAGCCCCAGCCTACCAGCAGCCACTAGGGAGATAAGGACTCTGTGTCTGTGTGTGTGTGTGTGTGTGTGTGTGTGAGAGAGAGGTGTGGATATGCCCTTTCCAGTTTGCATTCCTCAGCTCTCATAGAAGGTTATGTAAAGAGACAGACCTGCTGTTGTTGAGGGCCCGCTAACTTGGGAATGCCAGCCAAATGCCAAGATGACCCCCTGCTTACCAGCTTCCTAACAGCACAGGAACCATATTACCTAACGGTTCCCGAGAGACACTAGTAGGTCTGTGCCACAGGAAAATACCTAGAGCTGTCTCTTTATGACCACAATCCAGCTGGCAGTACCAAACATTTCTTCAGGGCAAGAGCTTCGAAATGCAAAATTCACCGTCAGTTCTTCCTCCTATTTTGTTGGGAATTCAGAGAGTCCACTCAGAATGAGATACTAGGTTCTGTGGCAGCAGCCAGATTCATTAGTGGGCCTCCGTCATATTAAAAAGGTATATTTAACCAAATTCAAAATATATGTAGGCAGGGCACACCTTTTGCTGAGGGATGAATGTGTAGACTTGAACCGATGAGGATGATAGGAGAAGCCATCAAAACTTGTGACAACTCACAAAAAGTGGGAAAAGAAAAGCCTCAGTTTTCCTCTGTGCATCACGTCGTATGGTCTTCCTTTGTTTTGCCTTCCCTTCCCTTCACAGGCTTGGGCTGCCATCCATTCCACGTCTTATTATAGTTGACGGGCCTTAGCCGGCGGTATGGAAGGGGAAGTGTTGAATTTCAAAGAATGATGGCCGAACCAGTCTCTGCCTATTAAAAGCACCAGCGAGCACTGTTTGGGCAACCCAAGACACCAGATCTGGAGAAACAAGTATGTATGTATCTTTAGTGCTTGCGCAAACATCCGCCTCCTGTCCTGGACTGACAGCAATTACATCAATTCCCCATAAACGTGCTGATCCAACGGCACTAGGCAGCCTAGGCGTGGAGGAGGGGTGCGTTCAAGAGGAGAGATGTTTTTATAAAACGCCAGTTGTTCTCTCAAACAAATCTAATTAGGCTGAAAATGACTTGAGCTCTGTGTATGTGTGTATGTGTTAGTGAATACAGTGTGTGGTTGTGGTGTGTAAAAATGCAGGGTGTGAATAGAAAAGCACAGCCGGGCTAAAATGATAAGTATTTTTAGATGACGGGATCACAGAGTCCACATTCTTCCACTGGTTTCAGCACAAACCTAGATCCTGTTGTCCCCCAATAGCAGGATACGGCACAAGTTTGATAAGCCATTTGTGAAGCCTTTTCACGCCATCTGCCTTTTGTTGTCCCTCTACGCTCGTCAGCTCGACACAAACACGAAAGGAAAACACGAGGACTCAAACAAACTGAGCACATGAAACTGTCAGTACATATATATATATATATATTTCTGTCAGTGTTTGCATTAGCAAGAGCCATAATCTGAAGTTGTTTCCTAAACAGAGTTATTATTCTGTGATAACGATTTGTTCGTTCACACTTTAGGACACAGCCTCTCTTTGGAAAATGGAACACCGAGAGGGAGGGAGGGAGGGAGGGAGAGAGAGAAGTCTCACTGTAGTACCAGTGAGCTCTGGTGCTGAATACTACTGGACTGACTGGGAGAATCAGATGGGCCTTCACTGGAGAGGACAGCTGTCAGTGCCAACAGTGCCACTCTCTCACACACACGCACACAGAGGCCAAAACTACTTAACAATGGCACCACTCACCAATTCAGCCTTGGGCTTTTGTCTGCTCTGCTGTTGAAAGGCTATAGCCTACCCTGGTTGCCAAAAGATGAAGACGCAAAAAACATTTCAATTAAATAAAAACTATTGCAGAGAGACAAAAGTAGGCATGGTACACTATAGAGAGACCATGTCAAACACAAATAAACACATTCTTACACAGTGAGTCCACCCATCAACGTGTCTAATCTGAAGGCTCTAAATATGAACAGGAAACAGTATACTCTCAGTGAGAGCTTGTTGCGTAATGTTAGAGATTATGGTGAGAGTGAGCGAGAGCGTGCGAGACAGAGCGACAGCGAGCAAGAGAGAGAGAGAATGAGCGAGAGTGAGCAAGTGACCTCTTTGACCCAACAGCGGGAGAAAGTCAATACCAAACAATAGCAGAGTAGCCTATAAATGGAATCGAGCAAGCTCTGGCTCTGTCCTCGCCAATCTTATGGCTGAGACAGGGATTTGGGAATCCATATGAACCCAAAACAAAAATAGGGCCCATTTCACCGACATACATGGTGGGCTTAGGGAAGGGCCTGCTAGCGGAACATGATGTGAGCAGGATCAGCTGGCTTGCATAAAACAGTGATAAGGCAGTAGTTAGAATGACACTGTCATCATGGATAGTGGCGATTAACTGGAGCCAAGGGCATCAACGACTGGAACTAGCCTATTGAGCTAATGATACACAAATTCGTTTTTTTCCTGACCAAATGTATTTTTTTATTTCACCAGGTAGGCTAGTTGAGAACAAGTTCTCATTTGCAACTGCGACCTGGCCAAGATAAAGCATAGCAGTGTGAACAGACAACACAAAGTTACACATGAAGTAAGTAAACAATTAACAAGTCAATAACACAGTAGAAAAAAAAAGGGGTCTATATACATTGTGTGCAAAAGGCATGAGGTAGGCGAATAATTACAATTTTGCAGGTTAATAACACTGGAGTGATAAATTATCAGATGGTCATGTACAGGTAGAGATATTGGTGTGCAAAAGAGCAGAACAGTAAATAAATAAAAACAGTATGGGGATGAGGTAGGTAAAAATGGGTGGGCTATTTACCGATAGACTATGTACAGCTGCAGCGATCGGTTAACTGCTCAGATAGCAGATGTTTGAAGTTGGTGAGGGAGATAAGTCTCCAACATCAGCGATTTTTGCAATTCGTTCCAGTCACAGGCAGCAGAGAACTGGAACGAAAGGCGGCCGAATGAGGTGTTGGCTTTAGGGATGATCAGTGAGATACACCTGCTGGAGCGCGTGCTACGGATGGGTGTTGCCATCGTGACCAGTGAACTGAGATAAGGCGGAGCTTTACCTAGCATGGACTTGTAGATGACCTGGAGCCAGTGGGTCTGGCGACGAATATGTAGCGAGGGCCAGCCGACTAGAGCATACAAGTTGCAGTGGTGGGTGGTATAAGGTGCTTTAGTGACAAAACGGATGGCACTGTGATAAATTGCATCCAGTTTGCTGAGTAGTGTGTTGGAAGCAATTTTGTAGATCACATCGCCGAAGTCGAGGATCGGTAGGATAGTCAGTTTTACTAGGGTAAGTTTGGCGGCGTGAGTGAAGGAGGCTTTGTTGCGGAATAGAAAGCCGATTCTTGATTTGATTTTCGATTGGAGATGTTTGATATGAGTCTGGAAGGAGAGTTTGCAGTCTAGCCAGACACCTAGGTACTTATAGATGTCCACATATTCAAGGTCGGAACCATCCAGGGTGGTGATGCTGGTCAGGCGTGCGGGTGCAGGCAGCGAACGGTTGAAAAGCATGCATTTGGTTTTACTAGCGTTTAAGAGCAGTTGGAGGCCACGGAAGGAGTGTTGTATGGCATTGAAGCTCGTTTGGAGGTTAGATAGCACAGTGTCCAAGGACGGGCCGGAAGTATATAGAATGGTGTCGTCTGCGTAGAGGTGGATCAGGGAATCGCCCGCAGCAAGAGCAACATCATTGATATATACAGAGAAAAGAGTCGGCCCGAGGATTGAACCCTGTGGTACCCCCATAGAGACTGCCAGAGGACCGGACAGCATGCCCTCCGATTTGACACACTGAACTCTGTCTGCAAAGTAATTGGTGAACCAGGCAAGGCAGTCATCCGAAAAACCAAGGCTACTGAGTCTGCCGATAAGAATATGGTGATTGACAGAGTCGAAAGCCTTGGCAAGGTCGATGAAGACGGCTGCACAGTACTGTCTTTTATCGATGGCGGTTATGATATCGTTTAGTACCTTGAGCGTGGCTGAGGTGCACCCGTGACCGGCTCGGAAACCAGATTGCACAGCGGAGAAGGTACGATGGGATTCGAGATGGTCAGTGAGTGACCTGTTTGTTGGCTTGGCTTTCGAAGACCTTAGAGAGGGCAGGATGGATAAATGACCTGATCAAGAAAAAAACTCTGGGTTTGAAAAAAAGCACTACGCTTTCAGAAAAGCAATTACTCACCGCGGCCTGGAAGAAACTTTTTCCTTTAACAAGTCCGACGAGAAGGATATTCTGTTTTCACTGGAACAGGCCCAGATCCACGCCTTTTGCGTGAAGAAAAGACGCCGGAAAAGGGGACGCAGATCGGGGATCTTTCTGAGAATCCGTAGGCGAGCGAGTAAACTCCTAATTAGAGATCGGACGATTAATTAGGGCCGATTTCATGGTTTCATAACAATCGGTAATTATGGCTGATTATATTGCACTCCACGAGGAGACTGCGTGGCAGATTGACCACCTGTTAAGCGAGTGCAGCAAGGAGCCAAGGTAAGTTGCTAGCTAGCATTAAACCTATCTTATAAAAAAAATCAAAATCTTAACATAATCACTAGTTCACTACACATGGTTGATGACATTACTAGTTTAACTAGCTTGTTCTGCGGTGCAAACAATCAATGTGGTGCCTGTTAACTTCTTGGTGACTGGGGGGCAGTATTGAGTATCTTGGATGAATAAGGTGCTCAGAGTAAACTTTCTGCTACTCAGCCATAAAAGCTAGAATATGCATATAATAATAATAATTTGTACATTTGGATAGAAAACACTCTGAAGTTTCTAAAACTGTTTGAATGATGGCTGAGTATAACAGAACTCATATGGCAGGCGAAAATCTGAGAAAAATCCAACCAGGATGTGGGAAATCTGAGGTTTGTAGGTTTTCAACTCATAGCCTATCAAAGATACAGTGGGATATTGGTCATGTTGCACTTCCTAAGGTTTCCACTAGATGTCAATAGTCTTTAGAACCTTGTTTGATGCTTCTACTGTGAGGGGGGCCGAATGAGAGGGGATTGAGCCAGGTGTCTGACAGATTGCCATGAGCTCATGACGCGCGGTCATGTGAAAGTTAGCTTGCGTTCCATTGCTTTTCTACAGACAAAGGAATTCTCCGGGTTAGAACATTATTGAAGATTTATGATAAAAAAAAGACATTCTAAATATTGATTCTATACTTCGTTTGACATGTTCCTACGACCTGTAATATAACTTTCTGGACTTTTCATCCGACCTTTCGGCTGGACTTGCACGCGCGTTTGGATTTGTTTACAAAACGCCCTAACAAAAGGAGCTATTTGGACATAAATTATGAACTTTATCGAACAAATCAAACATTGAGTGCATTCTGATTAAGATCATCAAAGGTAAGTGAATATTTACAATGTTATTTCTGACTTCTGTTGACTGCACAATATGGGGGGATATCTTTTTGGCTTGTTTGGTCTCAGCACCGTACTCAGATTATTGCATGGTATGCTTTTTCCGAATTTTTTGGGGGGAAATTTGACACAGCGGTTGCATTAAGGAGAAGTTTACCTAAAGTTCCAAGTGTAATAGTTGTATCTTTTATCAATGTTTATTATGAGTATTTATTATAAATTAAATGTTATGAATGTTTATTATAAATTGATGTGGCTCTCTGCAAAATCACTGCATGTTTTGGAACTACTGAACATAACACGCCTGTGTAAAATGTGATTTTTGGATATAAATCTGCACTTTATTGAACAAAACATACATGTATTATGTAACATGAAGTCCTATGAGTGTCATCTGATGATCATCAAAGGTTAGTGATTAATTTGATCTATATTTCTGCTTTTTGGGACTCCTCTCTTTGGCTGGGAAAATGGCTGTGTTTTTCTGTGACTTGGTGGTGACCTAATGTAGTGGAGCGGGTTGAGAGTTTCAAGTTCCTTGGTGTCCACATCACCAATGAACAATCATGGTCCAAACATACCAAGACAGTCGTGAAGAGGGCAGGACAAAACCTTTTCCCCCTCAGGAGACTGAAAATATTTGTCATTAGCCCCCAGATCCTCAAAAGGTTCTACAGCTGCACCATTTGAGAGCATCCTGACCGGTTGCATCACCGCCTGGTATGGCAACTGTTCGGCATCTGACAATAAGGCACTACAGAGGGTAGTGCGAAAGGCCCAGTGTATCACTGGAACCCACAGTTGAAGTCGGAAGTTTACATAAACAAGTTTTAAATGACTCCAACCTCTGTGTTTCAACCACTCCACAAATTTCTTGTTAACAAACTATAGTTTTGGAAAGTCGGTTAGGACATCTACTTTGTGCATGACACAAGTCATTATTCCAACAATTGTTTAGACAGATTATTTCACTGATTCACAATTCCAGTGGGTCAGAAGTTTACAAACACTAAGTTGACTGTGCATATCAATAGCTTGGAAAATTCCTGAAAATAATGTCATGGCTTTAGAAGCTTCTGTTAGGCTAATTGATATCATTTGAGTCAATTGGAGGTGTATCTGTGATTGTATTTCAAGGCCTGCCTTCAAACTCAGTGCCTCTTTGCTTGACATCATAGGAAAATCAAAAGAAATCAGCCAAGACCTCAGAAAAAAAATCGTAGACCTCCACAAGTCTGGTTCATCCTTGGGAGCAATTTACAAACGCCTGAAGGTACCACGTTCATCTGTACAAACAATAGAATGCAAGTATAAACACCATGGGACCATGCAACCGTCATACCGCTCAGGTAGGAGACGTGGTCTGTCTCCTAGAGATGAACATACTTTGGTGCGAAAAATGCAAATCCATCCCAGAACAGCACCAAAGGACCCTGTGAAGATGCTGGAGGAAACGGGTACAAAAGTATCTATATCCACAGTAAAACAAGTCCAAAAATCGGCAAAACCTGAAAGGCCGCTCAGCAAGGAAGAAGCCACTGCTTCAAAACCACCATAAAAAAAGCCAGACTGCAGTGTGCAACTGCACATGGGGACAAAGATCGTACTTTTTGGAGAAATGTCCTCTGGTCTGATGAACCAAAAATAGAACTGTTTGGCCATAATGGCCATCATTATGTTCGGAGGAAAGAGGAAGAGGCTTGCAAGCTGAAGAACACCATCCCAACCGTGAAGCACGCGGGTGGCAGCATCGTGTTGTGGGGGTGCTTTGCTACAGGAGGGACTGGTGCACGTCACAAAATAGATGACTTCATGAGAAAGGAAAATTATGTGGATATATTGAAGCAACATCTCAAGACATCAGTCAGGAAGTTGAAGCTTGGTCGCAAATGGGTCTTCCAAATGGACAATGACCCCAAGCATACTTCCAAAGTTGTGGCAAAATGGCTTAAGGACAACAAAGTCAAGGTATTGGAGAGGCCATCACAAAGCCCTGACCTCAATCCTTTAGAACATTTGTGGGCAGAACTGAAAAAGTGTGTGGGAGCAAGGAGGCCTACAAACCTGACTCAGTTACACCGGCCCTATCAGGAGGAATGGGCAAAAATTCACCCAACTTATTGCGGGAAGCTTCTGGAAGGCTACACAAAACGTTTGACCCAAGTTAAACAATTTAAAAGCAATGCTACCAAATACTAAATTGCGTGTATGTAAACTTCTGACCCACTGGGAATATGATGAAAGAAATAAAAGCTGAAATAAATCACTACTATTATTCTGACATTTCACATTCTTAAAATAAAGTTGTGATCTAACTGACCTAAGACAGGGGATTTTTACAAGGATTAAATGTCAGGAATTGTGAAAAACCGAGTTTAAATGTATTTGGCTAAGGTGTACGTAAACTTCCGACTTCAAATGTATATAATAGCTGTATATAATAGGCGGTGTCAGAGGAAAGCCCATCAAATTGTCAGAGACTCGCCAAGTCTGGCACCAAAAGGCTCCTCAACAGCTTCTACTCCAAAGCCATTAGACTGCTGAACAATTCTTAAAAATCGCCACCGGACAATTTACATTGACCCCTCCCTCTTGTACACTTCTGCTACTCGCTGTTTGTTTGTTACCTATGCATAGTCACTTCAACCCCACCTACATGTACAGATTACCTCAACTAGCCTGTATCCCTGCACATTGACTCGGTAGCAGTGCCCCCTGTATATAGCCTTGTAATAGTTATTCTTATTGTGTTACTTTTAATTATTACTTTTTAACTTCGTAAATATTTTCATCTTGAACTGCACTGTTGGTTAAGGGCTTGTAAGTAAGCATTTCACGGTAAAGTCTACACTTGTTGTATTCGGCGCATGTGGCAAATAATGTTTGTTTTGATGTTCCTGCTCAGATAAGACGAGAAGTAGGCTAAACAAGAAAAAACAAAACATTTTTGGTTAGGTCCAGGTTAAAGTCAGTGAAATAAGAAAACCAAAGAAAATGTACAATGACAAGTGGTTTGATGAAGAATGCACAAACCTAAGAAAGAAATTGAGAAACCTGTCCAACCAAAAACAGAGACCCAGAAAACCTAAGCCTATGAATGACAATACAGAAATAGACTACGGAAAAAGAAGGAACAGCATGTCGGAAATGAGCTCAATGTAATTGAAGAATCCATAGACTAACCACTTCTGGGAAAATTGGAAAACACTAAACAAACACAAAGAGTTATCTATCCAAAACACAGATGTATGGGTAAAACACTTCTCCAATCTTTTTGGCCCTATAACAAAGAACAAAAACTTATACATGATCAAATACAAATCTTAGAATCAAGAATATATTAAAAGACAACCAGAACCCACTGGATTCTCCAATTACATTGAATGAACTACAAGACAAAATACAAACCCTCCAACCCAAAAAGGCCTGTGGTGTTGATGGTATCCTCAATGAAATTATTAAATAGAGACAACAAATTCCAATTGGCTATACTTAAACTCTTTAACATCATCCTTAGCTCTGGCATCTTCCCCAATATTTGGAACAAAGGACTGATCACCCAAATCCACAAAAGGAAGTAAATTTGACCCCAATAACTACCGCGGGATATGCGTCACCAGCAACCTTGGAAAATCCTCTGCCTTATAATTAACAGCAGAATCGTACATTTCCTCAGTGAAAACAAACGTCAAATTGGCTTTTTACCAAATTACCGTATTACAGACCACGTATTCACCCTGCACCCCCTAATTGATAAACAAACCAAAACAAAGGCAAAGTCTTCACGCTTTGTTGATTTTTAAAAAAGCCTTCAACTGAATTTGGCTTGAGGGTCTGCTATACAAATTGATGGAAAGTTGTGTTGGGGAAAAAACATACAACATTATAAAATCCACGTACACAAACAACAAGTTAAAATTGTCAAAAACGTATCTTTCCACAGGGCCGTGGGGTGAGACAGGGATGCAGCTTAAGCACCACCCTCTTCAACACACACACACACACACACACACACACACACACACACACACACACACACACACACACACACACACACACACACACACACACACACACACACACACACACACACACACACACACACACACACACACACACACATTGGCGAGGGCACTAGAACAGTCTGCAGCACCTGGCCTCACCCTACTAGAATCTGAAGTCAGATGTCTACTGTTTGCGGACGATTTGGTGCTTCTGTCACCAACCACAGAGGGCCTACAGTAGCACCTAGATCTTCTGCACAGAGTCTGTCAGACCTGGGCCCTGACAGTAAATCGCAGTAAGACAAAAAGTGTTCCAAAAAAGGTCCAGTCACCAGGACCACAAATACAAATTCCATCTAGACACAGTTGCTCTAGAGCACACAAAACAATACTACACATACCTCGGCATAAACATCAGCGCCACAGATAACTTCCACAAAGCTGTGTGAAATATCTGAGACAAGACCAGAAGGGCCTTCTATACCATCAAAAGGAACATACAATGACATACCAATTAGGATCTGGATAAAAAAAAACTTGAATCAGTTACAGAACCAATTGTCCTTTATGGTTGTGGAGGTCTGGGGTCTGCTCACCAACCAAGAATTCACAAAATGGGACAAACACCAAATTGAGACTCTGCATGTAGAATTCTGCAAAAATATCCTCCGTGTACGACGTAAAACACCAAATACGCATACAGGCCGATACCCGCTAATTATCGAAATCCAGAATAGAGCCGTTAAATTCAACAACCGCCTAAAAAGAAATGATTCCCAAACCTTCCATAACAAAGCCATCACCTACAGAGAGATGAACCCGCAGAAGAGTCCCCTAAAGCAAGCTGGTAATGGGGCTCTGTTCACAAACACAAACAGACCCCACAGAGCCCCAGGACAGCAACACAATTAGACCCAAACAAATCATGAGAAAAAAATATATAAATCTTTCCACTGTGTCAAAAAATTAACAAAAAAAAACAGCGCAAACTCAAATGCTATTTGGCCCTAAACAGAGAGTACACAGTGGCAGAATACCTGACCACTGTGACTGACCCAAACTTAAGGAAAGCTTTGACTCTTAGCCTGTCTTCTCTTGAGAGCCAGGTCTGCCTGCGGCAGCCTTTCTCAATAGCAAGGCTATGTGCACACTGCCCACAAAATGAGGTGGAAACTGAGCTGCACTCCCTAACCTCCTGCCAAATGTTTGACCAGAGAGACACATATTTCCCTCAGATTACACAGATCCACAAAGAACTCAAAAACAAACCCAATTTTGATAAACTCCCATATCTACTGGGTAGAATACCCCAGCGTGCCATCACAGCAGCAAGATGTGACCTGTTGCCACAAGAAAAGGGCACCATTGTAAAAAAACACCATCATAAATACCCATATTTGTTTATTTATTTTCATTTTTGCACTTTAAAAAATTGCACATCCTTACAACATGTATCATTGTATGCAACACATATCATTGTATATAGACAATACATTTGAAATGTCTTTATTCTTTTGGAACTTCTGTGAGTGTAATGTTTACTGTAAATTTGTATTGTTTATTTCACTTTTTTATTTTTTCACCTTTATTTAACAAGTTCTCATTTACAACTGCGACCTGGACAAGATAAATCAAAGCAGTGCGACAAAAACAACAACAAAGAGTTACACATGGGATAAACGTACAGTCAATAATACAATAAACATCTATACAGTGTGTGCAAATGTAGTAAGATTGGGGAGGTAAGGCAATAAATAGGCCATAGAGGCAAAATAATTACAATTTAGCATTAACACTGGAGTGATAGATGTGCAAGTAGAGATACTGGGGTGCAAAAGAGCAAGAGGGTAAGTAATAATATGGGGATGAGGTAGTTGGGTGTGCTATTTACAGATTGGCTGTGTACAGGTACTGGAGGCATTTTGTAAATTACATCGCCGAAGTCAAGGATCGGTAGGATAGTCAGTTTTACAAGGCTATGTTTGGCAGCATGACTGAAGGAGGCTTTGTTGCAAAATAGGAAGCCGATTCTAGACCTCATTTTGGATTGGAGATGCTTAATGTGAGTCTGGAAGGAGAGTTTACAGTCTAACCAGACACCTAGGTATTTGTAGTTGTCCACATATTCAGAGCCTTCCAGAGTAGTGATGCTAGTCGGGCGGGCGGCAAGCAATCGGTTGAAGAGCATGTATTTAGTTTTACATGAATTTAAGAGCAGTTGGAGACCACTGAAGGAGTATTGTATGGCATTGATGCACGTTTGGAGGTTGGTTAACAGTGTCCAAAGAAGGGCCAGATGTATACAGAATGGTGTCGTCTGCGTAGAGGTGGATCAGAGAAATCACCAGCAGCAAGAGCGACATCATTGACATATACAGAGAAGAGTCGGCCCGAGAATTTAATTATGATCTACTTCACTTGCTTTGACAATGTTAACATATGTTTCCCATGCCAATAAAGCCTCTAAATTGAAATAAAGTGGCTTCAGAATAGAATAGATATAGGCCTAGTCATTGAGAACTGAATAAGCCCTTAGCTGCCTTAATGGCACGGTTGTTACTAGGGATGCACGATATATCAGTGAACATATCGGAATCGGATGATATTAGCTAAAAATGCCAACATCGGCCTGCTATCTAGTTTAACGCCGATGTGCAAAACCGGTCAAAGCTGACGTGCATACCTATATAACGTAGGTACATTACGTAATGGCGCCACGTAAAATGTTGCACTATACGTGCAACACAGCATTCCTAACCTAGCCCACAATGTCTGCTGTAAGGGTAAAGCAGTCAACAAGTCCAGCATTCGTTTCAAAGAGTAAGAACATTTCAGAGAGACAACTCAAAGGCAAAATCCATTAACACCAAGATATTGGAATTCATGGCCCTTGACAATCAACCGTTTTCTGTCGTGGGTGATGTTGGCTTTCGCCGACTGATCGAGCACCGGTACACACTAGAGGTCGACCGATGATTTTTTTTAACGCCGATACCGATTATTGGAGGACCAAAAAAGCCTATACCGATTAATCGGACGATTTTTTACATTTTTATTTGTAATAATGACAATTACAACAATACTGAATGATCACTTATTTTAACTTAATATAATACGTCAATAAAAATCAATTTAGCCTCAAATAAATAATTCAATTTGGTTTAAATAATGCAAAAACAAAGTGTTGGAGAAGAAAGTAAAGGTGCAATATGTGCCATGTAAGAAAGCTAACATTTAAGTTCCTTGCTCAGAACATGAGAACATATGAAAGCTGGTGGTTCCTTTTAACATGAGTCTTCAATATTCCCAGGTAAGAAGTCTTAGGTTGTAGTTATTATAGGAATTATAGGACTATTTCCCTCTATACCATTTGTATTTCATTAACCTGTGACTATTGGATGTTCTTATAGGCACTTTAGTATTGCCAGTGTAACAGTATAGCTTCCGTCCCTCTCCTCGCTCCTCCCTTGGCTCGAACCAGGAACACAACGACAACAGCCACCGTTGAAGCAGCGTTACCCATGCAGAGCAATGCTTCTGCCTACCACCGCTCAGTTAGATACTTAGATACTTGTATGCTCAGTCAGATTATATGCAACGCAGGACACGCTAGATAATATCTTGGAATATCATCAACCATGTGTAGTTAACTAGTGATTATGATTGATTGGTCGTTTTTATAAAGATAAGTTTAATGCTAGCTAGAAACTTACCTTGGCTTACTGCATTCACGAAAAAGGCAGTCTCCTTGTGGAGTGCAACGAGAGAGAGGCAGGTCATAATAGCGTTGGACTAGTTAACTGTAAGGTTGCAAGATTGTATCCCCCGAGCTGACAAGGTAAAAATATGTCGTTCTGCCACTGAACGAGGCAGTTAACCCACCGTTCCTAGGCCGTCATTGAAAATAAGAATGTGTTCTTAACTGACTTGCCTAGTTAAATAAAGATTAAAGAAAAGGTGTAAAAAAATAAAAAATGTAAAAAATAAATAAAATACAAAAATCGGCCAAATCGCTACCCAAAAATACCGATTTTCGATTGTTATGAAAACTTGAAATCGGCCCTAATTAATTGGCCATTCCGATTAAATTGGTCGACCTCTACTACCAAGTGCGCTATTTTTCAGATGTTGCCCTACCGGAGTTACACAGTAGAGGAGTCACTGCTATTAGCTTCACGACTGACAATTGGACCAGCGATATCAGCCCCATGAGCATGCTGAGTCTGACAGCCCAGTGGGTCGTTGAAGATTTCGTACTGAGAAGTCGTATTGCACGCTCATGAATGTGCTGGTTGTCATACTGCTGCTGCCATTGCAATGGCATTTGAGAACATGTTTTAAACATGAACACACTACCTAGCTCCATTCAAACAACTGACTGGAGAAATAAGCTCATCAACTGTGCCTGCAGCAGACGCCTGCTCAACAAAACTGCCGAAAAGGTTGTGAACAAGCGATTTGGTGGCATTCTCGCTGAGCCTCTTTACTGTGTCGCCACCATGCTCGATGCCATCTATAAGGACCGCTACTTCGATGCAGACAAGAAACAGGATTTACGTGAAATGTTACATACACAGCTGGACAAGATGGAAACGGACACAGTGACAGTGCGTATCAAGGAAGACAGGCCACCCACAACGAGCTGAAACTTCACTGCTTGACATGTATGATGAAATCCTGGTTGAGAATGAAATCCTGGTTGAGAATGAAACGACTGAATGAATGAAACAGCACAGCAACTAAGTGAAAGAAATAGGTTTTGATTATGTTTTACTGGTAATGGGGACATACGTAAATGGCAACAAAATAACTTTTTGGTTAGTGTGGTGTGTATGTGCGTGTGTAACCTTTATTTAACCAGGCAAGCCAGTTAAGATCAAATTCTTATTTACAATGACGGCCTAAACCGGCCAAACCCGGACGACGCTGGGCCAATTGTGCTCCGCCCATGGGACTACCAATTACATCCGGATATGATACAGCCTGGATTCGAACCAGGGACTGTAGTGACGCTTCTTGCACTGAGATGCAGTGCCTTAGACAGCTGCGTCTATTTCACATCGGTTACACCAGCCTAATCTCGGGAGTTGATAGGCTTGAAGTCATAAACAGTGCAATGCTTGAAGCATTGCGAAGAGCTGCTGGCAAAACGCACGAAAGTGCTGTTTGAATGAATGCTTACGAGCCTGCTGGTGCCTACCATCGCTCAGTCACACTGCTCTATCAAATCATAGACTTAATTATAACATAACACACAGAAATACGAGCCTTATGTCCCCCTTTGCCAGGAAAAAACGTAATGGTTAATGCACAGCAGCATATTATTTTAAAAAAGACCCCGAAATCCAATTTCCAAGATACAACTAAAGCTAATGTTTAGGAATCCTGAAAATAAAACTGAATGTCTTACACTTAACTGAAACATTATCCTAGCCTTGTCAGAATTGTTTCCAAAATGCTTGGTTGGGACCCATTGATGGGTAGTGGCTGATTCCTTTTGGGTTGCCACTTGAGGCTGGGTGCTGGCTAGAATTGTTCTAGCCTACGTGTGGCCGACTTCATGAGAAAGCGAGCAGGAGCAAGCTCCAAAGGCTTCAGAAGGGTCACAGTAAAACAGGTTCAATGACCACTCAAGTGATTGTAGAAACTGAATATGGATTGTTCGAATGTAGCCTCGACAGCCCATTAAAAGAAGGCTGATCACGTCAAATCATTGAGACCTCAGGTCATGCCTAGTAGATATCTTGCCTTCTCTGAACCTCACCCTCCTCAGCAGAAAATCAAAAGAATGATCGACCGCCATTTACTCAGACAATTAACAGCATCTGAGTAGAGTTACTCTTCACTGAAATTACAGAGGACAAATCTGCTGCCACTCTTGCCTGCACACCCAGGCTCAGTTCTGAGTAGTTAATGCAAGCACAAGGGAAACCAAGGCTATCTATATCAGTGTCTTGTGTGAAAGTTGAACCAGCTGTTCTGAGCAGCATCAGTATGACGTTAATTGCATTTTTAACTAATCCTTTGAAGAATGCATTTGTATTCTGGAATTCCTGTGGCTTGCTTAAAATAGAGCATTACTTGATACCCGATAGCAATCACTTTAATACGAAGTGACATTGTGGGCACATGCCTCTGACGTCAGGCCACAAAATACAGACTGTACAAAACAGTTGCTACTTGGAGGGAATGGGGCCGGGGACCAGTGAAGATCTCGGGGGGGAAAAAAGAGAACGGACGTGGAAATCACCTTTTCACATCTGTCAAACCTCTTGACGTTTCACAGCAATACTTTTTCCATGGCAAAAATTAAAACACAAAGCAGACCAAAACTGCTGTTTTCCGAAAGAAGTTCATCCGCTTCGTGTTTTGTTTCCTTGCCACAATACTAATGAGTATCGCGATATTGGTATCATCCGAGCCATAGCAGACACAGAGAGGGAGAGCCTATGACAAGCAATTCATTACCAACCGATGTCTCCCTTGAGAAAAGACCATTATCTGACTGAAATCCACAGATACGGAGGCTGAATGGTTCTGTTGCGTTTCTCTAATTTCTGCTAATCACTGTTGTGGCTAGAGACTAGGCCATTTAAACTGTCCCTTGTTGAATACTAAGAAAATATTGCTTTTGCTTTGACTGCACCCACTCTTTAGCTTTGAGAACCATGCCATGCTTGTGATTATCTGAATGAACGAGACATAGACTTGTGCATTTGTTTTTGAGTCACTGTCCAGACTAGAGGTCGACCGATTATGATTTTTCAACGCCGGCGCCGATTATTTAAGGACCAAAAAAGCCGATACCGATTAAAATCGGGCCGATTTTTTTAATGTATTTGTAATAATGACAATTACAACAATACTGAATGAACACATTTTAACTTAATATAATACATCAATAAAATCAATTCCACCTCAAGAAAATAATGAAACATGTTCAATTTGGTTTAAATAATCCAAAAACAAAGTGTTGGAGAAGAAAGTAAAAGTGCAATATGTGCCATGTAAGAAAGCTAACGTTTAAGTTCCTTGCTCAGACCATGAGAACATATGAAAGCTGGTGGTTCCTTTTAACATGAGTCTTAGTTATTATAGAAATTATAGGACTATTTCTCTCTATAAGATTTGTATTTCATATACCTTTGACTATTGGATGTTCTTATAGGCACTATAGTATTGCCAGTGTAACAGTATAGCTTCCATCCCTCTCCTCGCCGCTACCTGGGCTCGAACCAGGAACACATCAACAACAGCCACCCTCGAAGCAGCGTTACCCATGCAGGGCAAGGGGAACAACTACTCCAAGTCTCAGAGCGAGTGACGTTTGAAACGCTATTAGCGCGCACCCCGCTAACTAGCTAGCTATTTCACATCGGTTACACCAGCCTAATCTCGGGAGCTGATAGGCTTGAAGTCATAAACGGCTTGAAGCATTGCGAAGAGCTGCTGGCAAAACGCATGAAAGTGCTGTTTGAATGAATGCTTACGAGCCTGCTGGTGCCTACCATCGCTCAGTCAGACTGCTCTATCAAATCATAGACTTAATTATACCATAACACACAGAAATACGAGCCTTAGGTCATTAATAAGGCCGAATCCGGAAACTATCATTTCGAAATCAAAACGTTTATTCTTTCAGTGAAATACGGAACCGTTCCGTATTTTATCTAACGGATGGCATCCCTAAGTCTAAATATTGCTGTTACATTGCACAACCTTCAATGTTATGTCGTAATTACGTAACATTCTGACAAATTAGTTCACAATGAGCCAGGCGGCCCAAACTGTTGCATATACGCTGACTCTGCGTGCAATGAACAATAATATTGCCTACTAACTTTTCTTTTAGCTAAATATGCAGGTTTAACAATATATACTTCTGTGTATTGATTTTAAGAAAGGCATTGGTGTTTATGGTTAGGTACACGTTGGAGCAACGACAGTCCTTTTTCGCGAATGCGCACCGCATCGATTATATGCAACGCTAGATAAACTAGTAATATCATCAACCATCATAACTAGTGATTATAATCGATTGTTTTTTAAAAGATACGTTTAATGCTAGCTAGCAACTTACCTTGGCTTCTTACAGCATTCGCGTAACAGGCAAGCTAAATTATTATTATAAAAAAAATTTAAATACAAAATCGGCAAATTCGGCATCCAAAAATACAGATTTCCCATTGTTATGAAAACTTGAAATCGGCCCTAATTAATCAGCCATTCCGATTAATCGGTCGACCACTAGTCCAGACCCCAAGAAAGGATTTGGGACTGCTTCACAATCCATCATGGAATGTGGGACTTTGCTGATAGGATAGCTCTTAGTATCATAAAACAGACAAACTAACTAGGCCTAACACTTTTTAAAACAGCAAACTGGGATTACAAAAACAACAAAGCGGCCACCCCGCCACTTGTTTTGGTAAACAGCTGAAGGATGGGGCTTGAGAAATGTAACCGCAGCTTAGCTATGGATGCAAGAACTGACTATCAATGAGTATGTTTCCATGCACAGTAATAATTCAATATTAAAACTGATTATGGCAGTTGGCAGACTATAGACTATTGCATAAACACCTTACACTGCTCATCTTAAATCGATGTAAGGTCAAAATCTAATTAAGCACACGCCGATTAAAAGACCTGGTTCTGCATAATCTTTAGAAATATTAGGACATCGGCGTAACCTGACATCGGCGTAACAGCTGTGTATTTGATCAGCGCATGTGCTAGCACCAGCCGAGCGAGCCGCTCTCTTTAGTGTGAGTGAAGTGAGTTCGGAACAATGTATGCGTCTAGAAGTACTTCACACACACATTTTACGTCTGAACTCAGAATCAAATATGCTTCAGAAAAATAACATGAACGGTCATTTTGATTGGCAATTTTTTGCATTTATCAGAGTGCCAACAGGTAGCCTGATTTCAGATGTGTCCATGTTAACAGGATTATTAGGGAAATCGTTCTTGCAAAGCACGTAAACATTTTAATCAAACTATTCTACTAAATCTGACTATCCACAATAAATTGCATTGTTGTGTGCATGTAACCATACTCTCAAACCCTGTACCTGGAGAGCTAACCTCTGATTTGCAATCCAACCCCAGTTGTAACTAACCTGATTCAACCAGCTAATTATTTGAGTCGGGTGCGCTAGATTACGGTTGGAGGGAAAGCCTACAGGACGGTAGCTCTCCAGGAACAGAGTTGGAGAGCCATGGTCTATGATATGAAAATGGTTGGCTAGTTTTAAATATTTAGAAACTACAGTGTTAGTTTGGTGTTAGATTGGTGTCACACTTTTGTCCCAGACCTAGCTAACACACCAGACTGGAAGGTTCTCTACAGCTCTGTTAGTGACCATCTGGTTCTTGGTTCCTGACCAAGGCCCTTCTCCCCGACCAAGGCCCTTCTCCCCAGACTACGCAGTTTGGCTGGGCGGCCAGCTCTAGGAAGAGTCTAGGTGGTTCCAAACTTCTTCCATTTAAGAATGATTGAGGCCACTGTGTTCTTGGGGACCTTCAAATGCTGCGGAATTTTTTAGTACCCTTCCCTAGATCTTTTCCTGCACACAATCCGGTCTCTGATCTCTACGGACAATTCCTTCAACCTCATGGCTTGGTTTTGGGCTCTGACATGGAATGTCAACTGTGGGACCTTATATAGACAGGTATGTGCCTTTCCAAATCACATCCAATCAATTGAATTTACCACAGGTGGACTCCAATCAAGTTGCAGAAACATCTCAAGGATGATCAATGGAAACAGGATGCACCTGAGCTCAATTTCAAGTCTCATACATGTAGCAAAGGGTCTGAATACATATGTAAATACTTTTTTTTTTTTTTGAGATTTCCAAAAATGTCTAAAAACCAAACCTGTTTTCGCTTTGTCATTATGGGATAGTGTGTAGATTGCTGAGGAAATTGTTTTATTGAATCCATTTTAGAATAAGGCTGTAACTTAACAAAATGTGGAAAGGGGGCACTGTAGACACACCCTATGTTTGAATTAAATAAACTATATGTAGTCTGATGTTTTAAGCACTGCAATTAAAAATGAAGACACAAATTACTAGAGAGAGCCAGTAGAGATCAATATAGCCTCAGCAGAAGAACAAAAACCTGTTCCCTACCCTCCTCCCGATGCTGCTGGCCTACCGTGATTATGCTGCTAAGCTCCTGAAGTTGCCTGTAATAGGCTGCACCAGCGGTCAGCAAACTTTTCCATTTGGGGTGTCAAGTTATCGTCCCATTTCTGCTGATCTGCGTGCCAGTTATGAATTTCAGATGCACCTTTTCCTGGAAGAGTTTCATTTATAATAAAGTCTTCATATCGCAAAATCAATGTTACGTGGTTAATCAAAATTCTATCTAAATGAAACTGATACAAATAAAAAAGTAACTTCTATTGCCAATATGTAAAAATAGCCTACTAGAAATATTGCAGCCCGCAGGTAGAAAATATCATGAAAAAAGTAAACATCCTATAAATCACATTGGCTATGCATGGTCTGTCTGCAACGAACATGAAACATTGTATCAACTATTAACTTGGTCTGGCCCAAAGCTCCTGCTAGCAAACTTGCAATATTGTATAAAATATTCTAGGCCCTCAGAGTTTCCAGTGCCAGTGAGCTCTGGACAGACAGACACAGCTGTAGGCTGTTTGCACAAGGGATAAGAAGTAATCAGGTAGGCCTATTTAATGACATTTCCACCAGATCAGAGCATGACATTTTTTTCCCCTTTCATGCTGAGTGTTTATCAAAAAGGATTGAGCTGGAAAGATTTTTCAAAATGGGCTACGTTGAGTAGTTAATACAATGGATGTAAAATGGATGTTTATTTGATGCCTGAGGCAAATAAAACATTACTTTGAAGCTACACAGTGATGGTGAGTTAAGGCAATCAGAAATAGTATCAGATCCTCAGATGGGCACATTTGTAGGCCTACATTTGCACACAGGCCAGGTAGTCTAGGCCTACTTCTATGCATAATCAGGTGCGTGTCCTTACTCAAGATTGACAGAAACGCTCCAAAAATATAAATTTAAAAAAGACTCATAGCAAAAGGTCTGAATACTTATGTAAATAAGGTATCTGTTTTTTATTTTTAATACATTTTCAAACATTTCTAAAAACCTGTTTTCGCTTTGACGTTATGGGTTGGTGTGTAGATTGCTGAGAATTTTTTGAAGCAATTTTAGAATAAGTCTGTAACAATAAGAAAAAGTGGAAAAAATAAGTCTGAATACTTTCCCGAATGCACTGTATATAGGCTACACCCATCCAATGATGTCAGATCAAAAGATACATTTCTAGGGCTAGAGGTTAGGATGATGAATTGGATGATGAATTGGGACTGAGATAAATGAGTCTAGTGAGCAGCAGCCTTACCTTTTTAGTGCTGACAGACCTCCGTAGCGCCCTCCCATTGGGTCCCACAACTCTGGCATTACCACTGCTCCCAGAGGGTAGTGTGTGTGTAGAGGGGGGGCTGGAAGGCGCACCGAGGGGTGCAGAAGACCTCTCCGTCAGACTTCTCTTGGACGCCACATTGTTGTTCTCATTGAAGGTCATCGACCTTTTGTCCTTAGTGTCCCCAAGCCCCAGGTCAATGCTCTGTCCACTCTTGATCAGGCCGAGGTAGTCTTTGAGTATCGTCTGGGTCGTTGGCTCACTCAACCAGTTGAGGAAGAGCTCATCCACTTTCATTTTAAGCACCGGTTGCAGGACTTGTGGCGATGGCATGTTGTTAACCTCCATCTACTACTTTGACACCACAGCACCTGTCAATGGGGAAATCAAATAGAGAATATGGGCTGGGCAGCTACGTAGCTGGCTAGCTAGATCCCTTCAGATATACCAGTGGGCAGTTTATCACATTAGATACGTTTAGGAATGGGTGGCCAGTAATAAACTGGTCCTGAACATCTCTAAAACTACGAGCATTGTATTTGGTACAAATCATTCCCTAAGCTCTAGAAATCAGCTGAATCTGGTAACGAATGGTGTGTGGCTGTTGAACAAGTTGAGGAGACAATTACTTGGTGTTACCTTACATTGTAAACTGTCATGGTCAAAACATATAGAGTCAATGGTTGTAAAGATGGGGAGAGGTCTATCCATAATAAAGAGATGCTCTGCTTTTTGACACCATACTCCACAAAGCAAGTCCTACAGCCTCTAGTTTTGTCTTATCTTGATTATTGTCCAGCCATGTGTCCAAGTGATACAAAGAAAGACCTAGTTAAGCTGAGGCTGGCCCAGGACAGAGCGGCACATCTTGCTCTTCATTGTAATCAGAGGGCTAATATTAATACCATGCATGCCAGTTACTCTTGACTAAGAGTTGAGGAGAGACTGACTGCATCACATCCTTTTATAAGAAACATGAATGTGTTAAATTCTAAATGGTTTGCATTGTCAACTTACACACAGCTCTGACACACACACTTACCCAACCAGACATGCCACAAGCCCCCCCCAAATTCAGAACGAATTCAAGAAAGTGTACAGTATTATATAAAGCCAGTATTGCATGGAACTCCCTCCCATCTCATATTGCTCAAATGAACAGCAGATCTGTTTTTTTTTTTTAAGTATTACATTTTTTTTTAAACAGGTAAAGCAACATCTCACGGCACAACGCCTCTCCCCTAGATATTTTGGGTGTATGTATTGATATGTAGCCTGCATGCATTTTTTAAATGCATGTAGTTCTGTCCTTGTTTATTATTGTTCTGTATTATGTCATGTTTTATGTTTTGTGTGGACCCCAGGAAGAGTGGCTGCTGCTTTCGCAACAGCTAATGTGGATCCTAATAAAATACCAAATAGACAGTAGAAGCAGAATTGATCATTAGGCCTATACAGTGAGCACAGAATATTTTTTATTATTTTTTTATCAGATTCAATCACTAACTAGCTAGCAAATTCTAGCTACCTACTCCATATGGTTGGCATCGCTGGCAACTACATCTAGCTGGGTAATTCCTACTAGGTGGTGCCTTTTGGAACTCATAACTTTTGGGGGGGAAAGTATATATTCTTAAAAAATGTAGTATTCCATCAGCAAAAGGACAAATTTGACTATCAGAAAAGCATAGTGAATAACAAGAGAATTTAGTCAACATTTTCACATGTTTAGTTGACCCCTTCTATCTCTACAAGTTACCACAAAAATATGCAATATGATGGTTTTATTGCAGATGGCGAGGCCAGTACAGGTGCATCAAAGATGGGACCGAGAGATAGAAGTTGTTTTTCAATCATCAGAATGTTAAATTCTGTTAAATAGCCATCACTAGCGGCTCAATAGAGGCTGCTGACCTATATACATAGACTTGGAATCACTGGCCCCTTTAATAATGGAACACTAGTCACTTTAATAATGTTTACATATTTTGCATTACTCATCTCATATGTATATACTGTATTCTATACTATTCTACTGTATCTAAATCAATGCCGCTCTGACACTGCTCAGCCCAATATTTATATATTCTTAATTCCATTCCTTTAGATTTGTCTATTGTTGTGAAATTGTTAGATATTACTGTTAGATATTACTGCACTGTTAGAGCTAGAACCACAAGAATTTCGCTACAGCCGCAATAACATCTGCTAAACACGTGTATGTGACAAATAACATTTTATTTGTTACAGATTCTAGTTTTGGAAACAGAAAACTGAATGAGCTCAAATGATGAGAAAATGAGCAGAATGTTGGCCAAAAATCCATCTCGCTCTTATCTCCTCCCACTACCGGCCACAAGGCTTCCTCTCATCCCGATTGGCGCAGCGTTCTAAGACACTGCATCTCAGCGCAAGAGGTGTCACTGCAGTACCTAGTTTGAATCCAGGTTGCATCACATCCGGCCGTGATCGGGAGTCCCATAGGGCGGCGCACAATTGGCCCAGCGTCGCCCGGGTTTGGCCAGGATAGGCCGTCATTGTAAATAAGAATTTGTTCTTTAACTGACTTGCCTGGTTAAATAAAGTTTTAATATATTTTTAAAAAGATCATATTGGATAGTTATTGGAAACACCAACCGGATGCTTCACATTTATACATCCAATTAAATATCTAGCTATTTTTTCTATCTGTGGCAAAATAGTACTTGAAGAGGGTTTTAACTTCTATATCAAACATATTTATAGAAAAATGTGCCTTACGGTGGAGACAAACAGACTACACCTAATGAAACATTGAAAAATAGTTACAACCGAGTGTTTACATATTTATTTAGCTTTCCACTGCAATTACACAGAACTATGTTGTGTGTAATTGCAGGCTATTCTTTAGATGCTGCAATAAGTCTCTCTTTTTTTTTCAACTTTATTTTATGTGGTGTCGGAGCTCCAGTGCGCTCACAATAGTAGCGGCTTAAATCGTGGAGTTGTTTAAATAGTCTATGGATACTAACGTTAATGCGTTAGCTAGCCCATTCATAGACACTACCTTAACATGCTGACCAGACCAGACACGTCGAATGCGCGAGCATCGCAAAATACATTTAGAAATCCATGTTATTCGATTATTGCACCCACACTGCTCGCGAGCGTCAGCGCTGCCAAGGGCTAAAATAGAACTCCTTTCTACTTCTGATGCAGATCACACTGAAAGTCCTGCCTCTCCCATCTCCTCATTGGTTTATAGAGGCAGGTACCCACGTGCCATCTCCTCATTGGTTATACACACGTGGGTGATTGAAAGAAGAACTGTTTTGCCGGTCGTTGTGGTAATACTATGAAAGTTGAGATGCCGATCACCATATAAGTTCAAAGATGAAAAAGCCTGGAAGGAGGAGAGATGACTAGAAACCATTCAGTTGGCCGTTTTATGTGTGGATTAATTGTTGGAGTAGAGGACCTTGTGCATTTCAAGTAAAATAACTCAATGTTTATATCCCAGGACAAAGTAATTAGCAACAACAAGCTAGCTAAATATGACAAATTAGCTAGCAAGTGCAAGCTAACTAGCTAAATTGCCATACATGTTTAATGCTTTTCGACCTGTCCCCAAATTAATGTAATTAGTTCAGAGTTTGTTTTGATATTTTAACATGCGTGTCGTGATCGCGCTTGGTGTAGGGGGACCAAATACATTTATGCACAATAGCGCACGATGGCACACGCGTGCAGCCGGTTTGGGTTCCGTGTTAGCGCCTCGACGATAGTATCTTCCGGCAAACGCATTAACGTTAGCCAGATGTTTCGTTAAATCCCCGACGCTTGCACTAACATTAAGACGCATCGCTTGCAGTACAGTTTCGGAAACATAAAGGAGGTTATCTATCATATCAGCAAGATTATTACTTTTAAGTTTAAATTACTACACACCTTTATATGGTTAGGGTTTCCACGCTGCATATTTCCATGTTACAGCACTTCTTTATGGAAAACAGACAGAAATCAGAATCGACTGCCTGTGCTAATTAGCTATCTGCGTCTCTGAACACCTGTGTGTAAACGGAAGACAGATGCCACAAAGATGTTGTCACTGAAAACTACTGTCGGCTGCAACTGTTAAAACAGGGTACAGCAGTGGAGGCTGCTGAGGGGAGGACAGCTCATAATAATGTCTGTAACAGAGTAAATGAAAATCGAGTAAAACACATCATAACATGAGTTTGATGTATTTAATACCATTACACCAATTCCGCTCCAGCCATTGCCACAAACCGGTCCTCCCAAATGTAGGTGCCACCAACCTCCCGTGGTGTACAATAAGTACATTTTGCATTTGTACAATTATTTTAATGTGATTTGAAAGTAGATTACATTATGTTTCTAGAACCGTATTGTAAATGAGAATTGATTCACATTTAGATTGAGTATTTAGCTGCCAGAGCCAATTTGCCTCTGAACAGAATATGTAGCTAAGGTTCTTGGGTAACGTTAGGCTCCTTTAGTCCATTATTGGGCTAGTGCGGTAGCTAGAAAGCTTGTTAGCTCTCATCATTCGTGTATCAGACAGAGAGCTACATTGGAAAGGAAAACCAAAAAGGTATCTAATGTTTGGAAACTGCAAGAAAGCAAGCTAACAAACGCCAGCCTTCAACAGTAGTAGTTAGATAAATTATCCAACGTTACCTTTTGCACGAACCCTGTCAAGATTAATGTTACTACGGTAACGTTAGCTAATTTGCTAACTGCAACAACTAGCTATGTCTCGCAAATCATTATCACAGCAATTAGCTAATTTATCCAGCACTTAAATAGCTAGACAGTTGCATCAGCCATTTCCTAATAATGAAAAGCAACATAAATAACAAGCTACTTAATCAACGTTAAAATTAAAACAAATAACGTTATAGCTACAGCAGCAGCTAACTGTTAGTTACTGCTTCTGTCGTGACACAAACTGCTACGCTAATTGGAGCAATGCAAGTAAAATACCACTAGCTACGATGAAGGCATTGAAAAGAAATGTATGTAGTGAGCTACCATATACAAGTAGATTCACATTTGAAAGATTACCTGTATGTTATTATAGTCAGGATACAAATTGTAGAGAAGCGTTCATTTCACCGGGGTTTACTTTGAATTCCAGATCTCGTTCCCTACCTAGGTAACCAGGAAGAGCAAACAACGCGGGAACTTTCTGACAACAAGAACGTGACTTAATTAACCCTATCAGTCCTGAGACCCCATCAGAAGTCGGCTTTTCATTCATCTGTCCAGACCGTATATTTAGCCTCGCAATGAAGCGTTTTCTTTTCAGGACAACCAGGGGTACAAGTAGAACACAAAACAATTAATGAGTTTCCTAAGTGTTATTGACACATGTCTAGTGCTTTACTTGGACTGAAGTAGATTCAGGTGCTCATTTTGGATTTATATTTAGGTGCAGGAGCAAATGTAATTAAATAAAAGTAAGGTTGGCCACAGGAAAAACCTGATAAAGATACATTTATATGAATGCTCAGTGGGAAATTATTATCCAACTAGTCAGTGACAACTGTGTGGAGTTTGTGACAGAAGAACTCCGTACCTTCTAACAACTCTTGTGTAGAACAAAACATGTTCAGTCCCCGAGTCTCAGCTTTTCATAGATAGCTTTTAATAGTTTCTAGCTCAAACCATTCGGACTCTAAAGACATTTTTGTAAAAAGACCGGGCCCTTTTGGGATCTGCCCTTGTCTCACAAAATCCACTCTAGCTCAGTCCCCAGTTAATTAACAAATCAAATCAAGTTGTATCAAATCAAATCGAATTTTATTTGTCACATACACATGGTTAGCAGATGTTAATGCGAGTGTAGCGAAATGCTTGTGCTTCTAGTTCCGACAATGCAGTAATAACCAACAAGTAATCTAGCTAACAATCCCAAAACTACTACCTTATAGACACAAGTGTAAAGGGATGAAGAATATGTACATAAAGATATATGAATGAGTGATGGTACAGAGCAGCAAGATAATGGTATTGAGTGCAGTATATACATATGAGATGAGTATGTAAACAAAGTGGCATAGTTAAAGTGGCTAGTGATACATGTATTACATAAAGATGCAGTAGATGATATAGAGTACAGTATATACGTATACATATGAGATGAATAATGTAGGGTATGTAAACATTATATTAGGTAGCATTGTTTAAAGTGGCTAGTGATATATTTCCCATCATTTCCCATCAATTCCCATTATTAAAGTGGCTGGAGTTGAGTCAGTGTGTTGGCAGCAGCCACTCAATGTTAGTGGTGGCTGTTTAACAGTCTGATGGCCTTGAGATAGAAGCTGTTTTTCAGTCTCTCGGTCCCAGCTTTGATGCACAGGTACTGACCTCGCCTTCTGGATGATAGCGGGGTGAACAGGCAGTGGCTCGGGTGGTTGTTGTCCTTGATGATCTTTATGGCCTTCCTGTGACATCGGATGGTGTAGGTGTCCTGGAGGGCAGGTAGTTTGCCCCCGGTGATGCGTTGTGCAGACCTCACTACCCTCTGGAGAGCCTTACGGTTGTGGGCGGAGCGGTTGCCGTACCAGGCGGTGATACAGCCCGACAGGATGCTCTCGATTGTGCATCTATAGAAGTTTGTGAGTGCTTTTGGTGACAAGACAAATTTCTTCAGCCTCCTGAGGTTGAAGAGGCGCTGCTGCGCCTTCTTCACGATGCTGTCTGTGTGGGTGGACCAATTCAGTTTGTCTGTGATGTGTACGCTGAGGAACTTAAAACTTACTACCCTCTCCACTACTGTTCCATCGATGTGGATAGGGGGGTGTTCCCTCTGCTGTTTCCTGAAGTCCACAATCATCTCCTTAGTTTTGTTGACGTTGAGTGTGAGGTTATTTTCCTGACACCACACTCCGAGGGCCCTCACCTCCTCCCTGTAGGCCGTCTCTCGTCATTGTTGGTAATCAAGCCTACCACTGTTGTGTCGTCCGCAAACTTGATGATTGAGTTGGAGGCGTGCGTGGCCACGCAGTCATGGGTGAACAGGGAGTACAGGAGAGGGCTCAGAACGCACCCTTGTGGGGCCCCAGTGTTGAGGATCAGCGGGGTGGAGATGTTGTTGCCTACCCTCACCACCTGGGGGCGGCCCGTCAGGAAGTCCAGTACCCAGTTGCACAGGGCGGGGTCGAGACCCAGGGTCTCAAGCTTGATGACGAGCTTGGAGGGCACTATGGTGTTAAATGCCGAGCTGTAGTCGATGAACAGCATTCTCACATAGGTATTCCTCTTGTCCAGATGGGTTAGGGCAGTGTGCAGTGTGGTTGAGATTGCATCGTCTGTGGACCTATTTTGGCGGTAAGCAAATTGGAGTGGGTCTAGGGTGTCAGGTAGGGTGGAGGTGATATGGTCATTGACTAGTCTCTCAAAGCACTTCATGATGACGGAAGTGAGTGCTACGGGGCGGTAGTCGTTTAGCTCAGTTACCTTAGCTTTCTTGGGAACAGGAACAATGGTGGCCCTCTTGAAGCATGTGGGAACAACAGACTGGGATAGGGATTGATTGAATATGTCCGTAAACACACCAGCCATTAGTATTAGTCATTAGCACCGAATAGAACAGGTGTAGACCTCACAGTGAAATGCATACTTCCAAGCCCCTAACCAGCAATGCAGTTAAAAATATATGGATAAGAATAAGAAATAAAAGTAATTAATGAGCAGCAGTAAAAGTAATTAAAAAGCAGTTGTAAAATAGTGAGACTATATACAGGGGGATACCGGTACAGAGTCAATGTTCGGGGGCACTGGTTAGTTGAGGTAATATGTACATGTAGGTACAATTATTAAAGTGACAATACACAGATGATAACAACAGAGAGTATCAGCAGTATACAAGGGGGGGGCAATGCAAATTGTCTGGGTAGCAATTTGATTAGATGTTCAGCAGTCTTATGGCTTGGTGGTGGAAGCTTTTTAGAAGCCTCTTGGACACAGACTTGGCGCTCCGGTAACACTTGTCTTGTGTTAGCAGAGAGAACAGTCTATGACTAGGAGTCTTTGACAATTTTTAGGGCTTTCCTCTGACACCGCCTGGTATAGAGGTCCTGGGTGGCAGGAAGCTTGGCCCCAGGATGTACTGGGCCGTACGCACTAACCTTTGCAGTGCCTTGCGGTCGGAGGCCAAGCAGTTATCATACCAGTCAGGATGCTCTCGATGGTGCAGTTGAAGAACATTTTTAGAATCTGAGGACCCATGTCAAGTCTCCTGAGGGGGAATAGGTTTTGTCATGCCCTCTTGGTGTGCTTGGACCATGTGAGTTTGTTGTTCGGTCCTCATTTTCCTGTAGTCCACAATCATCTCCTTTGTCTTGATCACGTTGAGGGAGTTGTTGTCTTGGCACCACACGGCCAGGTCTCTAACCTCCTCCCTATAGGCTGTCTCGTCGTTGTCGGTGATCAGGCCTACCATTGTTGTGTCATCGGCAAAGTTAATGATGGTGTTGGAGTCGTGCCTGGCCGTACGTACAGTCATGAGTGAACAGGGAGTACAGGAAAGGACTGAACACGGACCCCTGAGGGGCCCCTGTGTTGAGAATCAGCGTGGCTGATGTGTTGTTACCTACCCTTACCACCTGTGGAAGTCCAGGACCAGTTGCAGAGGGAGGTGTTTAGTCCCAGGGTCCTTAGCTTATTGATAAGATTTGAGGGCACTCTGGTGTTGAACGCTGAGCTGTTGTCAATTAATAGAATTCCCACATAGGTGTTCCTTTTGTCCGGGTGGGAAAGGGCAGTGTTGAGTGCAATAGAGATTGCATCATCGGTGGATCTGTTGGGGCGCTACACAAATTGGAGTGGGACTAGAGTTTCTGGGATAATTGGTGTTGATGTGAGCCATAACCAGCCTTTCAAAGCACTTCATGGCTTCAGACATGAGTTCTACAGGTCCGTAGTCATTTAGGCAGGTTACCTTAGTGTTCTTTTGCACAGGCACTATGGTGGTCTGCTTAAAACGTGTTGTTATTACACACTCAGACAGGGAGAGGTTGAAAATGTAATTGAAGACACTTGCCAGTTGGTCAGCGCATGCTCGGCAGTACACATCCTCATAATCCATCTGGCCTTGCGGCCTTGTGAATGTTGAACTGTTTAAAGGTATTACTCACATCGGCTGCAGAGAGCGTGATCACACACTCTTCCGGAACAATTGGTGCTCTCATGCATGTTTCAGTGTTATTTGCTCGAAGTGAGTATAGAAGTAGTTTAGCATGTCTGGTAGGCTCGTGTCACTGGGCAGCTCTCGGCTGTGCTTCCCTTTGTAGTCTGTAATGGTTTGCAAACCCTGCCACATATGACGAGCGTCCAAGCCGGTGTAGTGCTATTCGATCGTTGTCCTGTCTTGACGCTTTGCCTGTTTGATGGTTCATCAGAGGGCATAGCGGGATTTCTTATAAGCTTCCGGGTTAGAGTCCCGCTTCTTGAAAGCGACAGCGCTACCCATTAGTTCAGTGCGGATGTTGCCTGTAATCCATGGCTTCTGGTTAGGGTATGTACGTACAGTCACTGTGGGGACGACGTCATTGATGTACTTATTGATGAAGCCAATGACTGATGTGGTGTTCTCTTCATTGCCATCGGAGGAATCTCGGAACATTTTCCAGTCTGTGCTAAAAAAACAGTCTTGTAGCTTAGCATCTGCTTCATCTAACCACTTTTTTATTTATCTAGTCACTGGTGCTTCCTGCTTAAATTTTTGCTTGTGAGCAGGAATCAGGAGGATAGAATTATCAGATTTACCAAATGGAGGCCGAGGGAGAGCATTGTATGCGTCTCTGTGTGTGGAGTAAAGGTGGTCCAGAGTTTTTTCCCTCTGGTTGCACATTTAACATGCTGATAGAAATTTGGTAAAACGGATTTAAGAGTCCCTGAGTTAAAGTCCCCAGCTATTAGGAGCGCCGCCTCTGGGTGACTGTTTTCTTGTTTGCTTATGGTGGAATACAGCTCATTCAATGCTGTCTTTTTGCCAGCCTCAGTCTGTGGTGGTGTGTAAACAGCTACAAAAAATACAGATTAAATCTCTCTAGGTAGATAGTGTGGTCTACAGCTTATGAGATACTCTACCTCAGGCCAGCAACAGCTCGATACTTCCTTAGATATCATGCACCAGCTGTTATTTACAAAAATACATTGTCCGCCGCCCCTTGTCGTACCAGACGCTGCTGTTCTATCCTGCCGGTACAGCGTATAACCAGTCAGCTGTGTGTTGATAGTGTCGTCATTCAGCCACAACTTGGTGAAGCATAAGATATTACAGTTTTGAATGTCCCGTTGGTAGTTAAATCTTCCGAATAGGTCCTACATTTTATTCTCCAAAGATTGCATGTTTGCTAGCAGAATGGAAGGAAGTGGGAGTTTATTAGATCGCCTACGAATTCTCAGAAGGTAGCCTACCCTCTGACCCCTTTTTCTCCTCCTAATTAGACAGACTAATGGTTGGTACCAACAGATGCAGAAGAAATAGATTAATCCAATGGCAGCTCAAACATACAATGTTTAAAAGGGGCTAGAAGTCCTAAATCAAGCCAGCATGATGTGGGACTCATTGGGTTAAAGGGGCAATCTGCATTTAAACAACAAAGCCTCCCCACCACTGTTTTGATAAACAGCTGAGGGATGGGGCTGTAACCACGCTCGAATCTGTAGACAGAGCTATGGATGCAAGGACTCAAAATGTTATCAAAATTATAGTTTTAACCATAGAATTACATATTAGAACAAGACTTTATTCATTTAGTAGAGTAATTGAATAGGATATCTGTGGTTTTAACCATATTTTTAGGCCACAGTGTTACTATTTCAGTGTTAACAAACAATGGAGTAGCGTATATTTTGAGTTCCGGTGGGGTACGACAATGGAACTAAGTTCATAAGGTAAATATTATTCATTTAAAAGTCCAAAATGTATGTTTCTATCACAGATTGCCATGTAATCAATCGCAAATCACTGAAATCATTTGATAATGACCACAAATGAAGTGAGCGCCTTGTTTCCTCACATCCACTCACTCAAGAAGAAAGGGAAGATGGTTTGGAAGTATGCTGTATTCAGACCATTCTGACACGTTTATCAGAGACCATTTTGTCATGAGTGAGAATGTGGTCCGTCTTTAAAACAATAGCCTAACCATAAGACATAACACTGTACAAAGACAACGACAGGTAGGCACCCACAAATGGTGTGACATCAGTGCTGTTATTATACTTTTAGCCAGTGTAGCGCAGATGCATACGTGTTAGTTTTAAGTATCTTTTTGATTATACCGCAGCCAAATGAGGGACAAACTGGTAGTGTGTTGAAGATGATCTTGCAACATGCATTTAATATAAGCAGCATTTGACATCAACAATTTTCCTTGGAGCCACAATTTTCATTATCACTAACACTGAAGACGAGCGTCATCCATCATCCATAAAAATCTAAATGTGGAACATTTTCATGAAATTGAGATTCACTCCATGATGAATAACTAATACTATTCACTGAGATGTGCGGTGTGTCAACGGCAGGGAAATTGAGCCTATAAGGTCACACAAGCCAAGTAAGAAGCTGTTGCAATCAAATTCTTAAATGGTATTTATTCTTCCACCATCCATTAAGAGCCATTGAGATAGAACTAAAAGGCCAGCAGGAAACTGGTGGTTATAATGGAGGATATAGAGAGAAAAAATTCCATCAACAAAAAAATACTGCTTGTCAGCGTTTAGCTGTGTCCTATCATATAGCTGGAGTTGACTGTGGAAATGGTAAACCTAATAAGGACCCACACACACACACACACTTCTCCCTGAAGATGAGATGGACAAGATGCCACCCTGTTTTTACTTATCGTTATATGATGCTATGCACATTACTAACACAATCACAGAAAGCCCATATATTCAATACCCTAAAACTGCTTCTATTTCTTTCCATGTGTAAATGTCAACCACGTTCCACTGCAGTTAAGAGGGTTCGTTTTCTACCATTCATAATCCAGATTTGAGTTTAATTTCCCCACACTGAAGTACTGTGCTTATTTCCAGGAAACATTGTTTGTTTCGTGTGTGTTTGTGTATTGTGTTTGTGTATTGTGTGTTCCATTTTTCCTGTAATAACGCGATCCTGCTTCTCTTTCCATGAATGACAATTCTCCATCAGTGTCTCTCTCTTCTCCTTCTACCCCCCTTTCCTTCTCATCCTACTGAAGACTGTAGGGTGAGATGGGGCAGTGTTAAGGGACCTGGGCGGTCTTATTGATTACTGGAGAGGAGAGTCTTCTGAGGCAACATGGCTCCCCCACTGCTTCCCCTGCATAGGCAGTAACTCTGGGTGAGGTCAGTTCCAATAAAGGTACCGTCGTACACTCATACAGAAAACATGTCTTACGCTCCACAAAGAAGGTCCAACAGTCCAAGGCAGTCTTTGCACTACTCACCGGGAAATATAACCACATTTAGAAAGGTCTGTAATTTTACTATATATGAATAGCATAGTAATGAAGGAGGTAGAAAGCTATACATGTATTGCAAACGTGTTTTGTGCACACACAGACACACGCACACGCGTTAAACTTGTTTGCCAAGAGCAAATGTATCTCACTGTTGTGAACATTATCGACTGGGTTCTCCTGATTGCTTCCCTTGATAACAGCAGTAACTAAAATCTGCTGCATTCAGAGTTTTCAGAAGCGAGGAAAATTATCAGAAAACTCTTTGTTCTTCTCGACAGAGAGCCTCATTTATCAGAAATGAGAGGAGAAAAGTGAAGACCTCAAACCCCTAAACTTTTCAACTTCTCAAAGCGTAATTACAGTGTACAAATAGGATTTTACCCAAAGCTGCAAACATGTTGTTTTTTCACGCCTGGAATGACATTTCAAAGGTTTGACCCAGTCAGAAACCACAGGGGATAGCTGGTTAACGTGGAAGAGTGCTAGTGAGGGGTTCATGTGTACAGCTTGCCCCTACTGCTGTCAATTTATGGACTCTCTGAAGTAGGCTAAAAGCAATCTGCACTAATAAGGCAAGTGTGTAAAGTTGAAATAGTTTGGTTGTTGTTATATAGGAAATGATGTTGTGCAGGCGGCTAACGTGAACTAACTGCTGGTGAAACAGTATAGGCATAGTGCGTACAGTAGTTTGTGTTTGGCCAGTCTTGGTACTTTGATTGCTAGGAGAGTTCTTGCAAAGTTTACTGTCTATTTCCCAATCAGACATACAGTATAAACTTATGCGTAATGGGTGTTAGTGTGGCCCTCCATGTGGTCCTCCATTTAAATGGTGTTATAGATTTTTATCATCAAGTTGTGTTGCAATTTCACTTCCTGACATGTGACAAAGCCAACAGTGCAACTAGAGTTGACAAATGGGTGCAGAATATTCTCACGTTCTTTCATCTGTGATTTCAATTTAACAATAATAGAAAACTCTTACAGTTCACTCAAAAATGCAAATAGGAAAATGTCTCAAATATCAAATTAAAAATAGAATGAAAAAGCACACAGTTTGACTATGTATATAGTTCATGCACATAAACAACATTAATTTAACATTCTCTGTAGCAGATAAAGATTCCTCTAAGTAGGTTTACCACTTACTGCAATTTACAGTATTTTGCAACAATATTTTCCATTGGCATGAACGACAAATTTGGCTTTAACAATTTTTTTATACTTTCATTCAAAAGCCATATCATATCTGAAATACTATTTAAACATCGGTCATTTTTCCAACATTTACACCACATAAAGTAATGGTGTATATGTGTACAGTAGTTTGGCCTTCTTATAAGGTAATTTGTCATCATTTAATTTTTATTTAGCAATGAGGCCACCACTGTCCTTTGTCAGAAATCCTGCAACGTAGTTATACAGTATAATTTAATAATTTATTGTTTTAAATCTACAATGTTGGGATATATCAATCTCTCATTGTGAATTTACAGTACATTGCTTTGATCTTCTTCTTCAAATAAAATCTGTGATATCCTCAGAACTGAGTTGGGGTGCGAACTGTGAAACACTCCAAACCTCCTGTTCTACCTCCCAAAATGTAATCTGATGCTGATAAATCTTCTCATACTCCTTTTATAGTCATACTGTAAACACGAGAGCAGTGTTTTTATTCCTTAAGAAAATCAGAGGGAGAGAATCAAACTGGCTTCAGTCAACATTTAGATTCCTAATACGCGGCTCGAGATGGAGCCGCAGAGGAGGAGACTTCTTTCATTAGAACACATCAGTAGCTCTCTGAAGTTAGCTCCTTCCATCTGAGATGACTTTAAAAGAGAGACAATGCCTCTGCCTATTGAGGTCTGTGGAGAGCTTTCTCTCTCATCACATATTAATGAAAGGTACTGTTACTGTACATGGTGAGCTGAAGAGACAAAACTAAATATGATGGAGGATTGAAGCAGTTTCCTTATTATCTCCTCTCCTCTTTATGATCCATATGGACTGTATACGAAACATATTGGTACAAGACCTCCTCAACATCACAGCATAATGTAACAGTGGACATTTTCTTTGTTGGAGATATACATGGGAATGTGGGTGACTGAATCCCACTGCTGGCTTGCCTCTGAAACTAAGGTTGGTCCTGGGTGGGAGACTGGAAGTGTTGTTGGCAGACCAGTAGGAGGCAGTCTTTCCTCTGATCTAAAAATAAATAAATATCACAATCTCCCAACGTCTTTCGTCTTTCGGGTGGGATGTTAAATGGGTGTCCCGTGTCTCTGTGGTCACTAAAGATCCCATGGCACTTATTGTAAGAGTAGGAGTGTTAACCCTGGTGGCCTGGCTTAATTCCCAATCTGGCCCTCACACCGTCATGGCCACCTAATCTTTCAATTGGCTCATTCATCCCCTCTCTTGCCCCCTGTAACTATTCCCCAGATTGTTGCTGTAAATGAGAATGTGTTCTCAGTCAATTTACCTGGTAAAATAAGGGTAAGAAAAGCAAGACAATGGCCAGTAGAGGGCACACTTCACCTTGTTTACAGCTCAACTCACATACATTCTGTCATTCTCGCTCACACACTTCCCTTGGGAAGGAGGTATTTTGACCTCAATGGGACTTCCTGATTAAATAAAGGTAAAATTAAAAATAAATAAAAAAACACACACTAAATGTACACTCTTTTTCTTGTAGACAAATATCTTCACTGTAACCAAGGGCCACAACAATGTTGACAAAGACCTAACATGCTGTAGGTCAAAAATATGACACTGAAATGGCCCTTGTCCGGTCAGTGGTCTTTTACTGAAAGTGAGGGAGTTAATAGAGGTGTGGGTTTGAGTGTCTGTGGAATGAACCACAGCAGTGATAATCTCTAGACAATGCTCACCTCTAAACAAGCACTGGTAGGGAATAGGAGCAAGTCAATCAGTAAACCCATTGGAGCAGATTCTGAATTCCTCAATATATCCCGATGTTAGTGAAGGTGCTCTATATTAGGTGTGTAGCTATGTGTATGTCGCACTATGCTTTTATAATGCCATGTAATATCACACTATGAGCAGGACCTGTGTGAATATAATTTTTTAGGCTTCATATCAAGCCAGGACAGATTGGAACAGGCACATATTTTGGAAGATTCGCAACAATTAATGGTTGTTTAGTGTTGTTTTGTATTGTTTTATTGCCTACTATTTGATGTAGTCTAATCATATTTATATCATATTTTAGGTCAGTTGCAGCATTTCATCAACTCTAAGTGGAATGAAAAGGTATTTTGAAGCCTTTGATTTTGTTGTGCCGTATTAGCAGCTCTGAAAGGCCCAATCATAGACATTGCTTTTGCTTTCAAGATAAAAAGGAATGGACATTACATCACTTTCTAAATAATTTCATGAATTAGGGAAATTACTCTTAAATCGGTCGCCATGAAAAAAGAGAAAGCCATTTACAAAAATGTGCTTCATCTCTTAATTTGCCTGGAGATTACAATCTTGCCCATAATGACTTAAACATGGGAACGAGGGTTTGTGTTCGATTTTGGGCTAATTTCGCTGGTCAATCGCTAATGTTTGGCCAGACAAAGCTTCCTTTAGCCCCTCATATGGAATAGTGGAAAACAAGCATGAAAGCAGGGAAATCATGGAAATCAGCAGGCCTTCATTATGCCAAGGTCATTATAGTTCTCTTTAATCCTCTGTGCTTATAGAAGTTAAAGGAAGCCTATGCTACGCTATCACCCAAGGCCTCACCTTTGAACACACACACACACACACACACACACACACACACGCACACGCACACACAAGCACACACACACAAGCACACACATACGCACATACGCACACACACCAGCGTCTTTTTCATTCGGGCTTCTTGAATTTCATCATTCATTTTACATCACATTATCTGTGGCCTGTTCCGCAGCCACACTGCTCTGCTTGCTGTTGAGGAAGGCTGATGTTTCCTCAGGAACGGACTGAATCATGCAGAGTAAAACAAACGGATGATTAGAGGCTATTGGTCACACACAAGTTAAAGATCTGCTTATTAACTAATAATACATTAGATAATACATTAGTAAACGTTTTGTGAATCTGTAATATTATTTATCAATGTGTACCTTGAAAACATCAGTCCATGTGTATTCATTTAATTACTTTAATAGTTCTAAGTGGACCTTCAAATAAGTGTTTCAGAGGCATTAGGAGAGATAGGGACGGGTTTTGGCCTGCAGCTGTGTGTGTGTGTGTGTATGTGTGTGTGTGTGTGTGTGTGTGTGTGTGGTGTGTGTGTGTGTACTGTGATCCAGGTAGTCTCGTTGTAGCATTTGCATAGATTCTGGCACACACACACACACACGTCACAAAGTGTCTGATATTCTTTTACATTTCACAGAAGTGGTGTGTGTATGAGTCTGTAAAACCTAACTTGCAGCATTGATCGGAGTAGGGGTCACATGGACGTTTCTGCTATAGTGAGCTTATACCTTTCATAGTGCCTGCTGGAACACTCCTCTTAGACACACAGGAAACTATACCTCAACACACAAGAGGCCTGGCTGAGTGATCGGTGAGCGCAATTGTTTTGTGAATCCAAGCGGTTTTGGACTGTGTTTATGAAAGCTTTATAAAGACGGGAGAATCTGAACAACAGAATCATACTTTGTTTGTGTGTGAAACCGCCTCACAGCTTGACATAGGAAATAAAAACTAGTAAAAACTAAGTTTACCATTCATTCAGAGCTATTTCAAGACAGACCACTAAAATCATGCATTAAAATACAATGATTACATGACTACTTTCAAAGGAATTCTATCCCCCAACTTGTAGCTACCCCCCCACCCCCCACCCCACACACACACACACCAGCGTCTCTTTCATTTGGTCTCCTTGAATTTCATCATTCATTTTACATCACATTATATCTGTGGCCTGTTCTGCAGCCGCACTGCTCTGCTTGCTGTTGAGGAAGGCTGATGTGTCTTCAGGAACGGACTGAATCATGCAGAGTAAAGCAAACGGATGATTAGAGGGTATTGGTCACACAAGATACAGATCTGCTTATTAAGTGCTTATAAATTGATATTACATAGATAATACATTAGTAAACCTTTTGTGAATTTGTATTATAATTGATCAATGTGCATCACTCACTGTATAATACATACATGTAGTAGGAAAACATCAGTTCATGTGTCTTTATTTACTTAATATAATAGTGGAAATACAAATAAATTGTTACAGAGGCATTAGGAGAGATAGAGACGGGTTTTGAACTGCAGGTGTGTGTGTGTGTGTGTGTGTGTGTGTGTGTGTGTGTGTGTGTGTGTGTGTGTGTGTGTGTGTGTGTGTGTGTGTGTGTGTACTATATACTGTGATCCGTGTAGTCTCGCTGTAGCATTTGCATAGATTCTGACACACACACACACGTCACAAAGTGTCTGATATTCTTTTACATTTCACAGAAGTGGTGTGTGTATGAGTCTGTAAAACCTAACTTGCAGCATTGATCGGAGTAGGGGTCACATGGACGTTTCTGCTATAGTGAGCTTATACCTTTCATAGTGCCTGCTGGAACACTCCTCTTAGACACACAGGAAACTATACCTCAACACACAAGAGGCCTGGCTGAGTGATCAGTGAGCGCAATTGTTTTGTGAATCCAAGCGGTTTTGGACTGTGTTTATGAAAGCTTTATAAAGACGGGAGAATCTGAACAACAGAATCATACTTTGTTTGTGTGTGAAACCGCCTCACAGCTTGACATAGGAAATAAAAACTGGTAGTCAAGTTTACCATTCATTCAGAGCTATTTCAAGACAGACCACTACAATAGTGCATTTAGTTACAATAATTACGCCGTTACTTTCACTGGAACTCTATCCCCCAACTTACAGCTAAAAAACTATCCCCACATTTCAAATTAATGTTTCAAATGAGCATCACAAGACAAGGCCTTATGTTATTGCTCTATCGTAAGTGGCTAACTGTGATCTTCTAGGGGGGAAATGGTCTCTTAGGCTCTGTCAGAGAATGTCTCTTCAGAGTCTCTCGGCAGCCTGGTCTGATTTAAAACCCTTTGCCTTGAATCTGATAGATACTACCACCAAAAACTGGACAGCATATTTTTTCAATCGCTTTGGTAAATTTTCCCAACTCTTGGTACACAACTCCAAACAAATGATCAAAAAGGCAGTTGTTTCAAAACTCTAAGCACATTTTCAATTGACTAAGTACAACACATAAATTCATACAGTCACTTTTTCACCATCTAGAAATACAAATAGAAACATATAAATTATGATATATTCTGTAATGTACTATTACGGTGATGACTATCATGATTTTACTTCATAGTAAAGAAAATAAAAACTGATATTTACAAGATCACAGATGTACTGTATGTAACAAATGCCCCCCCTATACAGCAGACATGTATCCAAAATTAAGTTGCTTGTTTTTATTTAAGGTAATAAATGTTGTTTACGTAGCAGACGCTTTTATCCAATGAGACACACATTTTCGTATGTGATCCCAGTGGGAATCGAATCCACAAGTCTGGTGTTAGTAGTGCCATGCTCTTACAAACTAAACCACGTACAGGACCACTACAATACAATACTGTAAAATATGATTACAGTACAGGTGGAAGATGTATGATTGCCATCCCAATGAGAGTACTACCCTTCTTCAGGCCATGGATGAGGAATGCAATAACATCAGTCCAGAAATATGTCAGCCGTGGATTCGCCATACCAAAAGGTTTTTCCCCAGGTGCGTGAACAATGATGACATTTACTGCGATGTTGAGATTAACCTATGGCCAAATGCTCAAGACAGGCTTGATAGTGCCTGCTAAACATTGTTTCTTTAATTTCTTTAATGTGTTTCATTTGATTGCTGTACACTTATGTTGTAAATGTATGAACAATAGCTTAATTTTTTGCATCAATGATTGTGAAAGATGTCTTCAATGATCACAGCTCTGATCACACATGGGATAGCAATTGCGGAAAAATTTGATGTTCAGTCAATTTTAATCGGTATTTCAAGTCTATTAGCAAATGTGTGTAATGTAATGTACTGTAATTTACAGTACTATAGCATGTTACATTCAAAGGGCAATTTTGAAACATGACTCTAGATTTTGCTATTGGATTAACTGGTTGTTAAAATAACTAAATTGAGAAGATATCCTTATGTAGTGTTTTGGTGATTAAATCAATGTTTTCATGGTATTTCACAGTAAATGTATTCTTTGGATCAATGGTTGCGTGATGAAAGATGCCTTCAAACAAAATTAATGCACATTCAAAAGTTTTGAATTTGAGAGTTGCTGGGTTACAAGCGTTACTAATTTGGAGTTTTGTGCTATGAGTTATTAAAATTCACCACATATAGTACTTGTGAGATTAGCACTAAATTTATTGTAAAAACCTGTAACAAACTCTCTCTATGTGTGTGTGTGTGTGTGTGTGTGTGTGTGTGTGTGTGTGTGTGTGTGTGCCTATGTGAGTACCAGACAAATGGCTCCAGTCCAGTTGGGTTCAGGGGTATGTAAAAACAAAAAAGTGTTCAAATATATTGTTGGAGGTATGCGCTCCCCAGCACTATTCAAACAAACTAAAAGATCCTTAAAAACTCTTCCAGCTTGGCCTGCTGCGCTGTGGCGGCCAACACACACTGGCCTGGCACACACTTCAGATGCTAAAATCACATAATCTCTGGGAGGGCCTTTGAGTGTCTGGCCCAAATCCTTGGTCTGGTTTACCTTGCATGATGCGACTTTACTGTCCCTCTTACAAAGTCTGCTCTCATTGTTTCTCATCCAAAACACAGAGACTCCCCTCTTTCTTTCCTCTTAGTTAATGACGTCCTTCCCCCAGTCAGTCTGTCAGTCTGTCTGTCCACAGTATGAAGTGTTTCCATGTTTGAGCCCAGCACACAAACATGGCCCTGTGGGTTGATGAGAACTGACACACACGCCAAAAGCACATACTCGCTCATATCTCTCTCTCTCTCACTCACTCACTCACTCACTCACTCACTCACTCACTCACTCACTCACTCACTCACTCACCTACATTCTCTCACCTACACTCACTCACCTACACTCTTAGAAACATAGCTGCTATCTAGAACCGAAAAGGGTTCTTCGGCTGTCCCCATAGGAGAACCCTTTGAAAAACTATTTTTGGTTCCAAGTAGAACCCGTTTGGGTTCCATGTAGAACCTTTTCCACAGAAGGTTCTACATGGAACCCAAAAGAGTTCTAACTGGAAGCAAAAAGGGGTCTACCTGGAACAAAAAATGGCCCTTTGGAGTGTATCCTCCAAAGAAAAAGTCCTCCACCACTGCCTCTCGTTGAAAGTTTTCGATTTAAGCTTTTCAGAGAGGAGTAATTGGACTGAAACATCCTCTTTTCTGAATGCCATGTCGTTCTATGAAGAGGCAGCTGTTTTATATGCGCTGAAAAGGACACACACTTCTCACATCCCGGCAGGCAGAGGAGCTTGGCATTGGCCTCCTGGAAAAGCATGAACAGTAGTCACCTGATCAGACAAGATCAATGAAAAGCAATTACATTAACCGGGCCTAGGACTGGGACTTAGATGGAAAGATGTAGAGCTGTGTGTGTATTATGTGCATACTGTCTATTTGAGTGTATTCAAATGTGCAGTCATGTACATAATGTGGTTGGTGTTTTTTTTCTAATATCAATTGTCATAATTATGGTTTAGCATTAACCAAGTGAAGTTTGCACAGCAGGGAAAAGAGGTTTGGACACCAACAGGTTGAGCCTCCCTTTATGTCTTCGTTTGAAGGCTCCGCAAATACATATTCATGTTGGCAATATGCAACAACACACATTGTTTATTGTTGTTTTTATTTGGATTGCATATATTATTGTGGACCCATTTTTCAATAACTGTACTGTGGAGGAAGTCTCTGTGAATAAGTATAATTTTAAGAACAAGACACCAATATGGAGATGTTAAATGGACGAGACATGGACACTCCCTCTACCACTTTATATCTTATTATTAAGAGCCATACTGAGAGAGATCACTCTTTCACAGCATGCTAGTCATTAGATTTAAACATGTTACCACTACCCTCTGCACTGTTTTACCACTAACCTCTGCACTGTGTTACCACTACCCTCTGCACAGTGTTACCACTACCCTATACACAGTGTTACCACTACCCTCTGCACAGTGTTAACACTACCCTCTGCACTGTTTTACCACTAACCTCTGCACTGTGTTACCACTACCCTCTGCACAGTGTTACCACTACCCTATACACAGTGTTACCACTACCCTATACACAGTGTTACCACTACCCTATACACCGTGTTACCACTACCCTCTGCACTGTTTTACCACTAACCTCTGCACTGTGTTACCACTACCCTATACACTGGGTTACCACTACCCTCTGCACTGTGTTACCACTATCCTATACACAGTGTTACCACTACCCTCTGCACAGTGTTACCACTACCCTATACACAGTGTTACCACTACCCTATACACAGTGTTACCACTACCCTATACACAGTGTTCCCTCTACCCTCTGCACTGTGTTACCACTACCCTATACCCAGTGTTACCACTACCCTATACACAGTGTTACCACTACCCTATACACTGTGTTACCACTACCCTATACCCAGTGTTACCACTACCCTTCACACAGTGTTACCACTACCGTATACACAGTGTTACCACTACCCTATACACTATGTTACCACTACCCTCTGCACTGTGTTACCACTACCCTATACCCAGTGTTACCACTACCCTACACACAGTGTTACCACTACCCTATACACTGTGTTACCACTACCATTTGCACTGTGTCACCACTACCCTATACACTGTGTTACCACTACCCTATACACAGTGTTACCACTACCCTATACACAGTGTTACCACTACCCTATACACAGTGTTACCACCACCCTCTGCACTGTGTTACCACTACCCTATACACTGTTACCACTACTCTATACACAGTGTTACCACTACCCTATACACTGTTACCACTACCCTATACCCAGTGTTACCACTACCCTATACCCAGTGTTACCACTACCTTATACACAGTATTACCACTACCCTATACACGTTTTTACCACTACCCTATACACAGTGTTACCACTACCCTATACACAGTGTTACCACAACCCTATACACTGTTACCACTACTCTATACACAGTGTTACCACTACCGTATTCACTGTTACCACTACCCTATACCCAGTGTTACCACTACCGTATACACTGTTACCACTACCCTATACCCAGTGTTACCACTACCCTATACACTGTTACCACTACCCTATACACAGTGTTACCACTACCCTATACACAGTGTTACCACTACCCTATACACTGTGTTACCATTACCCTATACCCAGTGTTACCACTACCCTATACACTGTTACCACTACCCTATACCCAGTGTTACCACTACCCTATACACATTGTTACCACTACCCTATACACATTGTTACCACTACCCTATACACAGTGTTACCACTACCCTATACACTGTGTTACCAATACCCTATACACAGTGTTACCACTACCCTATACCCAGTGTTACCACTTCCGTATACACTGTTACACCTACCCTATACACTGTGTTACCACTACCCTATACACTGTGTTACAACTACCCTCTGCACTGTGTTACCACTACCCAATACACAGTGTTACCACTACCCTATACCCAGTGTTACCACTTCCGTATACACTGTTACCACTACCCTATACACTGTGTTACCACTACCCTATACACTGTGTTATCACTACCCTATACACACTGTTATAACTACCCTATACACAGTGTTACCACTACCCTATACACAGTGTTACCACTGCCCTATACACTGTTACCACTACGATTTAAACACAGTGTTACAACTACCCTCTGCACTGTGTTACCACAACCCTCGGCACTGTGTTACCACTACCCTATACACTGTGTTACCACTGCTCTTTGCACTGTGTTACCACAACCCTCTGCACTGTGTTACCACTACCCTATACACTGTGTTACCACTACCCTATACACAGTGTTATCACTACCCTCTGCACTGTGTTACCACTACCCTATATACTGTTTTACCACTGCTCTATACACAGTGTTATCACTGCCTTATACACAGTGTTACCACTACCCTATACACTGTGTTACCCCTACCCTATACACTGTGTTATCCCTACCCTATACACTGTTTACCAATACCCTATACACAGTGTTACCACTACCATACACAGTGTTACCACTGCGCTATACAGTGTTACCACTACCCTATACACAGTGTTACCACTACCCTCTGCACTGTGTTACCACTACCCTATACGCTGTGTTACCACTACCCTATACACAGTGTTATCAATTCCCTCAGCACTGTGTTACCACTACCCTATACACTGTGTTACAACTGCTCTTTATTCACAGTGTTACCACTAACCTATACACAGAGTTACCACTACCCTATACACTGTGTTATCCCTACCCTATACTCTGTGTTACCACTACTCTATACACAGTGTTACCACTACCCTATACACTGTGTTACCACTACCCTATATACAGTGTTACCACTACCCTATACCCAGTGTTACCACTTCCGTATACACTGTTACCACTAACATACACAGTGTTACCACTACCCTAAATACTGTGTTACCACTACCCTTTGAACTGTGTTACCACTACCCTATACACAGTGTTACCACTGCCCTATACACTGTTACCACTACCCTATACACAGTGTTACAACTACCCTCTGCACTGTGTTACCACTACCCTATACACTGTGTTACCACTACCCTATACACAGTGTTATCACTACCCTCGGCACTGTGTTACCACTACCCTATACACTGTGTTACCACTGCTCTATACACAGTGTTACCACTGCCCTATACACTGTTATCCCTATCATATACACTGTGTTACCACTACCCTATACACAGTGTTACCACCACCCTATACACAGTGTTACAACTACCCTCTGCACTATGTTACCACTACCCTATACACAGTGTTACCACTACCCTATACACAATGTTACCACTACCCTATACACTGTGTTACCACTACCCTATACACATTGTTACCACTAACATACACAGTGTTACCACTACCCTAAATACTGTATTACCACTGCCCAATACACTGTTACCACTACCCTATACACATTGTTACCACTACCCTATACACATTGTTACCACTACCCTATACACTGTTACCACTACCCTATACACAGTGTTACAACTACCCTCTGCACTGTGTTACCACTACCCTATACACTGTGTTACCACTGCTCTATACACAGTGTTACCACTACCCTATACACAGTGTTACCACTACCATATACACTGTTATCCCTACCCTATACACAGTGTTACCACTACCCTATACACAGTGTTACCACCACCCTATACACACTGTTACCAATACCCTATACACTGTGTTACCACTACCCTATACACTGTGTTACCACTACCCTATACACAGTGTTACCACCACCCTATACACACTGTTACCAATACCCTATACACTGTGTTACCACTACCCTCTGCACTGTGTTACCACTACCCTATCCACAGTGTTACCACTACACTATACACACTGTTACCACTACCCTCTGCACTGTGTTACCACTACCCTCTCCACATTGTTACCACTACCCTATACACAGTGTTAGCACTACCCTATACACAGTGTTACCAGTACCGTATACACAGTGTTACCTCTACCCTCTTCACTGTGTTACCACTACCCTATACCCAGTGTTACCACTACCCTATACACAGTGTTACCACTACCCTATACACTGTTACGACTACCCTATACCCAGTGTTACCACTACCCTATACCCAGTGTTACCACTACCCTATACACAGTATTACTACTACCCTATACACGTTTTTACCACTACCCTATACACAGTGTTACCACTACCCTATACACGGTGTTACCACAACCCTATACACTGTTACCACTACCCTATACCCAGTGTTACCACTACCGTATACACTGTTACCACTACCCTATACCCAGTGTTACCACTACCCTATACACAGTGTTACCACTACCCTATACATTGTGTTACCATTACCCTATACCCAGTGTTACCACTACCCTATACACATTGTTACCACAACCCTATACACATTGTTACCACTACCCAATACACAGTGTTACCACTACCCTATACACAGTATTACAACTACCCTATACACAGTGTTACCACTACCCTATACACTGTGTTACCACTGCTCTATACACAGTGTTACCACTACCCTATACACAGTGTTACCACTACCTTATACACAGTGTTACCACTACCCTATACACTGTTATCCCTACCCTATACACTGTGTTACCACTACCCTATACACAGTGTTACCACCACCCTATACACACTGTTACCACTACCCTATACACTGTGTTACCACTACCCTTTGCACTGTGTTACCACTACCCTATACCCAGTGTTACCACTACCCTATACACAGTGTTACCACTACCCTATACACAGTGTTACCACCACCCTCTGCACTGTGTTACCACTACCCTCTGCACTGTGTTACCACTACCCTATCCACAGTGTTACCACTACACTATACACACTGTTACCACTACCCTATACACTGTGTTACCACTACCCTCTCCACATTGTTACCACTACCCTATACACAGTGTTAGAACTACCCTATACACTGTGTTACCACTACCCTATACCCAGTGTTACCACTACCCTATACACAGTGTTACCACTACCCTATACACTGTTACGACTACCCTATACCCAGTGTTACCACTACCCTATACCCAGTGTTACCACTACCCTATACACAGTATTACTACTACCCTATACACGTTTTTACCACTACCCTATACACAGTGTTACCACTACCCTATACACGGTGTTACCACAACCCTATACACTGTTACCACTACCCTATACCCAGTGTTACCACTACCGTATACACTGTTACCACTACCCTATACCCAGTGTTACCACTACCCTATACAATGTTACCACTACCCTATACACAGTGTTACCACTACCCTATACACAGTGTTACCACTACCCTATACACTGTGTTACCATTACCCTATACCCAGTGTTACCACTACCCTATACACTGTTACCACTACCCTATACCCAGTGTTACCACTACCCTATACACAGTGTTACCACTACCCTATACATTGTGTTACCATTACCCTATACCCAGTGTTACCACTACCCTATACACATTGTTACCACAACCCTATACACATTGTTACCACTACCCAATACACAGTGTTACCACTACCCTATACACAGTATTACAACTACCCTATACACAGTGTTACCACTACCCTATACACTGTGTTACCACTGCTCTATACACAGTGTTACCACTACCCTATACACAGTGTTACCACTACCTTATACACAGTGTTACCACTACCCTATACACTGTTATCCCTACCCTATACACTGTGTTACCACTACCCTATACACAGTGTTACCACCACCCTATACACACTGTTACCACTACCCTATACACTGTGTTACCACTACCCTTTGCACTGTGTTACCACTACCCTATACCCAGTGTTACCACTACCCTATACACAGTGTTACCACTACCCTATACACAGTGTTACCACCACCCTCTGCACTGTGTTACCACTACCCTCTGCACTGTGTTATCACTACCCTATCCACAGTGTTACCACTACACTATACACACTGTTACCACTACCCTATACACTGTGTTACCACTACCCTCTCCACATTGTTACCACTACCCTATACACAGTGTTAGAACTACCCTATACACAGTGTTACCACTACCGTATACACAGTGTTACCTCTACCCTCTGCACTGTGTTACCACTACCCTATACCCAGTGTTACCACTACCCTATACACAGTGTTACCACTACCCTATACACAGTGTTACCACTACCCTATACACTGTTACCACTACTCTATACACAGTGTTACCACTACCCTATACACTGTTACCACTACCCTATACCCAGTGTTACCACTACCCTATACCCAGTGTTACCACTACCCTATACACAGTATTACCACTACCCAATACACGTTTTTACCACTACCCTATACACAGTGTTACCACTACCCTATACACAGTGTTACCACAACGCTATACACTGTTACCACTACCCTATACCCAGTGTTACCACTACCGTATACACTGTTACCACTACCCTATACCCAGTGTTACCACTACCCTATACACTGTTACCACTACCCTATACACAGTGTTACCACTACCCTATACACAGTGTTACCACTACCCTATACACTGTGTTACCATTACCCTATACCCAGTGTTACCACTACCCTATACACTGTTACCACTACCCTATACCCAGTGTTACCACTACCCTATACACAGTGTTACCACTACCCTATACATTGTGTTACCATTACCCTATACCCAGTGTTACCACTACCCTATACACATTGTTACCACTACCCTATACACATTGTTACCACTACCCTATACACAGTGTTACCACTACCCTATACACAGTTTTACAACTACCCTATACACAGTGTTACCACTACCCTATACACTGTGTTACCACTGCTCTATACACAGTGTTATCCCTACCCTATACACTGTGTTACCACTACCCTATACACAGTGTTACCACTACCCTATACACACTGTTACCACTATCCTATACACAGTGTTACCACTACCCTATACACTGTGTTACCACTACCCTATACACAGTGTTACCACTACCCTATACCCAGTGTTACCACTTCCGTATACACTGTTACCACTACCCTATACCCAGTGTTACCACTACCCTATACACTGTTACCACTACCCTATACACAGTGTTACCACTACCCTATACACAGTGTTACCACTACCCTATACACAGTGTTACCACTACCCTATACACTGTGTTACCATTACCCTATACCCAGTGTTACCACTACCCTATACACTGTTACCACTACCCTATACCCAGTGTTACCACTACCCTATACACATTGTTACCACTACCCTATACACATTGTTACCACTACCCTATACACAGTGTTACCACTACCCTATACACTGTGTTACCACTACCCTATACACAGTGTTACCACTACCCTATACCCAGTGTTACCACTTCCGTATACACTGTTACACCTACCCTATACACTGTGTTACCACTACCCTATACACTGTGTTACAACTACCCTCTGCACTGTGTTACCACTACCCAATACACAGTGTTACCACTACCCTATACCCAGTGTTACCACTTCCGTATACACTGTTACCACTACCCTATACACTGTGTTACCACTACCCTATACACTGTGTTATCACTACCCTATACACACTGTTATAACTACCCTATACACAGTGTTACCACTACCCTATACACAGTGTTACCACTGCCCTATACACTGTTACCACTACGATTTAAACACAGTGTTACAACTACCCTCTGCACTGTGTAACCACAACCCTCGGCACTGTGTTACCACTACCCTATACACTGTGTTACCACTGCTCTTTGCACTGTGTTACCACAACCCTCTGCACTGTGTTACCACTACCCTATACACTGTGTTACCACTACCCTATACACAGTGTTATCACTACCCTCTGCACTGTGTTACCACTACCCTATATACTGTTTTACCACTGCTCTATACACAGTGTTATCACTGCCTTTTACACAGTGTTACCACTACCCTATACACTGTGTTACCCCTACCCTATACACTGTGTTATCCCTACCCTATACACTGTTTACCAATACCCTATACACAGTGTTACCACTACCATACACAGTGTTACCACTGCGCTATACAGTGTTACCACTACCCTATACACAGTGTTACCACTACCCTCTGCACTGTGTTACCACTACCCTATACGCTGTGTTACCACTACCCTATACACAGTGTTATCAATTCCCTCAGCACTGTGTTACCACTACCCTATACACTGTGTTACAACTGCTCTTTATTCACAGTGTTACCACTAACCTATACACAGAGTTACCACTACCCTATACACTGTGTTATCCCTACCCTATACTCTGTGTTACCACTACTCTATACACAGTGTTACCACTACCCTATACACTGTGTTACCACTACCCTATACACAGTGTTACCACTACCCTATACCCAGTGTTACCACTTCCGTATACACTGTTACCACTACCCTATACACTGTGTTACCACTACCCTATACACTGTGTTATCACTACCCTATACACACTGTTATAACTACCCTATACACAGTGTTACCACTACCCTATACACAGTGTTACCACTGCCCTATACACTGTTACCACTACGATTTAAACACAGTGTTACAACTACCCTCTGCACTGTGTTACCACAACCCTCGGCACTGTGTTACCACTACCCTATACACTGTGTTACCACTGCTCTTTGCACTGTGTTACCACAACCCTCTGCACTGTGTTACCACTACCCTATACACTGTGTTACCACTACCCTATACACAGTGTTATCACTACCCTCTGCACTGTGTTACCACTACCCTATATACTGTTTTACCACTGCTCTATACACAGTGTTATCACTGCCTTTTACACAGTGTTACCACTACCCTATACACTGTGTTACCCCTACCCTATACACTGTGTTAACCCTACCCTATACACTGTTTACCAATACCCTATACACAGTGTTACCACTACCATACACAGTGTTACCACTGCGCTATACAGTGTTACCACTACCCTATACAGAGTGTTACCACTACCCTCTGCACTGTGTTACCACTACCCTATACGCTGTGTTACCACTACCCTATACACAGTGTTATCAATTCCCTCAGCACTGTGTTACCACTACCCTATACACTGTGTTACAACTGCTCTTTATTCACAGTGTTACCACTAACCTATACACAGAGTTACCACTACCCTATACACTGTGTTATCCCTACCCTATACTCTGTGTTACCACTACTCTATACACAGTGTTACCACTACCCTATACACTGTGTTACCACTACCCTATACACAGTGTTACCACTACCCTATACCCAGTGTTACCACTTCCGTATACACTGTTACCACTACCCTATACACTGTGTTACCACTACCCTATACACATTGTTACCTCTAACATACACAGTGTTACCACTACCCTAAATACTGTGTTACCACTACCCTTTGAACTGTGTTACCACTACCCTATACACAGTGTTACCACTGCCCTATACACTGTTACCACTACCCTATACACAGTGTTACAACTACCCTCTGCACTGTGTTACCACTACCCTATACACAGTGTTATCACTACCCTCGGCACTGTGTTACCACTGCTCTATACACAGTGTTACCACTGCCCTATACACTGTTATCCCTATCATATACACTGTGTTACCACTACCCTATACACAGTGTTACCACCACCCTATACACAGTGTTACAACTACCCTCTGCACTATGTTACCACTACCCTATACACAGTGTTACCACTACCCTATACACAATGTTACCACTACCCTATACACTGTGTTACCACTACCCTATACACATTGTTACCACTAACATACACAGTGTTACCACTACCCTAAATACTGTGTTATCACTACCCTATACACACTGTTACCACTACCCTATACACTGTGTTACCACTACCCTTTGCACTGTGTTACCACTACCCTATACACAGTGTTACCACTGCCCTATACACTGTTACCACTACCCTATACACATTGTTACCACTACCCTATACACATTGTTACCACTACCCTATACACTGTTACCACTACCCTATACACAGTGTTACAACTACCCTCTGCACTGTGTTACCACTACCCTATACACTGTGTTACCACTGCTCTATACACAGTGTTACCACTACCCTATACACAGTGTTACCACTACCATATACACTGTTATCCCTACCCTATACACACTGTTACCAATACCCTATACACTGTGTTACCACTACCCTATACACAGTGTTACCACCACCCTATACACACTGTTACCAATACCCTATACACTGTGTTACCACTACCCTCTGCACTGTGTTACCACTACCCTATCCACAGTGTTACCACTACACTATACACACTGTTACCACTACCCTCTGCACTGTGTTACCACTACCCTCTCCACATTGTTACCACTACCCTATACACAGTGTTAGCACTACCCTATACACAGTGTTACCACTACCGTATACACAGTGTTACCTCTACCCTATACACTGTTACCACTACGATTTAAACACAGTGTTACAACTACCCTCTGCACTGTGTTACCACAACCCTCGGCACTGTGTTACCACTACCCTATACACTGTGTTACCACTGCTCTTTGCACTGTGTTACCACAACCCTCTGCACTGTGTTACCACTACCCTATACACTGGGTTACCACTACCCTATACACAGTGTTATCACTACCCTCTGCACTGTGTTACCACTACCCTATATACTGTTTTACCACTGCTCTATACACAGTGTTATCACTGCCTTTTACACAGTGTTACCACTACCCTATACACTGTGTTACCCCTACCCTATACACTGTGTTATCCCTACCCTATACACTGTTTACCAATACCCTATACACAGTGTTACCACTACCATACACAGTGTTACCACTGCGCTATACAGTGTTACCACTACCCTATACACAGTGTTACCACTACCCTCTGCACTGTGTTACCACTACCCTATACGCTGTGTTACCACTACCCTATACACAGTGTTATCAATTCCCTCAGCACTGTGTTACCACTACCCTATACACTGTGTTACAACTGCTCTTTATTCACAGTGTTACCACTAACCTATACACAGAGTTACCACTACCCTATACACTGTGTTATCCCTACCCTATACTCTGTGTTACCACTACTCTATACACAGTGTTACCACTACCCTATACACTGTGTTACCACTACCCTATACACAGTGTTACCACTACCCTATACCCAGTGTTACCACTTCCGTATACACTGTTACCACTACCCTATACACTGTGTTACCACTACCCTATACACATTGTTACCTCTAACATACACAGTGTTACCACTACCCTAAATACTGTGTTACCACTACCCTTTGAACTGTGTTACCACTACCCTATACACAGTGTTACCACTGCCCTATACACTGTTACCACTACCCTATACACAGTGTTACAACTACCCTCTGCACTGTGTTACCACTACCCTATACACAGTGTTACAACTACCCTCTGCACTGTGTTACCACTACCCTATACACTGTGTTACCACTGCTCTATACACAGTGTTACCACTACCGTATACACAGTGTTACCTCTACCCTATACACTGTTACCACTACGATTTAAACACAGTGTTACAACTACCCTCTGCACTGTGTTACCACAACCCTCGGCACTGTGTTACCACTACCCTATACACTGTGTTACTACTGCTCTTTGCACTGTGTTACCACAACCCTCTGCACTGTGTTACCACTACCCTATACACTGGGTTACCACTACCCTATACACAGTGTTATCACTACCCTCTGCACTGTGTTACCACTACCCTATATACTGTTTTACCACTGCTCTATACACAGTGTTATCACTGCCTTTTACACAGTGTTACCACTACCCTATACACTGTGTTACCCCTACCCTATACACTGTGTTATCCCTACCCTATACACTGTTTACCAATACCCTATACACAGTGTTACCACTACCATACACAGTGTTACCACTGCGCTATACAGTGTTACCACTACCCTATACACAGTGTTACCACTACCCTCTGCACTGTGTTACCACTACCCTATACGCTGTGTTACCACTACCCTATACACAGTGTTATCAATTCCCTCAGCACTGTGTTACCACTACCCTATACACTGTGTTACAACTGCTCTTTATTCACAGTGTTACCACTAACCTATACACAGAGTTACCACTACCCTATACACTGTGTTATCCCTACCCTATACTCTGTGTTACCACTACTCTATACACAGTGTTACCACTACCCTATACACTGTGTTACCACTACCCTATACACAGTGTTACCACTACCCTATACCCAGTGTTACCACTTCCGTATACACTGTTACCACTACCCTATACACTGTGTTACCACTACCCTATACACATTGTTACCTCTAACATACACAGTGTTACCACTACCCTAAATACTGTGTTACCACTACCCTTTGAACTGTGTTACCACTACCCTATACACAGTGTTACCACTGCCCTATACACTGTTACCACTACCCTATACACAGTGTTACAACTACCCTCTGCACTGTGTTACCACTACCCTATACACAGTGTTACAACTACCCTCTGCACTGTGTTACCACTACCCTATACACTGTGTTACCACTGCTCTATACACAGTGTTACCACTACCCTATACACAGTGTTACCACTACCATATACACTGTTATCCCTACCCTATACACACTGTTACCAATACCCTATACACTGTGTTACCACTACCCTATACACAGTGTTACCACCACCCTATACACACTGTTACCAATACCCTATACACTGTGTTACCACTACCCTCTGCACTGTGTTACCACTACCCTATCCACAGTGTTACCACTACACTATACACACTGTTACCACTACCCTCTGCACTGTGTTACCACTACCCTCTCCACATTGTTACCACTACCCTATACACAGTGTTAGCACTACCCTATACACAGTGTTACCACTACCGTATACACAGTGTTACCTCTACCCTATACACTGTTACCACTACGATTTAAACACAGTGTTACAACTACCCTCTGCACTGTGTTACCACAACCCTCGGCACTGTGTTACCACTACCCTATACACTGTGTTACCACTGCTCTTTGCACTGTGTTACCACAACCCTCTGCACTGTGTTACCACTACCCTATACACTGGGTTACCACTACCCTATACACAGTGTTATCACTACCCTCTGCACTGTGTTACCACTACCCTATATACTGTTTTACCACTGCTCTATACACAGTGTTATCACTGCCTTTTACACAGTGTTACCACTACCCTATACACTGTGTTACCCCTACCCTATACACTGTGTTATCCCTACCCTATACACTGTTTACCAATACCCTATACACAGTGTTACCACTACCATACACAGTGTTACCACTGCGCTATACAGTGTTACCACTACCCTATACACAGTGTTACCACTACCCTCTGCACTGTGTTACCACTACCCTATACGCTGTGTTACCACTACCCTATACACAGTGTTATCAATTCCCTCAGCACTGTGTTACCACTACCCTATACACTGTGTTACAACTGCTCTTTATTCACAGTGTTACCACTAACCTATACACAGAGTTACCACTACCCTATACACTGTGTTATCCCTACCCTATACTCTGTGTTACCACTACTCTATACACAGTGTTACCACTACCCTATACACTGTGTTACCACTACCCTATACACAGTGTTACCACTACCCTATACCCAGTGTTACCACTTCCGTATACACTGTTACCACTACCCTATACACTGTGTTACCACTACCCTATACACATTGTTACCTCTAACATACACAGTGTTACCACTACCCTAAATACTGTGTTACCACTACCCTTTGAACTGTGTTACCACTACCCTATACACAGTGTTACCACTGCCCTATACACTGTTACCACTACCCTATACACAGTGTTACAACTACCCTCTGCACTGTGTTACCACTACCCTATACACTGTGTTACCACTACCCTATACACAGTGTTATCACTACCCTCGGCACTGTGTTACCACTGCTCTATACACAGTGTTACCACTGCCCTATACACTGTTATCCCTATCATATACACTGTGTTACCACTACCCTATACACAGTGTTACCACCACCCTATACACAGTGTTACAACTACCCTCTGCACTATGTTACCACTACCCTATACACAGTGTTACCACTACCCTATACACTGTGTTACCACTACCCTATACACATTGTTACCACTAACATACACAGTGTTACCACTGCCCTATACACTGTTACCACTACCCTATACACATTGTTACCACTACCCTATACACATTGTTTCCACTACCCTATACACTGTTACCACTACCCTATACACAGTGTTACAACTACCCTCTGCACTGTGTTACCACTACCCTATACACTGTGTTACCACTGCTCTATACACAGTGTTACCACTACCCTATACACAGTGTTACCACTACCATATACACTGTTATCCCTACCCTATACACACTGTTACCAATACCCTATACACTGTGTTACCACTACCCTCTGCACTGTGTTACCACTACCCTATCCACAGTGTTACCACTACACTATACACACTGTTACCACTACCCTCTGCACTGTGTTACCACTACCCTCTCCACATTGTTACCACTACCCTATACACAGTGTTAGCACTACCCTATACACAGTGTTACCACTACCGTATACACAGTGTTACCTCTACCCTATACACTGTTACCACTACGATTTAAACACAGTGTTACAACTACCCTCTAAGCTGTGTTACCACAACCCTCGGCACTGTGTTACCACTACCCTATACACTGTGTTACCACTGCTCTTTGCACTGTGTTACCACAACCCTCTGCACTGTGTTACCACTACCCTATACACTGGGTTACCACTACCCTATACACAGTGTTATCACTACCCTCTGCACTGTGTTACCACTACCCTATATACTGTTTTACCACTGCTCTATACACAGTGTTATCACTGCCTTTTACACAGTGTTACTACTACCCTATACACTGTGTTACCCCTACCCTATACACTGTGTTATCCCTACCCTATACACTTTTTACCAATACCCTATACACAGTGTTACCACTACCATACACAGTGTTACCACTGCGCTATACAGTGTTACCACTACCCTATACACAGTGTTACCACTACCCTCTGCACTGTGTTACCACTACCCTATACGCTGTGTTACCACTACCCTATACACAGTGTTATCAATTCCCTCAGCACTGTGTTACCACTACCCTATACACTGTGTTACAACTGCTCTTTATTCACAGTGTTACCACTAACCTATACACAGAGTTACCACTACCCTATACACTGTGTTATCCCTACCCTATACTCTGTGTTACCACTACTCTATACACAGTGTTACCACTACCCTATACACTGTGTTACCACTACCCTATACACAATGTTACCACTACCCTATACCCAGTGTTACCACTTCCGTATACACTGTTACCACTACCCTATACACTGTGTTACCACTACCCTATACACATTGTTACCTCTAACATACACAGTGTTACCACTACCCTAAATACTGTGTTACCACTACCCTTTGAACTGTGTTACCACTACCCTATACACAGTGTTACCACTGCCCTATACACTGTTACCACTACCCTATACACAGTGTTACAACTACCCTCTGCACTGTGTTACCACTACCCTATACACTGTGTTACCACTACCCTATACACAGTGTTATCACTACCCTCGGCACTGTGTTACCACTGCTCTATACACAGTGTTACCACTGCCCTATACACTGTTATCCCTATCATATACACTGTGTTACCACTACCCTATACACAGTGTTACCACCACCCTATACACAGTGTTACAACTACCCTCTGCACTATGTTACCACTACCCTATACACAGTGTTACCACTACCCTATACACAATGTTACCACTACCCTATACACTGTGTTACCACTACCCTATACACATTGTTACCACTAACATACACAGTGTTACCACTACCCTAAATACTGTGTTATCACTACCCTATACACACTGTTACCACTACCCTATACACTGTGTTACCACTACCTTTTGCACTGTGTTACCACTACCCTATACACAGTGTTACCACTGCCCTATACACTGTTACCACTACCCTATACACATTGTTACCACTACCCTATACACAGTGTTACCACGTTCGTATACACTGTTACCACTACCCTATACCCAGTGTTACCACTACCGTATACACTGTTACCACTACCCTATACCCAGTGTTACCACTACCCTATACACTGTTACCACTACCCTATACACAGTGTTACCACTACCCTATACACAGTGTTACCACTACCCTATACACTGTGTTACCATTACCCTATACCCAGTGTTACCACTACCCTATACACTGTTACCACTACCCTATACCCAGTGTTACCACTACCCTATACACAGTGTTACCACTACCCTATACATTGTGTTACCATTACCCTATACCCAGTGTTACCACTACCCTATACACATTGTTTCCACTACCCTATACACATTGTTACCACTACCCTATACACAGTGTTACCACTACCCTATACACAGTGTTACAACTACCCTATACACAGTGTTACCACTACCCTATACACTGTGTTACCACTGCTCTATACACAGTGTTATCCCTACCCTATACACTGTGTTACCACTACCCTATACACAGTGTTACCACCACCCTATACACACTGTTACCACTATCCTATACACAGTGTTACCACTACCCTATACACTGTGTTACCACTACCCTATACACAGTGTTACCACTACCCTATACCCAGTGTTACCACTTCCGTATACACTGTTACCACTACCCTATACACTGTGTTACCACTACCCTATACACTGTGTTACAACTACCCTCTGCACTGTGTTACCACTACCCTATACACAGTGTTACCACTACCCTATACCCATTGTTACCACTTCCGTATACACTGTTACCACTACCCTATACACTGTGTTACCACTACCCTATACACTGTGTTATCACTACCCTATACACACTGTTACCACTACCCTATACACAGTGTTACCACTACCCTATACACAGTGTTACCACTGCCCTATACACTGTTACCACTACCCTATACACAGTGTTACAACTACCCTCTGCACTGTGTTACCACAACCCTCGGCACTGTGTTACCACTACCCTATACACTGTGTTACCACTACCCTATACACTGTGTTACCACTGCTCTATACACAGTGTTACCACTACCCTATACACAGTGTTACCACTACCTTATACACAGTGTTACCACTACCCTATACACTGTTATCCCTACCCTATACACTGTGTTACCACTACCCTATACACAGTGTTACCACCACCCTATACACACTGTTACCACTACCCTATACACTGTGTTACCACTACCCTTTGCACTGTGTTACCACTACCCTATACACAGTGTTACCACCACCCTCTGCACTGTGTTACCACTACCCTCTGCACTGTGTTACCACTACCCTATCCACAGTGTTACCACTACACTATACACACTGTTACCACTACCATATACACGGTGTTACCACTACCCTCTCCACATTGTTACCACTACCCTATACACAGTGTTAGCACTACCCTATAAACAGTGTTACCACTACCCTCTGCACTGTGTTACCACAACCCTATACCCAGTGTTACCACTACCCTATACACAGTGTTACCACTACCCTATACACAGTTTTACCACTACCCTATACACTGTTACCACTACTCTATACACAGTGTTACCACTACCCTATACACTGTTACCACTACCCTATACCCAGTGTTACCACTACCCTATACCCAGTGTTACCACTACCCTATACACAGTATTACCACTACCCTATACACGTTTTTACCACTACCCTATACACAGTGTTACCAATACCCTATACACAGTGTTACCACAACCCTATACACTGTTACCACTACCCTATACCCAGTGTTACCACTACCGTATACACTGTTACCACTACCCTATACCCAGTGTTACCACTACCGTATACACTGTTACCACTAACCTATACCCAGTGTTACCACTACCGTATACACTGTTACCACTACCCTATACCCAGTGTTACCACTACCCTATACACTGTTACCACTACCCTATACACAGTGTTACCACTACTCTATACACAGTGTTACCACTACCCTATACACTGTGTTAACATTACCCTATACCCAGTGTTACCACTACCCTATACACATTGTTACCACTACCCTATACACATTGTTACCACTACCCTATACACAGTGTTACCACTACCCTATACACTGTGTTACCATTACCCTATACACAGTGTTACCACTAACCCATACCCAGTGTTACCACTTCCGTATACACTGTTACCACTACCCTATACACTGTGTTACCACTACCCTATACACTGTGTTACAACTACCCTCTGCACTGTGTTACCACTACCCTATACACAGTGTTACCACTACCCTATACCCAGTGTTATCACTTCCGTATACACTGTTACCACTACCCTATACACTGTGTTACCACTACCCTATACACTGTGTTATCACTACCCTATACACACTGTTACCACTACCCTATACACAGTGTTACCACTACCCTATACACAGTGTTACCACTGCCCTATACACTGTTACCACTACCCTATACACAGTGTTACAACTACCCTCTGCACTATGTTACCACAACCCTCGGCACTGTGTTACCACTACCCTATACACTGTGTTACCACTGCTCTTTGCACTGTGTTACCACAACCCTCTGCACTGTGTTACCACTACCCTATACACTGTGTTACCACTACCCTATACACAGTATTATCACTATCCTCTGCACTGTGTTACCACTACCCTATATACTGTTTTACCACTGCTCTATACACAGTGTTACCACTTCCTTATACACAGTGTTACCACTACCCTATACACTGTGTTACCCCTACCCTATACACTGTGTTATCCCTACCCTATACACTGTTTACCAATACCCTATACACAGTGTTACCACTACCATACACAGTGTTACCACTGCGCTATACAGTGTTACCACTACCCTATACACAGTGTTACCACTACCCTCGGCACCGTGTTACCACTACCCTATACACTGTGTTACAACTGCTATTTATTCACAGTGTTACCACTAACCTATACACAGTGTTACCACTACCCTATACACTGTGTTATCCCTACCCTATACTCTGTGTTACCACTACCCTATACACAGTATTACCACTACCCTATACACAGTGTTACCACTACCCTATACACTGTTACCACTACTCTATACACAGTGTTACCACTACCCTATACACTGTGTTACCACTACCCTATACACAGTGTTACCACTACCCTATACCCAGTGTTACCACTTCCGTATACACTGTTACCACTACCCTATACACTGTGTTACCACTACCCTATACACAGTGTTACCACTACCCTATACCCAGTGTTACCACTACCCTATATACTGTTACCACTACCCTATACACAGTGTTACCACTACCCTATACACAGTGTTACCACTACCCTATACACTGTGTTACCATTACCCTATACACAGTGTTACCACTACCCTATACACAGTGTTACCACTACCCTATACACATTGTTACCACTAACATACACAGTGTTACCACTACCCTAAATACTGTGTTACCACTACCCTTTGAACTGTGTTTCCACTTCCCTATACACAGTGTTACCACTGCCCTATACACTGTTACCACTACCCTATACACAGTGTTACAACTACCCTCTGCACTGTTACCACTACCCTATACACTGTGTTACCACTACCCTATACACACTGTTACCACTACCCTCGGCACTGTGTTACCACTACCCTATACACTGTGTTACCACTGCTCTATACACAGTGTTACCACTGCCCTATACACTGTTATCCCTACCATATACACTGTGTTACCACTACCCTATACACAGTGTTACCACCACCCTATACACACTGTTACCACTACCCTATACACTGTGTTACCACTACCCTTTGCACTGTGTTACCACTACCCTATACACAGTGTTACCACTACCCTATATATACACTGTGTTACCACTACCCTATACACTATGTTACCACTACCCTATAAACAGTGTTACCACTACCCTATACACAATGTTACCACTACCCTATACACTGTGTTATCACTACCCTATACACATTGTTACCACTAACATACACAGTGTTACCACTACCCTAAATACTGTGTTATCACTACCCTATACACACTGTTACCACTACCCTATACACTGTGTTACCACTACCCTTTGCACTGTGTTACCACTACCCTATACACAGTGTTACCACTGCCCTATACACTGTTACCACTACCCTATACACATTGTTACCACTACCCTATTCACATTGTTACCACTACCCTATACACTGTTACCACTACCCTATACACATTGTTACAACTACCCTCTGCACTGTGTTACTACTACCCTATACACTGTGTTACCACTGCTCTATACACAGTGTTACCACTACCCTATACACAGTGTTACCACTACCTTATACACAGTGTTACCACCACCCTCTACACCCTCTGTTACCACTACCCTATACACTGTGTTACCACTACCCTTTGCACTGTGTTACCACTACCCTATACACAGTGTTACCACTACCCTATACACTGTGTTACCACTACCCTATACACTGTGTTACCACTACCCTTTGCACTGTGTTACCACTACCCTATACACAGTGTTACCACTACCCTATACACTGTGTTACCACTACCCTATACACTGTTAGCACTACCCTATACACAGTGTTACCACTACCCTATACACATTGTTACCACTAACATACACAGTGTTACCACTACCCTAAATACTGTGTTATCACTACCCTATACTTACTGTTACCACTACCCTATACACTGTGTTACCACTACCCTTTGCACTGTGTTACCACTACCCTATACACAGTGTTACCACTGCCCTATACACTGTTACCACTACCCTATACACAGTGTTACAACTACCCTCTGCACTGTGTTACCACTACCCTATACACAGTGTTACCACTACCCTTTACACATTGTTACCACTAACATACACAGTGTTACCACTACCCTAAATACTGTGTTATCACTACCCTATACACACTGTTACCACTACCCTATACACTGTGTTACCACTACCCTTTGCACTGTGTTACCACTATCCTATACACAGTGTTACCACTTCCCTATACACTGTTACCACTACCCTATACACAGTGTTATCACTACCCTCGGCACTGTGTTACCACTACACTATACACTGTGTTACAACTGCTCTTTATTCACAGTGTTACCACTACCCTATACACAGTGTTACCACTACCTTATACACATTGTTACCACTACCCTATACACAGTGTTACCACTACCCTATACACATTGTTACCACTAACATACACAATTTTTACCACTACCCTAAATACTGTGTTACCACTACCCTTTGAACTGTGTTACCACTACCCTATACACAGTGTTACCACTGCCCTATACACTGTTACCACTACCCTATACACAGTGTTACAACTACCCTCTGCACTGTGTTACCACTACCCTATACACTGTGTTACCACTACCCTATACACAGTGTTATCACTACCCTCGGCACTGTGTTACCACTACCCTATACACTGTGTTACCACTGCTCTATACACAGTGTTACCACTACCCTATACACAGTGTTACCACTACCTTATACACAGTGTTACCACTACCCTATACACACTGTTACCACCACCCTATACACACTGTTACCACTACCCTATACACTGTGTTACCACTACCCTTTGCACCGTGTTACCACTACCCTATACACAGTGTTACCACTACCCTATATATACACTGTGTTACCACTACCCTATACACTATGTTACCACTACCCTATACACAGTGTTACCACTACCCTATACACAATGTTACCACTACCCTATACACTGTGTTACCACTACCCTATACACATTGTTACCACTAACATACACAGTGTTACCACTACCCTAAATACTGTGTTATCACTACCCTATACACACTGTTACCACTACCCTATACACTGTGTTACCACTACCCTTTGCACTGTGTTACCACTACCCTATACACAGTGTTACCACTACCCTATACACTGTTACCACTACCCTATACACATTGTTACCACTACCCTATACACATTGATACCACTACCCTATACACAGTGTTACCACTACCCTATACACTGTGTTCCCACTACCCTTTGAACTGTGTTACCACTACCCTATACACAGTGTTACCACTGCCCTATACACTGTGTTACCACTACCCTATACACGGTGTTACCACTACCCTATACACAGTGTTACCACTGCCCTATACACTGTTACCACTACCCTATACACAGTGTTACAACTACCCTCTGCACTGTGTTACCACTACCCTATACACTGTGTTACCACTGCTCTATACACAGTGTTACCACTACCCTATACACAGTGTTACCACTACCTTATACACAGTGTTACCACTACCCTATACACTGTGTTACCACTACCCTATACACTGTGTTACCACTACCCTTTGCACTGTGTTACCACTACCCTATACACAGTGTTACCACTACCCTATATATACACTGTGTTACCACCACCCTATACACACTGTTACCACTACCCTATACACTGTGTTACCACTACCCTATACACTATGTTACCACTACCCTATACACAGTGTTACCACTACCCTATACACTGTGTTACCACTACCCTATACACTGTTACCACTACCCTATACACAGTGTTACCACTACCCTATACACATTGTTACCACTAACATACACAGTGTTACCACTACCCTAAATACTGTGTTATCACTGCCCTATACTTACTGTTACCACTACCCTATACACTTTTTTACCACTACCCTTTGCACTGTTACCACTACCCTATACACTGTGTTACCACTACCCTTTCCACTGTGTTACCACTACCCTATACACTGTGTTACAACTGCTCTTTATTCACAGTGTTACCACTACCCTATACACTGTGTTAACCCTACCCTATACTCGGTGTTACCACTACCCTATACACAGTGTTACCACTACCCTATACACTGTTACCACTACTCTATACACAGTGTTACCACTACCCTATACACAGTGTTACCACTACCCTATACACAGTGTTACCACTACCCTATACACTGTGTTTCCACTACCCTATACACTATGTTACCACTACCCTATACACAGTGTTACCACTACCCTATACACAGTGTTACCATAACCCCATATACTGTGTTACCACTACCCTATACACTGTTACCGCTACCCTATGCACAGTGTTACCACTACCCTATACACTGTGTTACCACTACCCTATACCCTGTTACCACTACCCTATACCCAGTGTTACCATAACCCCATATACTGTGTTACCACTACCCTATACACTGTGGAAGCTAGGTACAATCAATCAGACATAGCCTTTTACAGTTTGTTACTGTATATTCATGTTTATGCAGTGTTGCAGTGGGCCATGGTACATAGGTAAAATCTCAACACTAGATGGCAGTGTATCCTTCGTGTACTTACCACTACCCTATACACAGTACTGGCGAGAGCTGCCTATTGGCACAGGCAATGCTAGACATAGCAAAATATTTGAGTTCATAATGCTTTGAGACACCAGGGTTATGAAAACACAGCAACAAAGAAATAACACCTGACAAAATGTTTTGATGTTTGAATTAGCCAACTTCTTTGAACATTGGATTAAAACGGATATTGTGATAAGAGTCACAGACACACATTCACACACACAAATTAAGGTGAAAGTTCATCAAAATATGCTTAAAAATAAACTTGTATGAAAGGCCAATTACAATGCAATACAAATTAATGCTTTCCACCCCTCTTTCGGGGTCAAATACGACTGACAAGATTTGAGAGAAAAATAGTTATAGTCAAAATACATCTCAAACAATAACATGTCTATTTACCAGACAGGTTTTTGACTGTCTGGAGCCCCTTAAGCAGAAATATATTGTTTTGATTTCAGAGCTAATTTTATGGGTTTGTGAGTTTCTGGCATGTGTATCATTAGAGTCTTCGGTAGCAGTATTGTTTTGATATAGTTACTATCGTCCGGGTGGTGAAATCCATTCCTGGAGACACTCAGTGTGAACCTTTCATTCCAGCCCTTCTGTATCACACCAGATTAAAATCACCATGTGTTACTGAAGGCCTGGAATAAACGCCTGCACACCCAGTAGTAGTAGAATTGGAGTCAGAGAACCCTACTCTATTGCGTTGATATTGAGGAAGCCTCAACTTAGTCTTTGGTATAGCAGTGCATTTGAGTCTCAGTCTTTGATAGTATAGTTGGAGTCTATTGCATTTAAATTGAGTACACGTTCGTCTTTGATATAGCGGTGTATTTGAGTCTTTGATAGTTTAATTTGAGTCTATTGCGTTTATATTGAGTACATGTTAGAGAGACCTTGATAGTAGTGTTGACTGAGAGTAGAGTCTTGTCACTGCTCCCACAATGGCTGTCAGGTCACTTTTTGGCCCTCAGCTCACAAACCACATGGCCGGCCTGAGCATCACGGCTCTTTATTATGATGTCAGCACTTCGCTTAAAAAGCATTCAATATCTGCAGGACAGCCGCTAGTGGAACATCAATAGAATAATACAGGAAAACAACTAAATGGCTATTACTCATAGATGGCCAGTTCATATGCACATTGATTTATTGATAGCTGGTAGTATAATGCAATTACATGGCAATTATTACCGCATTGGGTAACAGGTTGTTTGTGTTTTTATTGTGGAGGCCTCAGAGCATCTATCTGGTGTGGTAGCAAGCCCTTCATCACCCACGGTATACACTGTTACACACACTGACTGTGCAGATGCTCATGTGCACCTCTACAGGCTTGACATGCACGCACTCACACATGCAGCACGCATGCGTACACACACACATACTCACTAACACACACACTCACACACAATGAGGTACTTAGGAATGATCAAATAACATTTTAATTATTTAGTAGTTATTACTCTTATTAGTCAGTCCATTGATACCTAATGATGATAATCATTGGGGGTGCCTTGGCTAGGAACATGGCTGGCTATCTAATTATTTGGTTAGCTAGGAGAGGAGATTCAGTCATGATACACATACCTGGGTACCACTTCAACCCTGACCTCGCACTATAGTCACACAATTCCTGAGGCGAATAGCAAGGGAATGGTAAGGGTAGCGTAAAAACAGAAATAAATGAGAAACCCAGCAAAGGAGGAGAAGAGAGAAGAGGGCCATTAGGCCAGGTCTGGTTAACAGGCCCATTAAAGTATAGTGATCTAGAAAACAAACAGAGCTTCAGTAGGCCCTCGCACGGAAATTACAGGCATAAATCAGAGCATGATTACTTCAAGAGCCTGGTGTTATTGGGTGCTAACACTGCTGTGTACGATCTTTAACGTTATTAACACTCTTAATAGCCAGTGACAGGCTGCAACAGAAGCCTTTAAAAAAAAAACAGCAACCCAATTTAGCATAGCTGTCTCCCCTCCCTAGTCCAGAAATGACAAAAAAACAAGTTGTTCTCTATACCCGGTGTTAGTCTGTGGGGGTTACAATGTTACTACACCAGTGTCAGAGTGAAATAATATTCCATGATTTGATAGGGATTTGAGTGTGCGTGTGCGTCTGTGTATGTGCGTGCATGTGTGTGTCTGAGTGTATGCTCGTATCTGTGTATGTACAGTACCAGTCAAAAGTGTGGACACACCTACTCATGCAAGGGTTTTTCTTTATTTTTACTATTTTCTACATTGTAGAATAATAGTGAAGACATCAAAACAATGAAATAACACATATGGAATCATGTAGTAACCGAAAAAGTTTTAAACAAAGTAGCCACCCTTTGCCTTGATGACAGCTTTGCACACTCTTGGCATTCTCTCCACCAGCATCATGAGGTGAGTCACCTGGAATGCATTTCAATTAACAGGTGTGCCTTGTTAACAGTTCATTTGTGGAATTTCTTTCCTTCTTAATGTGTTTGATCCAATCGGTTGTGTTGTGACAAGGTAGGGATGGTATACAGAATATGGCCCTATTTGGTAAAAGACCAAGTCTATATTATGGCAAGAACAGCTCAAATAAGCAAAGAGAAACGACATTCCATTATTACTTTAAGAAATGAAGGTCAGTCAACACGGAAAATGTCAAGAACTTTGAAAGTTTCTTCAAGTGCAGTTGCAAAAACCATTTAGCGCTATGATGACACTGGCTCTCGTGAGGACCGCCACAGGAAAGGAAGACCCAGAGTTACCTCTGCTGCAGAGAAAAGTTCATTAGAGTTAACTGCACCTCAGATTACAGCCCATGACTTCACAGAGTTTAACTTAAGTCTACCCCTTCCTTTTTCGAACATTCTGTTAAAAATCGCGCAACTTTTCAGCGTCCTGCTACTCATGCCAGGAATATAGTATATGCATATGATTAGTATGTGTGGATAGAAAACACTCTGAAGTTTCTAAAACTGGTTAAATCACGGCTGTGACTATAACAGATTGTGTGTTTCATCGAAAAACGCAAGAAAAACTGCTCTCTGAAAGCTAAAAATAATTTCCATAAGTCACTTTCATGGGTTGTTAAAAGGGCACAAAATTATGGATCTGCGTGCAATTCCTACAGATTCCACACGATGTCGCCATTGTCGTCATTTTCCAGGGAGTTTTTTCTTGGTAAATCCAACTAACTGGATTCAATTTCTTCCGGTCTCCACCAGGATGTTTTGAATGTGCACATTGGCAGCCATTGATGTGAAGACGAGGAGCTATTGAATACACATCGCCCTGTAATCATTTTGATAGATTATAAACGTTTACTAATACCTAAAGTTGGATTACAAAAGGATTTCGAAGTGTTTTGTGAAAGTTTATCGTCGACTTTTTAATTTTAAATAAATGATGCAGCGTTAAAAAACAATGTTTTTTTCTGAATGACACAGCTTCCATAGAAAGCTATTTTGGGTATATATGGACCGATTTAAACGAAAAAAAAATGCATTTGCATTTCCAGGTGCCTAGTTGAGACATCTGCGTCTCAAGTAGGATCAAGAAGTTAAGTAACAGACACATCTCAACATCAACTGTTCAGAGGAGATGGCGTGAATCAGGCCTTCATGGTCGAATTTCTGCAAAGAAACTACCACCAAAGGACACCAATAAGAAGAATAAACTTTCTTGGGCCAAGAAACACAAGCAATGGACAAGTGGAAATGTGTCGTTGGGTCTGATGAGTCGAAATGTGCGATTTTTTGGTTCCAACCGTCTTTGTGAGACGCAGAAGAAGAAACTTCTTGTGCGATTTTTGGTTCCAACCGTCTTTGTGAGACGCAGAGTTGGTGAACGGATGATCTCCGCATGTGTGGTTCCTACCGTGAAGCATGGAGGAGGAGGTGTGATGTGTGGGGGTGCTTTGCTGGTGACACTGTCAGTGATTTATTTAGAATTCAAGGCACACTTAACCAGCATGGGTTCCACAGCATTTTGCAGCGATACATTATCCCATCCAGTTTGCGCTTATGATTTGTTTTTCCACAGGACAATGACCCAAAACACACCTCCAGGCTGTGTAAGGGCTATTTGACCAAGAAGGAGAGTGATGGTGCTGCATCAGATGACCTTGCCTCCACAATCACCCGATCTCTACCCAATTGAGATGGTTTGGGATGAGTTGGACAGCAGAGTGAAGGAAAAGCAGCCAACAAGTGCTCAGCATATGAGGGAACTCCTTCAAACTGTTGGAAAAGCATTCCAGGTGAAGCTGGTTGAGATAATGCCAATAGTGTGCAAAGCTGGTGGGTGGCCACTTTGATGAATCTAAACTTTAAAATATATTTACATTTGTTTAACACTTTTTTGGTTACTACATGATTCCATATGTTTGCCAAGTGGCGCAGCCGTCTAAGGCACTGCATCTTAGTACAAGAAGCGTCACTACAGTCCCTGGTTCAAAACCAGGCTGTGTTTGGGAGTCCCATAGGGTGGTGCACAATTGGCCTTGTAAATAAGAATTTGTTCTTTTAACTGACTTACCTAGTTAAAAAAAGGTTAAGTAAATCAAATAGAAATATGTGTTATTTCATAGTTTTGATGTTTTCACTATTATTTTACAATGTAGAAAATAGTACAAATTAAGAAAAACCTTTGAACGAGTAGGTAAATCCAAACTTTTGACTGGTACTGCATTTGTCTGCGAACCTACGTGTGGCCGTGTGTGTACGGATGTATATGTTTGTGCATGTATGTTTACATGTGTGTACACACAGCTCCCCACCTCAGGATACCACTAACCTCTCCTGCATTCTAATTTATGCAAAACAACATTAAAACCTTCTTAGCAATATGCAGATGTCTTTATGCAAAGCAGCGTTACCTGCTTTGATCTGCATCTCTGACATTCTCTAACTACGGAGAAGAAAAGAACTTTAAAATTGTAAAGAGCCTTAATTGAATTTAAGATAAAAGAAGATACATGGTGTTAATTGGTATACTCTAAGAATAATCCAGACCTTGGAGACCACTGTCCTTTACCGGCCCCCTGCCAAAGTGTCAGGATTTACATGTTTAATTCAACATTTCCACTGTACTAATTATATCGCAGCGAGATGCGCATCACTTCATTTTAAAGTAGAATAAACACCCAAATACTTTTTCATCTTCCATTGAATATCAGTTTTCCTCAGTGAGCTGAAAAATATTTATAATGTACACGAGAAAGTATTCTGTTTAAACATGTTCTGGTTTGTAAATCCGGTGTGTCGCTATTTGAATACTATCAAATATAGAACATCTACATTGATTTTTGTTTAGGTTAACATGAATATAACATCTTATTTGAATTCTTCTGCACTTTTGTATATTTTGGCCTCTTGAGATAAAAGAAATTCTGATAAATCATTGTTAACTATAAACCGTAGTTCTGTGGAACATACTCAAAAGGCTTACTGAGAAAATAGCGTGATATCAAGGAAATTTAGTTATGCAAGAGGGATTATGCATTTCCCAATGAAGTGGAAAGATGGTGGCAAATGAGTTTATCATAGCAGTTTAGATGATATTGATGATAGCTGATGATTTAACAATTTAACTGAAGTACCTTCGAATTTAAACTGGAAAATGACTAAAACCGTACAATATTTTAATTACTAACTGGAACCATGCCAGTGGAAAGACAAAGAGTAACAATTTACTGAGAAGAATAGCCAGGTTACATTCCAGCTTTTAGTAGGTTCCTTTTGGCATAGCACCAGTTGGGCTTGGCAGGTGTGTGTGTGTGTTGCTGTGAAGTAAAGCAATTTCAACACCAGGCCCCCCCAGTGTGACCTTTGATTATGAGAGAGGAATACAGTAGTGCTCATATCCCAGGGCGCACTGCTTCCCACTCAACATGATGAATGGCACACAGAGAGCTGCTGGACAAAACAAGCGTTTAAGGAGGCAGGCCAGCGCACGCGCACACACGCACACGCACACACACACACACGCACACACACACACACACACACACACACACACACACACACACACACACACACACACACACACACACACACACACACACACACACACACACACACACACACACACACACACACCATCACCTGTTATATTACTGTTATGATACTACCACATACCGCATAAGCACTTGCACACATACACTGTAGGCTCAGTGACGCCACCACATTCACACACACTCACAGCTGCTAACACACACAAGCACTTATCTGACAGTGTGTTCAGAACATTTAACACACACTGCCCCTGCAAATATCCAGCAAATCTATGTCTTTTATCTAGCTAGCATGTTCATGTATGGCTTTATTAATTACAATACAAACATCTATTACCACGCTTCATTGAATCAGTTTCAAAACCATCCCAATGTGGTTTATGTTCTTCAGTTGATTAAACAACAGTAAGAAGTTTATGTAAACACAGTTCAAATGCACCCTGCTCCTGTACACCTCAAAATCTCTCCCTTTTTCTTAAGTGATTTTATTTGGGGGCTTTATTGTAATTTATTGGCTCAAAGTGCATGATCCAGTGTTAAAACTGATTTGATATGGAAACCTGTAGGGACATATTAATTAAAATAGCAATCTAATTAGCATTCCACAGTGACTTAAAAGTTGAATATTATTATATCATTAGAGCTGCAACCGTCGGGTGTGATGAAAAGAGCTTACATGACAGTGAAATTGAAATTCAAAGCGCTGGAGATAATGTACACATAGATCAAAAGAACAAACAGCGGGAAGAAAATAACACAGAAGTTTTACATTTCCTCACAAGAGGAGGATGAGTACAAAAGCTTTGAGGAAGAGTGCACTGTACACACACCCCCAAAGCCCCCTCCCCCTCCACACACAAACACACACAAAAACAACAAAGTCCAGTACTAGTAGAACTAATGCTGATAATTCAGATAAGGGGGGGTCTGCTGTTGGTGTCTGTATTACCGCAGCATATTTAAATAAATAGAATAGGATATCATTGTCAGTTTGACTTTAAACCTCAACATATGCATATGTCAATTGTCATGTGACAAACAGTCTTATACCTAATGTACACCTTCCGCTTCCGCACTGTTCGCTAGGTCCGCTCAAACGAAATATCGAACGTCCGCTCCCGTCCGCACATTTCCGTACGGACGGGAGCAAACTACAACTTATACCACAACTTTAAAGGGCATTCATCAAGTCATCATAAGCACATCATATTGTTTCTAAGCACAGTCCTACTACGTAAAGGGTGATATAAAAGTGTGTTTACATCGCCTGCTTGGTCAAACCCTGTATTGCATGTCATTTGATTATGATTAGACTTTTGAAGCATCTATGCAGGCCTTTCAATTGGTTTTGAAGGCTTAATTAATTAACCCTTAAAGGTTAATTTAAAGTGGAACTATCTTGGGCTATGGCAGTTTCAGGTAGCTCTTCCTGCACATCATAAGACCTCAGGTTCAAAGCCTCCTTGCTTGCCACAACAGCACATGCACACTTTCTCCCTAACCTTGAATCTCCCTCTTTGCCCCTGTTGGCTGTCGCTGTGCTGGGTGTGAGTTAAGCTATGTAGAAGTTAGTTCTCCACGATTACAGCGGCCTGTATTAGCATGTGTCCCAGTAGTGGGCGTTGGTGCCAGAGAGACGCCATAATGAGTCATTAGTATTCATTAGGCAGAGGTGTTGGCCTGAGAGGAGAGCAGCCAGACTCGTGTTGAATCAGCTCCAGCGAGAATGCTCTGACGAGGCGTGGGTCAGGGAGGAGGCAGTAATTAGGCCCACCAGTCAGGAGCAATTTCCACACCTCGAACACGCAAGGTTAAGAGCGTGGCGATGCTACCACTGAGAGAGGGACAAGAGAAGGGGCAATGTTGCGGATGAGGAAAACAACCTTGCCCCTCTATCCCTTTTTGCTCTACTGCTCATGCTCTCAACCTCTCTCTCGGTCTCTCCTTCGATACATATTTTCTCAATCTGTCCTGCCGTCTAAACCAAAACACAACAGTGTCCTTCTTCGGTTCCCTTTCTCATTCTTTGAAACTCTCCCTCCATTTCTTCTTCCCCTACTCATTCCCCTTTAATTCTGCCTTTCTGCATTAGATTCTTTGTCTGTCTCCTGTTAAGAACATGTTGCTGTACGAAAACAAGCTGGTCTCTAGCTTCACAAGGCGAAATGAGAAGTTTGTTCTTCTGCATGTCTTCTCCAGTCTTTCCTGTGCATTCTACTGACCGTGTATCAATCAATCAAAACATGTATAACAGAAAACTGCGTAAGGAGTGTAAACTGCACACACTCCTTTAGATAAAAGAAAGAAGACAACTCTCTACTTACCCATAGTCAGATGAACTCATTGATACCACCTGTATGTTTCTGAGAGCACTTTGAAGGAAGTTGAAAGAACTTCCTGGAGCCATTGCTAACTGGTGTTAGCACAACTGGAAGTTAGTTTTTAACCCTTATTTTACCAGGTAAGTTGACTGAGAACAGGTTCTCATTTACAATAACCACCTGGGAAATAGTAGGTGAGATGAATGAGCCAATTGAAAGTTGGGGATGATTAGGTGGCCATGATGGTAGGGGTTAACACTCCTACTCTTACGATAAGTGCCACATTATCTTTCGTGATCACAGAGAGTCAGTACACCTGTTGAACACCCCATATTAAAGACAGCACCCTACTCAGGGTAATGTCCCCAATCACTGCCCTGGGGAATTTTGATCTTTTTTAGACCAGAGGAAAGAGTACCTTCTACTGATCATTCAACACCAGGGACCATCCAAGACCGACCCTGCTTAGCTTCAGAGGCAAGCCAGCAGTGGGATGCAGGGTGGTATGCTGCCCGCTCATCTGTTCATCTGAATCTGAGTAAGTAGAAAAAAGAGCTTGATTGCAAAAAATGTCAAACTTTCATTTTAAAGAAAAACTACAAATTGAGGACAGATATGGACTTACCTGGATACTTTTGAATTCAGTTGATCGCAGGCAGTTCGTCGTAATTCTGTGTCAAATTTATTCTCTTGCTGTTGGCTTTGTTCTCTCTCTCTCTGTGTTATGGAGCATGCACATGTGTTATGGAGCATTCACATTCCACTCACTCCACTATGAGAAGCATTTTACACTACCTCCTGCAAGTGTTTTCTCCATAACGGTTCTATAAAGGTTTTGTTGCATTCACATTTACAAAATAATCTGTTGTGTCAGTGTGAACCGGGCCTCTGTGGTCTTTTCTGACAACTCAGATGATTTTTATCCGGAATGATTTGGAAAGGCAATATTGAAACCAGACAATATTGGTGAGATCTGGATCTAGGCCTTGTCCCTTTCAGTGTCGTGGTGCTTACCCGAACAAAAACTCCTCTAGCTTCTATGGTCATTTTTCTGTGGGTTATGAACTAGGAATGGCATGAAAATAGTGCTTTGTTATTTTTGATAATAACACTGGATGGACACTTCACAAAAACTGGAATTAAAAATGGATAAAATAGCTTTTGACAGCAGTGTTTTTAATTAACTCTGTGACTTTCCTGCCACGAGTAGAATAATTCTATGTGATGGGGAATTTTCATTGACTTATGAAGTGTTTTGGTTCTATTGTGTTTTAATGAGATACACAGCACATCTGAACAATTACTCTTAAATTCAATCTGATGTCATTTTTAAACAAACAATACATGCATTTCCTGCAGACAAAATAAGAGGTGTTTGTAAGTTTGTTTTTGTGTGTATAGATTCAATACACTAAGTATACTAAATATATACAGTATGCTGTAACTATAGGCCGAGTTCAGGTAATTATATTTGACATTACTGATTGAGCATATTTTAGATGTGCTGGTGGTATGGGAAAGGGTTGTAGTATAACTGGAAAAATATAATCAGAAAATAATAACAGTGGCCTGACAACAGGCAGTGGAAGTTTTATCAAACTGTTATCCAGCCCTATGTGTGCCTAATGAAGGCAAATTACAAGTCTACTATAAGGTTAAAGCCACTCCACACACTTCAAAGGTGGGCTGACCTGCTGTCAGTAAATATGTGAAGTGTTTGAGGGACTATGACTTTGATTGACTGCTATTGAGAAAACACTAGGTCAAGCATTGTGTTTCAGTTGAGATATAGCTAGGGGAAGATCCCACTGCTGCCACAAAATGCCTCTGGACATCAGACAAAAGACAAAAATAAATGATATATTGTCCCGTCAACACTAAACGTCGAAACGTCTGTTTACTTTAACTAATAAGAGGTAGGTAGGGATAGGTAGAGCAACAAACTCTCACAATTTCACGCCAGAATTAGATGTTTATCCATGTTTCTCAAACAAATTCTTAAGGTTAGGCATTAACTCCGACGGGTTAAGGTAAGGGTTAAGCTTTGGGAAAGGCTTAAACAATAATATCACTGGATTCAACATGGAACCTTTGGAATCAGAGGCAGATGCTCATGCCCATCCGCCATCCCCGTCCACAACACCCTAGCAAAACCAAAACCCGTTTGAAGGTAACAGCTCTCACTGTTGCCCCTAGTGGCCGGTTTTCACGTCATCTCCCGACGTCCTCAGACATGGATGGATGTTGAATAATGACTTGTATCACGGGTGACCTGGCTGAGGTAGAGGTACGTAACACTGACAACATTGTTTCTTTCTCTCTCTTTCTCAGAGTGAGTGCCTACACTACTAGTTTAGCCTCCCTGTTTCTGGTATGATTGTGGATTGGATATATTCTCCATACTACAAGAGAATGGCATGGCATCCCCCTCTCCAAACCTGTCTATTTCCCCCTCCCTCCCTCCCTCCCTCCCTCCCTCCTTTCCCCCTTGGTATTGGGCATGCACGTTTTCCCTCAGATTTATGACATGGGCGTATAGGTGCACTTGACAGCTCTCAAATTGGCGCAGCAGAAGAGAGAGCTCTTTAAGTGAGACGGGTTAGCTGGGTAAATCTATCAGGGGTCCGACCAGGAGATGGGAGGGAAGGATGGAGCCGAGGGAGAGGAGGAGAGAGGGAGAGGGGCTTTGAGAGGCCCTGCTGAGCACACAAGCTTCCATGCTGAGCACATTGGCGGCTGGCTGACAGTTGTGCTCAGCCTTCACTGTAATAATAAATAAAAGGGCAATCCCTGCAGATTACACATCTTCCATGTTTTGACATTGACCTTAATACATAATTTAACCACAAAGCCTGAAGAGTGTGTAACGAGATAAGAGAGGACCACAGGAAGGAGAGAAAAAAAGACAGGCAAAAACAGGCGGGGCCAGACGTGAAAGGAAGCACGGATGCTAGCCTGTGACGGTAAACATAATGCCTGTGATCCACAATCGGACCAAATAAGTGTGTGTGTGTGTGTGTGTGTGTGTGTGTGTGTGTGTGTGTGTGTGTGTGTGTGCGAGCATGCATGTCTGTGTACACGTATGTGTGTGTCACTCTATAATGGGTCACCATGAAATCTTTATCCACACAGTGTGGAAAGAAAAAAGACATCCTAAAAGAGGATATGAATTCCACTGTGTTCTCTAGAAATTCAGGGTCATGCCATTGCTTACTCTTATGTGAAAACATGCAGGATTCAGGTGCTGTGAAATTACAGTTTACAATTTTCACAAGTTTGTGGTACAACTAAGCTCAAAAATCTAAACAGATGATCAAAATGGCTCATGTTTCAAAGCACATTTTCCTATTGACTGAGTACAACAAACAACATTTCAACAAAGTTAATGTACAGTACCAGTCAAAAGTTTGGACACACCTATTTTTACTATTTTATACATTGTAGAATAAGAGTGAAGACATCAAAACTATGAAATAACACATATGGAAACATGTAGTAACCCAAAAAGTGTTAAACAAATCCAAATAAATGTTATATTTTATATTCTTCAAAGTAGACCCCTTTGACTTGATGACAGCTTTGTACATTCTTGACATTCTCTCAACCTTGTTAAAAGTTAATTTGAGGAATTTATTTTCTTCGTAATGCGTTTGAGTCAGTCAGTTGTATTGTGACAAGGTAGGGGTGGTATACAGATGATAGCCCTATTTGGTAAAAGACCAAGTCCATAATATGGCAAGAACAGCTCAAAAAAGCAAAGAGAAACGACAGTCCATCATTACTTTAAGACATGAAGGTCAGTCAATCCGGAAAATGTCAAGAACTTTGAAAGTGCATTCGCAAAACCATCAAGTGCTATGATGAATCTGGCTCTCATGAGGTCCGCAACAGGAAAGGAAGACCTAGAGTTACCTCTGCTGCAGAGGATAATTTCATTAGAGTTACCAACCTCAGATTGCAGCCCAAATAAATGCTTCACAAGTAACAAGCACATCTCAACATCAACTGCTCAGAGGAGACTGTGTGAATCAGGCATTTGTATCACGTTTAAGGCCTGACCCAGATGCAGACAGTGTCGAAATAAGGAAAGTCTGTTACTATTAGACGGGCAGGTAAAGCGACAGGTCAAGGGCAGGCAGAGGTCAGTAATCCAGATATGGTGCAAAAGGTCCAGAATGGCAGGCAGTCGTTAAAGTAACAGACACATCTCAACATGAACTGTTCAGAAGAGACTTTGTGAATCAGGCCTTCATGGTCGAACTGCTGCAAAGAGATCACTACTAAAGCACACAAATAATAATAAGAGACTTGCCTGGGCCAAGAAACACGAGCAATGGACATTAGGTGGAAATCTGTCCTTTTGTCTGATGAGTCCAAATTTGAGAATTGTGGTTCCAACCACCATGTCTTTGTGAGATGCAGAGTAGGTGGAATTAATGATTTCTGCATGTGTGGTTCCCACTGTGAAGCATGAAGGAAAAGGTGTGATGCTGTGGGGGTGTTTTGCTGGTGACACTGTCTGATTTATTTAGAATTCAAGGCACACTTAACAGGGATGGCTACCACAGCATTCTGCAGCTATATGCCATCCCATCTGGTTTGCGCTTTGTGGGACTATCAATTGATTTTCAACAGGACAATGAGAATTTCTATAAACCCGCAATACATCTGCTAAACATGTGTATGTGACAAATACAATTTTATTTAATTTGACCCAACACACCTCCAGGCTGTGTAAGGAGTATTTGACCAAGAAGGAGAGTGATGGAGTGCTGCATCAGATGACCTGGCCTCCACAATCTCCCGACCTCAACCCTTTGAGATGGTTGGACCGTAGAGTGAAGGAAAAGCAGCAAACAATTGCTCAGCATATGTGTGAACTCCTTCAAGACTATTGGAAAAGCATTCCAGGTGAAGCTGGTTGAGAGAATGCCAAGTGTGTGCAAAGCTGTCATCAAGGCAGCGGGTGGCTACTTTGAAGAATATAAAATGTAACATTTATTTTGAAATTTTAACACTTTTTGGTTACTACATGATTTCCATATGTAGGGGTGATGGTCGGATTCATGTTTATCGTCGAAGGAATGAGCGTTACACCGAGGCCTGTACTCTGAAGCGGGATTTATTTGGAGGTGGAGAGTCCATTATGGTCTGGGGCGGAGTCACAGCATCTTCGGACTGAGCTTGTTGTAATTGTAGGCTATCTCATCTCTGTGCTTTACAGGGAAGACATCCTCCTCCCTCATGTGGTACCCTTCCTGCAGGCTCATCCTGACATGACCCTCCAGCATGACAATGCCACCAGCCATACTGCTCGTTCTGTGTGTGATTTCCTGCAAGACAGGAATGTCAGTGTTCTGCCATGGCCAGCGAAGAGCCCGGATCTCAATCCCATTGAGCACGTCTGGGACCTGTTGGATCAGAGGGTGAGGGCTAGGGCCATTCCCCCCAGAAATGTCCTGGAACTTGCAGGTGCCTTGGTGGAAGAGTGGGGTAACATCTCACAGCAAGATCTGGCAAATCTGGTGCAGTCCACGAGGAGGAGATGCTCTGCACTATTTAATGCAGCTGGTGGCCACACCAGATACTGACTGTTACTTTAGATTTTGACCCCGTCTTTGTTCAGGGACACATTATTCCACTTCTGTTAGTCACATGTCTGTGGAACTTGTTCAGTTTATGTCTCAGTTGTTGAATCTTGTTATGGTCATACAAATATTTACACATGTTAAGTTTGCTGAAAATAATCTGCGTTGACAGTGAGATGACGTTTCTTTTTTTGCTGAGTTTAGTTTGATAACTGCAGAATAGTTGACCTCATACTGTAAATGTAGCAATTTGACATCAATTTATGTTGGAAGGTAATACCAAATCATTTATGGATGTTCCTGTAAATAGTACATCATCATTCTCCATCAGCAAGAGTGATTCAATAGGACAAGGTGGAAAGAGTTGCTCTGTAGAGTACGTTTGTGCTGCCATTTGGAATGATGTAGTGTAGTGTACAATGCACTGCTAAAATTCCTGTGTTGTAGTAAGCATTATAAACTGGGTGGTTTGATCCCTGAATGCTGACAGCCATGATATATCAGACTGTATACCACGGGTATGACAAAACATTTATTTTTACTGCTCTAGTTACATTGGTAACCAGTTTATAATAGCAGTAAGGCACTTCTGAGGTTTGTGGTATATGGCCAATATACCAATGCTAAGGGTTATATCCAGGCAATCTGCGTTGCGTCGTACATGAAAAAAGCCCTTAGCCGTGGTAAATTGGCAATATACCACACCTCCACAGTCAATAATACAGTATAAATAAGTCTACAGTGCCTTGCGAAAGTATTCGGCCCCCTTGAACTTTGCGACCTTTTGCCACATTTCAGGCTTCAAACATAAAGATATAAAACTGTATTTTTTTGTGAAGAATCAACAACAAGTGGGACACAATCATGAAGTGGAACGACATTTATTGGATATTTCAAACTTTTTTAACAAATCAAAAACTGAAAAATTGGGCGTGCAAAATTATTCAGCCCCCTTAGGTTAATACTTTGTAGCGGCACCTTTTGCTGCGATTACAGCTGTAAGTCGCTTGGCGCATGTCTGTATAAGTTTTGCACATCGAGAGACTGAAATTTTTTCCCATTCCTCCTTGCAAAACAGCTCGAGCTCAGTGAGGTTGGATGGAGAGCATTTGTGAACAGCAGTTTTCAGTTCTTTCCACAGATTCTCGATTGGATTCAGGTCTGGACTTTGACTTGGCCATTCTAACACCTGGATATGTTTATTTTTGAACCATTCCATTGTAGATTTTGCTTTATGTTTTGGATCATTGTCTTGTTGGAAGACAAATCTCCGTCCCAGTCTCAGGTCTTTTGCAGACTCCATCAGGTTTTCTTCCAGAATGGTCCTGTATTTGGCTCCATCCATCTTCCCATCAATTTTAACCATCTTCCCTGTCCCTGCTGAAGAAAAGCAGGCCCAAACCATGATGCTGCCACCACCATGTTTGACAGTGGGGATGGTGTGTTGCTTTTACGCCAAACATAACGTTTTGCATTGTTGCCAAAAAGTTCAATTTTGGTTTCATCTGACCAGAGCACCTTCTTCCACATGTTTGGTGTGTCTCCCAGGTGGCTTGTGGCAAACTTTAACCGACACTTTTTATGGATATCTTTAAGAAATGGCTTTCTTCTTGCCACTTCCATAAAGGCCATATTTGTGCAATATACGACTGATTGTTGTCCTATGGACAGAGTCTCCCACCTCAGCTGTAGATCTCTGCAGTTCATCCAGAGTGATCATGGGCCTCTTGGCTGCATCTCTGATCAGTCTTCTCCTTGTATGAGCTGAAAGTTTAGAGGGACGGCCAGGTCTTGGTAGATTTGCAGTGGTCTGATACTCCTTCCATTTCAATATTATCGCTTGCACAGTGCTCCTTGGGATGTTTAAAGCTTGGGAAGCTTGGGAAATATTTTTATATCCAAATCCGGCTTTAAACTTCTTCACAACAGTATCTCGGACCTGCCTGGTGTGTTCCTTGTTCTTCATGATGCTCTCTGCGCTTTTAACGGACCTCTGAGACTATCACAGTGCAGGTGCATTTATACGGAGACTTGATTACACACAGGTGGATTGTATTTATCATCATTAGTCATTTAGGTCAACATTGGATCATTCAGAGATCCTTTGTTAAAAAAGTTTGAAATATCTAATAAATGTCCTTCCACTTCATGATTGTGTCCCACTTGTTGTTGATTCTTCACAAAAAAATACAGTTTTATATCTTTATGTTTGAAGCCTGAAATGTGGCAAAAGGTCGCAAAGTTCAAGGGGCCCGAATACTTTTGCAAGGCACTGTATATACGATGTGAGCAAATGAGGTGAGATAAGGGAGGTAAAGGCAAAAAAAGGCCACGGTGGCAAAGTAAATACAATATAGCAAGTAAAACACTGGAATGGTAGATTTGCAGTGGAAGAATGTGCAAAGTAGAAATAAAAATAATGGGGTGCAAAGGAGCAAAATAAATAAATAAATAAAATAAATACATTAGGGAAAGAGGTAGTTGTTTGGGCTAAATTATAGGTGGGCTATGTACAGGTGCAGTAATCTGTGAGCTGCTCTGACAGTTGGTGCTTAAAGCTAGTGAGGGAGATAAGTGTTTCCAGTTTCAGAGATTTTTGTAGTTCGTTCCAGTCATATGCAGCAGAGAACTGGAAGGAGAGGCGGCCAAAGAAAGAATTGGTTTTGGGGGTGCCCAGAGAGATATACCTGCTGGAGCACATGCTACAGGTGGGTGATGCTATGGTGACCAGCGAGCTGAGATAAGGGGGGACTTTACATAGCAGGGTCTTGTAGATGACATGGAGCCAGTGGGTATGAAGCGAGGGCCAGCCAACGAGAGCGTACAGGTCGCAATGGTGGGTAGTATATGGGGCTTTGGTGACAAAACGGATTGCACTGTGATAGACTGCATCCAATTTGTTGAGTAGGGTATTGGAGGCTATTTTGTAAATGACATCGCCAAAGTCGAGGATTGGTAGGATGGTCAGTTTTACAAGGGTATGTTTGGCAGCATGAGTGAAGGATGCTTTGTTGCGAAATAGGAAGCCAATTCTAGATTTAACTTTGGATTGGAGATGTTTGATATGGGTCTGGAAGGAGAGTTTACAGTCTAACCAGACACCTAAGTATTTGTAGTTGTCCACGTATTCTTGGTCAGAGCCGTCCAGAGTAGTGATGTTGGACAGGCGGGCAGGTGCAGGCAGCGATCGGTTAAAGAGCATGCATTTAGTTTTACTTGTATTTAAGAGCAATTGGAGGCCACAGAAGGAGAGTTGTATGGCATTGAAGCTTGCCTGGAGGGTTGCTAACACAGTGTCCATAGAAGGGCCAGAAGTATACAGAATGGTGTCATCTGCGTAGAGGTGGATCAGAGACTCACCAGCAGCAAGAGCTACATCATTGATGTATACAGAGAAGAGAGTCGGTCCAAGAATTTAACCCTGTGGCACCCCCATAGAGACAGAGGTCCAGACAGCAGACCCTCTGATTTGACACACTGAACTCTATCAGAGAAGTAGTTGGTGAACCAGGCGAGGCAATCATTTGAGAAACCAAGGCTGTCGAGTCTGCCGATGAGGATGTGGTGATTGACAGAGTCGAAAGCCTTGGCCAGATCAATGAATACGGCTGCACAGTAATGTTTCTTATCGATGGCGGTTAAAATATCGTTTAGGACCTTGAGCGTGGCTGAGGTGCACCTATGACCAGCTCTGAAACCAGATTGCATAGCAGAGAAGGTATGGTGAGATTCGAAATGGTCGGTAATCTGTTTGTTGACTTGGCTTTCGAAGACCATAGAAAGGCAGGGTAGGATAGATATAGGTCTGTAGCAGTTTGGGTCAAGAGTGTCCCCCCCTTTGAAGAGGGAGATGACCACAGCTGCTTTCCAATCTCAGACGACACGAAAGAGAGGTTGAACAGGCTAGTAATAGGGGTGGCAACAATTTCGGCAGATGATTTTAGAAAGAAAGGGTCCAGATTGTCTAGCCGGCTGATTTGTAGGGGTCCAGATTTTGCAGCTCTTTCAGAACATCAGCTGACTGGATTTGGGAGAAGGAGAAATGGGGAAGGCTTGGGCGAGTTGCTGTGGGGGGTGCAGTGCTGTTGACCGGGGTAGGAGTAGCCAGGTGGAAAGCATGGCCAGCCGTAGAAAAATGCTTATTGAAATTCTCAATTATAGTGGATTTATCAGTGGTGACAGTGTTTCCTATCTTCAGTGCAGTGGGCAGCTGGGAGGAGGTGTTCTTATTCTCCATGGACTTTACAGTGTCCCAGAACTTTTTTGAGTTAGTGTTGCAGGAAGCAAATTTCTGCTTGTAAAAGCTAGCCTTGGCTTTTCTAACAGCCTGTGTATAAAGGTTTCTAGCTTCCCTGAACAGCTGCATATAACGGGGGCTGTTCGATGCTAATGCAGAACGCCATAGGATGTTTTTGTGTTGGTTAAGGGCAGTCAGGTCTGGGGAGAACCAAGGGCTATATCTGTTCCTGGTTCTACATTTCTTGAATGGGGCATGCTTATTTAAGATGGTTAGGAAGGCATTTAAAAAAATAACCAGGCATCCTCTACTGACGGGATGAGATCAATATCCTTCCAGGATACCCCGGCCAGGTCGATTAGAAAGGCCTGCTCGCTGAAGTGTTTCAGGGAGCGTTTGACAGTGATGAGTGAAGGTCGTTTGACCGCTGACCCATTACGGATGCAGGCAATGAGGCAGTGATCGCTGAGATCTTGGTTGAAGACAGCAGAGGTGTATTTAGAGGGCAAGTTGGTTAGGATGATATCTATGAGGGTGCCCGTGTTTAAAGCTTTGGGGTGGTACCCGGTAGGTTCATTGATAATTTGTGTGAGATTGAGGGCATCAAGCTTAGATTGTAGGATGACTGGGGTGTTAAGCATGTTCCAGTTTAGGTCGCCTAGCAGCACGAGCTCTGATGATAGATGGGGGGCAATCAGTTCACATATGGTGTCTAGAGCACAGCTGGGGGCAGAGGGTGGTCTATAGCAGGCGGCAACGGTGAGAGACTTTTTAGAGAGGTGGATTTTTAAAAGTAGAAGTTCAAATTGTTTGGGTACAGACCTGGATAGTAGGACAGAACTCTGCAATCAACTTTGCAGTAGATTGCAACACCGCCCCCTTTGGCAGTTCTATCTTGTCTGAAAATGTTGTAGTTTGGAATTAAAATGTCTGAATTTTTGGTGGTCTTCCTAAACCAGGATTCAGACACAGCTAGAACATCCGGGTTGGCAGTGTGTGCTAAAGCAGTGAATAAAACAAACTTAGGGAGGAGGCTTCTAATGTTAACATGCATGAAACCAAGGCTATTACGGTTACAGAAGTCATCAAAAGAGAGCGCCTGGGGAATAGAAGTGGAGCTAGGCACTGCAGGGGCTGGATTCACCTCTACATCACCAGAGGAACAGAGGAGGAGTAGGATAAGGGTACGGCTAAAAGCAATTGGTTGTCTAGAATGTCTGGAACAGAGAGTAAAAGGAGGTTTCTGGATTTGGATTGGTACATTAGTGTATTGGTGTTTTGCACAAGCTTCTCAGGGTGTTACAGTATTTCTCTTACACTCTGAGTAGTCCAAAAACTAGTGTTGAGTATTGAGAAAGACGCAATTGTCAAAAGAGTATTCCTTGCCTCAGCTCCCCTCCAGCACTGATCTGAAAACTGACGATAGTGAGAAGCCCACATGGGAACTTACTTTACCTTTGTCCAGTTCTTTTACACCAAACTAAATGGAAGAAAGGAGGCAAGGGGGGGAAAGCATCTATCTATCTATCTATCTATCTATCTATCTATCTATCTATCTATCTATCTATCTATCTATCTATCTGTCTGTCTGTCTGTCTGTCTGTCTGTCTGTCTGTCTGTCTGTCTGTCTGTCTGTCTGTCTGTCTGTCTGTCTGTTAACATGTGAAAACCTGATCTCATGTCAAATAAATGTAAAAGCAACATGTGATAACATGAATCTACATGTGACAACATTTGAGCTAGAAACAAACCCTCCAGGGAAGCATGACACATCAATGGGGGACATTGGGGACATCCCTGGAGAAAAAGGGGAACTCCATTTTTTTAAACTCCAGGTGACCATGAAAAGATACCCAAGAACGCTATTGCCCTTACATCGAAATCACATGAGTTCACAAATCATGTCAAAATGTGTTTTTAGAACACTTTACATGTGAAACCATGATTTTGGAACTCTTCACAAAATCATTTTTCCACATGTGCTTACATGTAGTCCTGTAGTTTCATGTTATCACATGTTGAAACTTTACATTCCTGTGTTGTTTAATTTTTTCAAGTGTGATGTGCCCATGTTGTCACGTGTAGTTTCACGTTATCATATGTTGCTTTACATGTTGTCACATGTATTCACAAAGTCTTCAGCATTTACCACACATTCAGCACCTATAATGCGTCTTTGAACTTAGCGAAAGAGTGCCATCTGCACTGCTGTTTTAGATATCAGTTAAATCTGACTATTCTCTCATCATTGATTTAATTGACTTATTTCAGCAATTTGAGGGTTTTCTGTATAGTTTTCTAATGTTGGTGGGGCATATTATTCGGTTTTAATGTTGCTCCTGAAACACTGATAAATATACAACTTTTTCTTTTTTAACAAAGCTGAGATTGACTTTGAAGTACAAAGTGTGGAAATACAGGTCAAATCTGGTGGCGTAGCAGTGTGTGTGTGTGTGTGTGTGTGTGTGCTGCCATGGTTTTAAATGTACCTGGCTGTAGCTAGGACAGTGGCAGCAGTGGCACTTTCGTGCTTTGGTGCTCTGCCATGCGTCTCTCTAATGTCAAGATGGCCAGGCTGTCTGTGTGTGTGTGTGTGTGTGTCAGGCGGTGCAGGGCGGTGCTTTGCCACTGCAGTAGTGATCTAATGAGCCTGTAAACACATTCATTTGACATGAATTGGAAGGAGATCACAGGGCCTCTCAGAGAGGAGTGTGTGTGGGTGTCTCTGTGTGCGTGTGTTCTTGCGTGTGCGTGTGTTCTTGCGTGTGCATGAATCTGTGTGTCCTTGGGTGGGTGTCTCTGTGTGTGTGTGTGTGTGTGTGTGTGTGTGTGTGTGTGTGTGTGTGCGTCTGTCTGTCTGTGTGTGTGGGTTTCTCGCTGTGTGTCTTTGTGTTGGGTTGTGGGAGGTTATTCAGTCAGATTTATAGTCTAAAATCCTTGATTATGCGACAGAGAGGCAAATTAGAGGCAGCTTTCTGCCAGAGAGTGCTGAGTCGTTTGGTCAGGGCCAGCTGATCAGGCCCTGTTTATTGGCACGGAGTACTGTTTCACTGGGGAAGGATTTAGAAGCTCCACATACTGGGAAAAGTAGCCCACTGTTTTGTCAACACTTAAGTCAGCTAAGAGAGGGCAATACATAAACTGAAAAAGGGAAGGACTTTGTCTAATATTTCTAGTGCATTAAAGCCCCCATGCACTTTTCAATAAAACAATTGTACACGAGAGTGCGTGATTAACAACTTTTTTAGCAAGGCTGTGCTGAGCAAGGCTGTTATACGTACAAGGCGGAGCCTCTGTCTATTTCATCCCTGAACAAAAATATAGGCCCAGTCCAAAAACAAATCCATGGTTGCTATGCAAGCCGGCTGACCGTTCATTCTATCATTGCCAGAGACGTGACCCAGTCGTTAAGTATTTATTTCTATATCTATGGACGCGACCCAGTCGTTCTTTCTAAATGTTACGTTGCAATGCTGGCTGGCAATGCTCTTATCCCTTGCTTGCTAGCTAGCCAACTATGGCTAACACTGTCGGGTCAAACACTGCAGCTATAATAACATCAAAGTAGCCCCATTTGCGTTTGTTAAAGCTGTTTTGGATATATCCATAACAATGAGGTAATGATGTGCAATTTCGCCCGGCATTGAAAATGTGCTATCTCGTCAGGACACTATTCAGAGGAGCTAGGCAACTACACAGTTAACCCAATCCCTTCAAACTGAAGCTGGTAAGACCGCTAACTAGCTGCATTTGACATTGTTTGACCTGTTTTTCTGTTGACACTTCTTTGTATATATCCATAAAAATGATGCCGATTCATGATTTCGACTGGCTGAGAAAAGATGTCCATCTTGTCCTGACATGTTAATTCAATCAGACAGTGGAGATTGAATTACAATATTGAAACAACGTTGCAAATGTCGAGTGACAGAGCAATGTTTGTACAAACCCCTGTTGTTGCAAACCAAATGTTAGGCTAGAAGCAAGGGCCAATAATGTCTAGGTGCTTTTTACAGTAGATATCAAGTTAATGAATTGGATGTCTGGGCTGATGGGCCAGTGGATGAACAGGGATTTCTCAGATGGAACAGAAAACAAGATGCCCATTTTTGCGTCACCCAAGCTAAATAATTTTTTTAGTATGGCTTATAACGCTTCTCAACCAATCGCACTGCTTGCTGTGACCAATCCGTTGTTTTGACCCGCTTACCCCATAAAAAACTAAAAAACAAAGGCATGATACCTGTCAGTTGGAGCTGGACCATGAAAGCTGTGTTAGGCCTCTGAGATGCAAAGACCCATCGTATAATCTTCAGGATCCTTACAAAGTCTATTTCATAATTTTGCCAAATAGACTTGTTGATGATACTGGAGAATATAACTTATTTAACTTTTTCTAATGAGTAAACACTTTTGAATTCTGTTGTTCAAAAGTAAATAAAGAAACCAGACTGCAATGAATGGTTGTTGTCATTCTCTGTAAATTCTTGTGTCAGTTATTTACATAACATAATAACATAATTAACAAATGCGCTGCAATTCAGTTATTTTTTATTGTAAACTGCCAAAGTGCTGCATTGTGGCACATGTATTTCTGTAAATTAAACGTATGTATCGTATGTCGTAAATAAGGTTATAATGAAAGTCAAAATCATGGCATATACTTGTATCTTTTCAAGTTACTGTTCTACAACTGGAAGGTATAACTTATTCACAGTAAAACAAATTTCTATTCTGATCCATACAAAATAAGTAACACCTGTTTTAGTGACTGATGGTACTTTTAAAAAATGATATGGAATTTCCGTGATCAGACACTTTCTTATCTGGATAGTAAATGAAACACAGCTGCACCAAAACAAATGTCAGAAAGCATAATAATATTAATTAAACAATAACTTAATTGAAAGAATAAGGTTAGGTGAATACATTGCCTCATTCAAACCTGAAAACAAATTGAAAGTATCATAACCACAACATCATACACACACTCTTGCCCTTGCGTTTAGGTGCCACACAAGCAAACCACGTCCTATTCTCCTTTCCATCTTTACTGTAACTGTTACGCACGCCTCTATGAAGAGGGAACGCAACACCCTGCTACAACTCAACTCTCTGTGAAGTGAAAGAGGTATGGACTGTAGGTGATGGTAAGGATGACAAAAGGCAGAGAATTTACCGTTTACTAGGAATTTATTCCATCACACGGTAATATGGGGAAAAGGGGCTGGACGGAGCCAAAGCAAAGAAAGTAAATGTCAAAGTCCCCTCTCCTATCTTAACTGCCTAACCAATACTTACCTAATTTAGCACCACCTGGTGCCCTAACCAAAATACAGGGGGTGGTCCGCCCAGGTCTTACCTAGTGTGCCTAGACAGTGAATTTACTATGGGTATATGTATGCCCTCGGGCCTCTTGCCTAAGCACTCCCTAGGTGCCTTCCCCTTCCCCCCTGGGAACAAATGAAACAGAATAACACAAACAATTTCAATAATCAAAACACTGCGTCCTATTGACACACAGACATAACCAATCAGCTCTCTCACTCAACCAATACAGGACACACTAATCATCTCCCTCTGAGAACAACCAACACAGTATATCACCCTCAGCCATCAGCCTCCTCTCTCAGCAATGATCTTTCTGCAATCTTCTCTCTCCGAGAACATAAACAACATATATAGCTTCAGAAGGAGTCTAAGGGGATACAGCTGTAACTTGAGGGGGCGGGGTCAGCTTCAATTAGCCATGGAGTCGACCAATCAGCTGATTGGGGAATTTCAGGAAGCCATCTTCTGAAACACACACTGAAATACACAAACTACAACACAGAAACTGGGGAACGTAACACGCCCGCCACAAAAATTGCAAACATTAGTTTGTAATAACAAAAACCAACGCATCCCCAGTTAGTAAACCTGTGATAGAGCGTCGGCAACCACATTCGCCGAGCCCTTCACATAAGCTATCTGTACATTATATCCTTGGACAATCAGAGCCCACCGCATAAGGCGGTGGTTCTGATTGTACATTTGCTTCAAGAACACCAATGGATTATGGTCTGTGAAGACCATTACAGGCAAGGCACTGGAGCCCACATATACCTCAAATAACTGTAAGCCAAGCAATAAAGCCAGCGTCTCTTGTTCAATTGTAGAGTACCTTGACTGACACGAGTTGAACTTATGGGAGAAGAAACTGACGGGCCGATCCACTCCAACTTCATCTTCCTGTATGAGAACCCCAACCACCCCCACTATACAAGCATCTACCTCCAACTTAAAAGGTTTGTCAAAGTTGGGGGCGGCAAGCACTGGGGCACTACAAAGTAACGCTTTAGCGGACTCAAAAGCATAGTTACAGTCCTTGGACCACTTAAATGGTACCTTGGGACTAAGCAGAGATGAAAGGGGAGCTACTACTGTTGAGAAATTCTTACAGAATGTACGATAGTACCCTACCATCCCCAGGAATCTGTGCAACTGGCCGCGAGCCGTGAGAGCAGGAAAAGCAACAATTGCTTCCACTTTGCCAGTTACTGGGCGCACTTGACCATGTCCCACTTGTTTCCCTAAGTAAGTCACTGTAGCCTTCCCAAACTCACACTTGGCCAAATTCTCCAACCGCTGAAACACACTTTTCAAAGTGGAGAGATGATCAGACCAAGTAGACGAATGAATCACCACATCGTCAAGGTAAGCAGTACAATTTGGCACATCTGCAAACACAATATTAACTAGCTGCTGAAAAGGAGCAGGTGCATTACACATGCCAAAGGGCATCACAGTGTATTGTACAAAGTTATCAGGCGTAACAAAAGCCGAGATGTCCGGAGCGCGAGAGGTCAGAGGCAACTGCCAACAACCTTTTAGCAAATCTAACTTACTAACGTAAGCAGCAGAGCCAATTCTATCAATGCAGTCATCTAAGCGAGGTAGAGGAAAATAATCCAACTTTGTAACTGCATTTACGCGACGATAGTCCGTACATAAGCGGGACCTACCGTCAGGCTTAGGAACAAGAATACATGTGGAACTCCAGGAGCTGTTACTGGGTTTTGCCATGTCATTCTGTAATAAATAAGCTACCTCACTTTTCTTTACCTCCCTTTTCTTAGCATTAACCCGGTACGGATGCTGACGTATAGGAGCAGCGTTCCCCACATCCACGTCATGTTCCAAGATGGACGTGCGACTTGGAACGTCCTGAAACACATTGAGAAAAATGTTTATCAATAGGATAAGATCCTTAGTTTGATTGTTATCCAAATGTTCAGTTTGAGAGGGTAATTACATAGGCGTTCACACTGCTGTAAAGTGTGGCGTAACTCCAACCCGTCCTCCTTATCCTCCTCTAGGTCCCAGCCAGGCTTCAGCACCACCGCAGCCACACTGGAGACGGCGGGCTGGACCGGCTTTCCTGAGGAACTGTTGGGAGAATCACGCACATAATATGTTTTCAGCATGTTAACATGACACACACGGGAAGAACGCCTTCGATCTGGGGTCTTTATCACATAATTGGTGTCACTGAGTTTCTTTTCCACCAGATATGGTCCAGAAAAACGTGCCGATAGAGATGGGTCAGGGAGTGGCAACAAAACTAAAACTTGATCCCCTGGTGCAAAAGAACAGCCAACAGCCTTTTTGTCATAATGCAACTTCATGCGTTTTTGCGAAGAGGAGAGAGACTTTTGGGCTAACGCACATGCGGCGTGCAGTCTCTCCCGCATCTTACTGACATAATCTAACACATTTTTATGGGAGCTACTGGGTGTAGGAGATAAGATATGCTCCTTCAAAACTTTCAGTGGACCCCGTGGGGTGTGTCCAAACACAAGGTCAGCAGGGCTGAACCCTAAAGACTCTTGTATCGTTTTCCTAATAGCAAATAGGACAAAGGGCACCCCCTCATCCCAATCGGTACTGGTATCCATGCAATACTTGCGTAGCATTGCCTTCAGCGTCTGATGCCAGCGTCCGAGAGCCCCTTGATTCTCCCCTGACCAGGTCAGGTAACCAGTTCTTACTAACAATAATATGTAGTATGTAGTGCTACTCGATACCCAGAGGCTATTCCTCTCCGTACTGTAACGGCTAAGACTGTGGTGAAGGCACTAGTGAAGTTCTTCTCTATGTTTGGTCTCCCTAAAGTAATCTAGACTGATCAGGGATCCAACTTCATTTCAAAACTGTTCTCAAATGTGTTAAAGACATTGTGTATTTCCCATCAGACCATAAGTCTTTGTGATCCCCAAATGTCTGGACCACGCCTGGTCATGGGCGAGTGACAGCACCTGCTGTCAGAACGGTGTAGAAACAACCACTTGACACACTTCACTCCAGTCATTAACGGTGTAATGAGCTTCCCATTTCCGCATCAAAACTCCTGCTTCCATAAAGTAGACGGTCTCCTTAGTTTTAGCTTCCTCAGTGGAAATTACCAAAGCAAAACACTTGCAAAGACTGGTGTCTCCCTTTTGACAGACAAAAGAATGTCATGTAATTGGGGCGCGATTTCACTTTCCACTGCTTTAGTTTTTAGGGGGGTAAAAACTGTCGGCATTGCAGAAGGAATACTCGGTGCATTGTCTTCTACCTCAACATTCTCAAAAATGGAACTAGCCAAATCCCCCACATCTCCTAGCTTGCGAGATTGTGCCCTCGTTAACACACAAGCAGGAAAAACATGTGGAAATGCTTGAACCAATTTCTCATCTGCAATTCTGATTTCTGGGTTGTCTACTACCTCTAACACAGGAGTTACCACCAGCAATATCATTCCCTAGTAGCAATGTGACTCCTTTTACTGGCAGCGTAGACAGCAACACGGAAACGTCCTGATACCAAGGCTGACACTAAGTGGACCCAGTGTAATGGTACAGGTACGGCTTTTGTCTCCATCCCCTGTAATATGACATGCGAGCCATAATACGTTTCAGGAGACCAGGGTAAAGTGTGTGTGTGTGTGTGTGAGTCTCATACTCTTTGTCCTAGTCTCCACCAAGTAGCTCCTCATCAAAAGCATCTTCCTCCAAGAATTGGTCTTCCTCATCACCATGGTCTTCCTCATCCTGCAGACCTTCCTCAGCGGTGACCCTTTAGCATAGGGGTGGGCAACTCCAGTCCTCGAGGGCCTGATTGGTGTCACAGTTTTGCCCCAGCTAACACACCTGACTCTAATAATCCCCTAATCATGATCTTCAGTTTAGAATGCAATCAGTTTAATCAGCTGTGTTTGCTGGGGATGGAGAAAAAGCATAAGAAAGGGGATCATGAATGGAAGGGAATTGTATAGCTACGTTATCAACCTGTTGGCAAGGAGACAAAGTTACATTTTGTAAGGTTTTCACTCTCAAATTTGAGAAAACGTAACATAATTTCATATTTGATAGTCCCTAACTGAAATTATATGATCATATATGCCTATAGCAAAGTCAAACCAACTAGACCTCCAGCCTGAGCTTTCACAAGTCATTAGATCTATCTTAAGGTTTATGCATTCATTCTTGAATTCAACAGCTAGAAGGCTTACATTTTTTTAGGAATCATATCACAGATACACACCTAATGATGTATCTAGCTAGCTAATAATAATAATCATATCTACCCTCTCTTTCTTCTGGCTGGCAGGTTGGTAGCTACAAGTTCAATCACAAGCCGGTTCGTTTTAGCTCTAATGCCTAGTGACACATAATCTTCGAATTGTCAATTTGAGCATTTTGTTTTGTACAATCAAAGAAAACACAAACATGAAAAAGACAATATAGATCAGATGAAGTGATTGGATGGAATACAGTGCAAAGGCAGCCCTACTGCACAATCTCTCTTGCTTTTGGGCGGGACCAGAACCAAAACTAGTAGTCTATTATTATAATCAGGTAGTTTATTATAATCAGATCGTCAGGTAATGTTATGCTGCGGGCCAAAATGACCTCCCACCCACACAGGCTGAAATTCCAGGCATTCCTTTCAAACAGCTCCCTTACAAAAAGTGCATTATCATAATTTTCACAATTTCAGAGTGTTATTTCAACCTAATAGTGTAGAAATATCATTAAGAAAAAACAGGAAAACACATTTTTAACTGCACTGCCCCTTTAATCCTTGAGTCATTGATTTGAAATAGGTGTTTTGGGAGCCAGAGTAACGAAAAACACTTTCTGCTGCTTTTGAAGTCAAAGATTGGTTGGAATCTTTCCCTTTGTAGCCTTCACTAGGAATGTCATATAATTGCGCTGCCATTCGGGTTCTAACAGTTCCACCCCATTGTCAGCTCATTTTAGACCCAGAGTCTAACACAGAGCAGCGGTGGTAGAGTTGTTAGCAAGCTAGCATAGTCCTTATACCTCTGACTGCAACCCAGTCCAGTCCCTAATGATCTATCTATCACCACCCTGCTCAATGGCCCATCCCGCTTCTGGACTCTTTCATTTACAGACTCGCTTGCTCTGAACTCCTTTGTTCCTGGCCGATTCATGTTTTTTGGACGTGAGCATCGAGTGGCGGAGCTAGTTTGCATGAAACTTTTTCTGTGTGTGTAGCGGAGACCAAGAGACAGAGACAGAGCTCTTCTTCTTCTTTGGTGTGATATATTATGAAGATTTCACTTTCTCTCTTTGATTCCCCACTGACAGTCATCCCTCAGCCCCCCTTTAAAGTCCCACTTTCAAGCTCTAATGGCTGTCATGTCGCGGCACTCTCCGGACTCTTACTCAAAGTGTCATTGGCATAATGGTCGGCAGCCGTTGGTCTCTTTTGATCATGCCATGTGCAAGTGAGAGGGGTACCCGGAGCTGAGACAGCGAGGTGTGTGTGCCTCTAGGCCCCGGCATGGCTGCCACTCCCAGGCAAAGCGCCATGACCGGAAATCTAAAATTCACTTTCAAATAGTTTTGTCTGCATTTTTGGCGCCTAATAGCCGCACAGTGGAAATGTGTGTGTGTGTCTATGCCTGTGTGTACACTCATTAAAGCCAGGGAGCTAGTTTCTCCTGTATCAGCATCTAAGTCTCTGCCCAACCTGGCACTCCTCATCAGGCATGCAGGCTCCAGCTGAGAGAAAGAGAGAAAGAGAGAGAGAGAGAGAGAGAGAGAGAGAGAGAGAGAGAGAGAGGTGGGGCAGCTCAGGCCCTCGTCCAGACTGTGCTGTGTTCAAACACAGGACCACATTCAAACTCATCAAGCCAGGTCAAAACGTGTTCACACTAACCCAGGTCAGGCCAGATTCACAGAGCAGGTCCTGTTTGAAGCCAATGCGTACAGCGAGAGGGTAGGTGAAGCTCCGTTCAAATGCACTAGCACGGACTGTAACACACTCATAACACACTCAGGCACATACTGGTTGTTTTGCTCTTCCAGCTCAACTGTGCTCTCATTTCCTGCCTTTCTCACCTGTATCTCTGCCTGCTCCCCAAAGGCTTACCAGGCCTTGGTCCAGATGTTAGCAGGGTTGGCTGGAGCTCCAGGGCCCAGGGCACTCTCACCATGCTCATTGCCTAGGAAAAGAGGCCGGAGCCTGGGTGTGTGCTTTATGGAAGATGGATCAATGAGTTGACCTACTAACTATTGGTTCATAAAGTAGGCGAACACTGAATATAGGTTTCTGAAAGTATCGAGTCAGTTATTTGAAGTGTATTTTCTTCATGAAGTAGAAAATATGAAATTGTTGAATAGTTCGGGAAACTTTGATGATAAATGCTCCTCAACCCCTTAAACTTTTCAACTCTGTATTTTCTCGAAGAATGTTTGGTTTATAGAACTGCTATTAAATGATTAAATTGTACATATTGACACCCCTATATCTTCACGTTGGGAGTTTGTATCGTGGTGAGCCCATAAAACTTTCCCCAGTTTTCTACCAAACTTTAGAGCTTGATCGATTTGTCTTTTAGTTTATTTATTACACACACACACACACACACACACACATACACACACACACACACACACACACACACACACACACACACACACACACAATAGAAAGGGCTGATGAGTCTGCCCGACCACGAGTGAGTATGTGTGTGATTAAAGGCTGGAGAATAAAATACGTCTCTTCCAATAACATACCTCCTGCATGTATCGAAAGACATGTCAATTTCAGTTACACCCCAAGCCACAGTTGGAAGAGAGTGAATTTCTCCTCTACTAAAAGACATTGCCATCCCAGTCACTCCCCACCTGAGCGACAAATGCATTAAACATGCAGAAAACAACGGGGGGGGGGGGGGGGGGGGGGGACCAGGGATGGAGCGTTCAAAGACTGAAAAACAATACATTCAAAAAACAGAAAAGCGTTGTTCACTACTGTGGGAGCAACACAATGCAGATGCCGATAGTTGAAAACAATCAGCATACAGTCGGGATTGGAGTGTCTTCAGGAACGCAGAAAGATAACTGCCACATAAACAGAGGGATGATTGCCCGGATTGGCTTTCTACACACCATTCAGACTTGCTTACATAAGTGGGTAAAACTTGCTTGTATGCTTACGTGTGTGATGCCAATGCACTGTATGTACTTTTAGTTTAAGTCTGCAATGATTATTCTAATAAATTGACTAAGGTGATTATGAAAATTGCCATTGTCTTACCACAGGTGCTGCCACTCCTAGGCAACGCTCGTCCCTTAACCCAGTCGTTCTCAAACCTCTCTTCGGGGACCGCCAGACATTTCACAATTTTGTAGACTGCCCACCCCAATTCACGCCCTGACCATACTAAAACAAAGACAAAACAAAATAACTAAGGTCAGAACGTGACAAGGCAAGTCAGTTAAGAACAAATTCTTATTTACAATGACGGCCTACCAAAAGGCAAAGGTTTTCCTGCGGGGACAGGGGCTGGGATAAAAATAAAAATAAATATATACAGTGCCTTGCGAAAGTTTTCGGCCCCCTTGAACTTTGCGACCTTTTGCCACATTTCAGGCTTCAAACATAAAGATATAAAACTGTATTTTTTTGTGAAGAATCAACAACAAGTGGGACACAATCATGAAGTGGAACGACATTTATTGGATATTTCAAACTTTTTTAACAAATCAAAAACTGAACAATTGGGAAAAATTATTCAGCCCCTTTACTTTCAGTGCAGCAAACTCTCTCCAGAAGTTCAGTGAGGATCTCTGAATGATCCAATGTTGACCTAAATGACTAATGATGATAAATACAATCCACCTGTGTGTAATCAAGTCTCCGTATAAATGCACCTGCACTGTGATAGTCTCAGAGGTCCGTTAAAAGTGCAGAGAGCATCATGAAGAACAAGGCAGGTCCGAGATACTGTTGTGAAGAAGTTTAAAGCCGGATTTGGATACAAAAAGATTTCCCAAGCTTTAAACATCCCAAGGAGCACTGTGCAAGCGATAATATTGAAATGGAAGGAGTATCAGACCACTGCAAATCTACCAAGACCTGGCCGTCCCTCTAAACTTTCAGCTCATACAAGGAGAAGACTGATCAGAGATGCAGCCAAGAGGCCCATGATCACTCTGGATGAACTGCAGAGATCTACAGCTGAGGTGGGAGACTCTGTCCATAGGACAACAATCAGTCGTATATTGCACAAATCTGGCCTTTATGGAAGAGTGGCAAGAAGAAAGCCATTTCTTAAAGATATCCATAAAAAGTGTCGTTTAAAGTTTGCCACAAGCCACCTGGGAGACACACCAAACATGTGGAAGAAGGTGCTCTGGTCAGATGAAACCAAAATTGAACTTTTTGGCAACAATGCAAAACGTTATGTTTGGCATAAAAGCAACACAGCTCATCACCCTGAACACACCATCCCCACTGTCAAACATGGTGGTGGCAGCATCATGGTTTGGGCCTGCTTTTCTTCAGCAGGGACAGGGAAGATGGTTAAAATTGATGGGAAGATGGATGGAGCCAAATACAGGACCATTCTGGAAGAAAACCTGATGGAGTCTGCAAAAGACCTGAGACTGGGACGGAGATTTGTCTTCCAACAAGACAATGATCCAAAATATAAAGCAAAATCTGCAATGGAATGGTTCAAAAATAAACATATCCAGGTGTTAGAATGGCCAAGTCAAAGTCCAGACCTGAATCCAATCGAGAATCTCTGGAAAGAACTGAAAACTACTGTTCACAAATGCTCTCCATCCAAACTCACTGAGCTCGAGCTGTTTTGCAAGGAGTAATGGAGGTCTCTCGATGTGCAAAACTGATAGAGACATACCCCAAGCGACTTACAGCTGTAATCGCAGCAAAAGGTGGCGCTACAAAGTATTGTTCAGTTTTTGATTTGTTAAAAAAGTTTGAAATATCCAATAAATGTCGTTCCACTTCATGATTGTGTCCCACTTGTTGTTGATTGTTCACAAAAAAATACAGTTTTATATCTTTATGTTTGAAGCCTGAAATGTGGCAAAAGGTCGCAAAGTTCAAGGGGGCCGAATACTTTCGCAAGGCACTGTATATATATATATATATAGGACAAAACACACATCACGACAAGAGAGACAACACAACACTACATAAAGAGAGACCTAAGACAACAACACAGCAAGGCAGCAACACATGACAACACAGCATGGTAGCAAAACAACATGACAACAAAATGGTAGCAACAAAACATAGCAGTAGAACAAAACATTGTACAAACATTATTGGGCACAGACAACAGCACAAAGAGCAAGAAGGTAAAGACAACAATATATCAAGCAAAGCAGCCACAACTGTTAGTAAGAGTGTCCATGATTGAGTCTTTGAATAGAGATAGAGATAAATCGGTCCAGTTTGAGTGTTTGTTGCAGGTCGTTCCAGTCGCTAGCTGCAGCGAACTGAAAATACGAGCAACCCAGGGATGTGTGTGCTTTGGGGACCTTTAACAGAATGTGACTGGCAGAACGGGTGTTGTATTCATGACAGGCACACGAAAAAGTATATTACACAATTTTCATCACAACGCATTTTGTGTGTTTAACACAATTTTCATTCTTTCTAATGCTTTTGTGTACATTACACCAATTCCAATTTGTTGTGGCTAACGTTAGCTAGGCTAGCTAGGTTGATAACGTTAGCTAGGCTAGGTGGCTAAAAGGTTAGGTGGTAAGGTTAGGGTTAAGTTTAGGGGTTAGGGGTTAGGGTTAGGGTTAGGTAACATACTAGCTAAGTAGTTAAAGGGTTAAGGTTAGTGTCACGGCTGACTAGGTGTGTAGATAGGAATCAGGCGCAGAGAGCAGAGAGTTCCAGGGGAAAGATGCACTTTATTCCGGCACCAAAAGTAAATGCCCAAAACACAGGGCGCAAAACACTGACCAACCCAAAACACAGGGTAACACGGTCCGGTGCACAAACAACACCAACGACATAAACGTGAACACCAAAATAATCCCGCACCTTGCGGCCTGTCGCAGGTAGAACAGCCGTTCACTCAGGGTAGTGATCCCTCGCAGAGTCTGGGCCATTCCACACTGCATTGGCCCACTCCAGGGCTCGCCCCATCAGACAGGAGACGAGGACGCTCACGCTCTCCTCCCTTGAGGGAGTCGGACGGAAGGTAGCTAGGTATAATTCCAGTTGGAGGAGAAACCCCTGACACCCAACCGCCGTCCCATCATACTCCCTGGGGAGCGCCAGACGCAGGGCCCCGAAGCCGGATGCTGAAGCAGGGGTAGGTGGTGCTGGTGGAGGGGGCGCTGGAGATTAGGTGGGAAGGCCACTCCTCTCCCATCGGTCCATCCTCTCCACTATCTGATCCATGGCTGACCCAATCTGGTGAAGAACAATGGTGTGATGGGAGGACCCTCTCCTCCATCGATGGGAGAGGAGGTGTGGCTGCTCCTGCTGATTCCATTGTTGAGGTGCGGGATTCTGTCATGGCTGACTAGGTGTGTAGATAGGAATCAGGCGCAGAGAGCAGACAGTTCTAGGGGAACGATGCACTTTATTCCGGCACCAAAAGTAAATGCACAAACACACAGGGCGCAAAACACTGACCAACCCAAAACACAGGGTAACACGGTCCAGAGCACAAACAACACCAACGACACAAACGTGAATAACAAAATAATCCTGCACAACAAAGGGGCGGGTTCCACACTCTAAATAGGGAAGCAAATCAAGAACACACAATATAGGAACAGGTGTAACTAATGAGACAAAACTAACCGAAAGGAAAAAGGGATCGGTGGCGGCTAGTAGGCCGGTGACGACGACCACCGAGCACCACCCGAACAGGCGGGGGAGCCAACTTCGGTGGGAGTCGTGACAGTCAGGGTTAAGGTTAGGGTTAAGAGTTAGGTTAAATGGTTAAGGTTAGGGGAGGGGTTAGTGAACTTGCTAAGTAGTTGTAAAGCAGCTAAAATGTAGCAAGTAGTTGAAAAGTTGCTAATCAGCTATGCCCACCCATCCTCCTTGACCAACTTCCCTCCTATTTTTTTTATACCTCTATTTAACTAGGCAAGTCAGATTCAACAAATTCTTATTTTCAATGACGGCCTAGGAACAGTGGGTTAACTGCCTGTTCAGGGGCAGAATGACAGCTTAGGGATTTGAACTTGCAACCTTCCGCTCTAGTGGTTAGAGCGTTGGACTAGTAACCGAAAGGTTGCAAGTTCGAATCCCCGAGCTGACATGGTACAAATCTGTCATTCTGCCCCTGAACAGGCAGTTAACCCACCGTTCCTAGGCTGTCATTGAAAATAAGATCATTTGTTCGTAATTAACTGACTTGCCTAGTAAAATAAAGGTAATTTTTATTTTTTATTTTTTATTTTTTAGACTGAGTTTTAGACTGATCGAATGAACCATTGTATTTCTGTTCAAAATGTTGTATCAAGACTGCCCAACTGTGCCTAATTTCTTTATTAATAACTTTTCATGTTCAAAATTGTGCACTCTCCTCAAACAATAGCATTGTGTTATTTCACTGTAATAGCTACTGTAAATTGGACAGTGCAGTTAGATGAACAAGAATTTAAGCTTTCTGCCGATATCAGATATGGGACATTTTCTTGTTACTTACAACCTCATGCTAATCGCATTAGCCTACGTAGGCTCAACCGTTCCGTGGAAGGGACACCGATGCCGAAGAATGGATTGTGCTTATTAAAACTTCTATCTTACTACAGTCACTTGGTCTGAAGTATAAGCATGTCAAGATGTTTGGATAGACACCTTATCTGCACATAATAACAAACCATTCTCTGGCCCTGTAAATAAAATCAATATCTGAAACTGGCATCCTTGACAAGTATGTTGTGCACCCCTGGGTTAGGTGCAACAATATTTATACTACAGTATGTACTTACTGAATGTCCTCAGATAAGAATGCTATCTGTGACATTTATATTCAAGCAGCCAATAATAGTTTATCCGAAAAAGTAAAATCTAGTTGATAAATATATGGTAATGTAGTTGGTAACCGCCAGTAACCATTTCAGTGATAAAACCTGAATTTGGAGTCTACACCATCAGGCTATTGAGAATAAATGCTAATAGTTCCTACAGAGCCCCTGGCTTCTTCCTGGCCATTTACCGCCTCCCATGCCTGTTCGCTAAACACTCCCAATTAGTACGCTTGCAGGGGAGTCTTCGCATTACTCCGAGTAAAGTTCTGCCCATTTCTATTTCTCTTTGTCTTTTTCCTCTGTCTTTTTAGAATCTGACCTTGTTACCTATTGGTCTATAATGGCTATGTTTGGGAGGCCCCTGGTTTTACACAGTCTCTATGGAGAGCATCATTACCTCATAGTGGAATGATAATTAACTCCCTGCCTTAATTAGTATTCAGCCCGCACAGTGATAACGAGGAACCAATTACAGAAAAATATATTATCAATTATTTATACACTTTTAATTACAGTGTATTTTACCCAGTTAAAGCAGCAGCAGCTCAATTAATGTCCTTCAGCTATCTTTATATGAAATTACTGTGGAACGGAGGAGTTTACCCATAGCCCATAGAGAAGCATTGGGTAGACAAACACCAGACAGACAGACAGACAGACAGACAGACAGACAGACAGACAGGCAGACACACACACACACACACACACACACACACACACACACACACACACACACACACACACACACAAACAGGACTGGCAGTGTCTGTCAGTCAGATGCCCAGAGCTGCCGTGTATTGGGTGTCACCCACACAACCGAGCCGTCTGTCGAGGCCACCTGCCTCATTATGGGAAATGTATGCATCTGGGGCAGCTCTCTGGCTCATACATCGCACGGGCAGAGAAATGGTACATTGGCAACTAATGTCAGCTAGCGATATGCATACTACTGATACAATACAATAGCAGGATAATGGTACATTGGCAACTAATGTCAGCTAGCGATATGCATACTACTGATACAATACAATAGCAGGATAATGGTACATTGGCAACTGTTACTGTATCATGCTATGAACATCGACAGATAAAATATCAGAACATCCAATGGCTTTCACAGATGACTGATGCAATACAACAGCAAGGAGATGGCATATTGGTAACTGTAATGTTTACTAGCTTAGCTATACACATGCATATTAAAAGGATAGGGAAATAATGGGAATTTTCAATTGCAATAACAGGTATGAAGTTAAGGCCAAATGACCAGATTAGATGAAAGGGAGGACTGTGCCTATCTATACACACTGAATCATCAGTGTGTGCCAGACTCTGATGTGTTTCTGAATGGATATCATGTATATATATCTGACAGAGCTGGCAGAAGGGGGGTGTTGCCATATTCATAAAGAACGTTGAATGTTGATGTGTGTATTACCACATCTGTCCCCAAGCAATTTGAATGTCTAGTCTTAAATGTGGGCCTTCGTAATAATGCCCAACTAACGTCAGTGGGAGTTTATCGCCCTTGCTCGGCCTCCTTATGTGCTCTTAGCAAATGGTCTGACCTGCTGTTTAACTATGCTAAATACAAATTATTCTTAGTGGGTGATCTTAATCTGGATTGGTTGATGCCAGTATCTGATAGGCTGAAAGATATTTGTACAGAGCTAAATCCAACTCAGCTGATAACTAAACCAACTCGTCTCAACTTTAAACACTCTGAAAAATATACTCTTCTGCCACTAACAAATGTACAACCTATGGGATATTTGCTAATGACTTCAGTGACCATTGTCCCATTGCCTGCATAAGAGATGTTAAATTACCTAAATCTGACTCATGCATTATTAGGGCTGTGGCGGCCACTTAATTTACCGTTAATTAACATAAACACATTGAGCACACATAGCCTACTGATGCTGACCTTTGAAACATCTACATTTTAAAAAGTCTAATATATCCATGTAATATAGCCTACACCATCACAATAAATGCATTATGTATTTTAGATAGGTCTGAAGATGCATGATGTGAAGAAAATGTAATACATTTTTTGGGGCTCCTGAGTGGAGCAGTGGTCTGCTGCACTGCTTCTCGGTGCAAGAGGCATCACTGCAGTCCCTGGTTTGAATCCAGGCTGTATCACATCCAGTCGTGATTGGGAGTCCCATAGGGCGGCACACAATTGGCCCAGCGTCGTCCAGGTCATTGTAAACAAGAATTTGTTCTTAACTGACTTGTCAGGTTAAATAAATACAAATAAATAAAACAATTCAGCAGAATAGCATACTATGAGTGGTCCTTATGTTAGGTCCTGATCTGGCTATGCCAAATGGCTGTGGGCTTCACTAGTTTATTTAGCAGACAAGATTTGCTTAGAATTCCGTGGCATTATTTTATAGTATGAAGAATACAATTGAACAAAGATGAATAAAATAGAAAGGATATTTTCTCCAAACGATTTGAGGGAGTTCGCACATGCCGCTGTTCTGTGTTCTTTGGTTAACAAAGAAATAGCCATTCCTATGTGCTTCATTTAGAGTTATTAATGTAACTTTAGTTGTTCTACAAACATTGGGCTACATGTTTTGACTTTTAATACATTGTAAGGCTGCATGATGTGACTCTAATGTTGATTTGAAAAAAGTTGCATGAAAGGCATGAGCTCTGCTTTGTTTTTTGTGTGCAGGCTGTACACACTATATCAGTCACTCATTCACAATTTGACAAGCACTTGATAATGCCTAGAATTTCACAGCAGCATTCCCGCTGCATCATGTGATCGGGTCTTTCTCACAGGGTACAAGTGACGAAAGACACAGGACGTGCAACTATGCGCATCCTTATCCAATTCCAAGGTGCATATTGAAGATATTGGAAGAAATGTCCATATTTACTATTCCTCAGCCAACAAGATGAGTAGGCCTAACTAACAGCAAAAGCACTAGCCTATGTCATACTATCCCCCATAGTACAAATGTCGACCTATTCTATTCTGTGCGAGCAAGAAATATTCCAAACATAGTCTGGGACAGTTTTGGGATGCGATAGATAAAAAATGAATACAAATACAACTTTTTTACGCAATGTGGCTGACGCAACAGATCAGAGCCGAAAAGGTGCATTTTTATGGTGAAAATGATCTTCCCCAAACCTGAAACTCACACCCTGTTCGGCTCTACACACCTTGTAAAGTGGATTAATGTGCTTAATTTTAAGAAATTATTTAGCCACTTTAGTTGCGATACAAACCTTATTAAAACATGTAGGCATATGGGCTAGGCCACATGAGGAGTGTGACTATGAGTCGAAAAAGTTGCAAAAAAGGCTTTATTTGTTCACAAGTGATGGTCGGAGCGGATGGCTGCTGTTTTATTGATGCTTAACCCACCATGCAATTTAGTTTGTTTTTTCAAATTGATTGTGACGTATTTTGTACATATTGTTGCTGCTACCGTCTCGTATGATCGAAAATAGCTTTTCTTTTATGAGTCTGACTTTCACGCTCTGGTCAGAGAGTGACTTTTATGCTCTAATTTGGTTAGGCCAGGGTGTGACTAGGGTGGGCATTCTAGTTTCTTTATTGCTATGTTTTCTATTTCTTTGTGTTTGGCGTGTGCGGTTCTCAATCAGAGGCAGCTGTCTATCGTTGTCTCTGATTGAGAATCATACTTAGGTAGCCTTTTTCCCACCTGGGTGTGTGGGTAGTTGTCTTCTGTATAGTTTAGTTACCTTACAGAACTGTTTGTTTCTCGCTTTGTTTGTTTTGTTCTAGGGTTCAGATTTCAATAAAGATCATGAACACGTACCACGCTGCACTTTGGTCCACTCCTTCTTCATCAGACGAGCGTGACACTGACGAGAGGGATTTACTCCAGACACCTGAACAGGCCCTCATCCCCGTCATTTGCAGGAGAAAGAGAAGGAAGACGTATCGCAGAATGAGATCTCATGCCTTGTGAGTATCCGCCGATAGTGACTAATCTGCCTTTGCCATCGGCCCTATTGGCCAATGTACAATCGCTGAGGTAGAGTATCTGCTGTTGAAAACACAATCTACCTAGAGAGTTTTCATCTGTGTTTTTCGTAGCTATCTACATTGCACCACAGACCGATGCTGGTACAAAGACCACACTCAATGAGGTGTATACCACCATAAGAAAACAGGAAAACGCTCATGCAGACGCGGCGCTCTTAGTGGCCGGAGACTTTAATGCAGGGAAACGTAAATACGTTTTACCTCATTTCAACCAGCATGTTAAATGTGCAACCAGAGGGAAAATGACTCTAGAGCACCTTTACTCCACACACAGAGATGCATACAAAGCTCTCCCTCGCCCGCCATTTGGCAAATCTTACCATAGTTCTATCCTCCCGATTCCTGTTTACAAGCAAAAATTAAAGCAGGAAGCACCAGTGACTCGTCAATAAAAAACAGGCCAGATGAAGCAGGTGCTAACAGGGTTTATATACACTTTGATGCTAAACTACAGGACTGTTTTGCTAGCACAGACTGGAATATGTTCCTGGATTCATCCGGTGGCATTGAGGGGTTCACCACATCAGTCACTGGCTTCATCGATAAGTGCATCAATGACGACGTCCCCACAGTGGCTGTAAGTACATACCCCAACCAGAAGCCATGGATTACAGGCAACATCCGCACTCAGCTAAAGGGTAGAGCTGCCACTTTCAGTTTATAAGAAATCCCGCTATGCCCTCTGACGGACCATCAAACAGGCAAAGCGTCAATACAGGACTAAGATCGAATCACACTACACCGGCTCTAAAGCTAGTCGCTTGAAAACTATTACAGACTACAAAGGGAAGCACAGCTTGTGCCAAGTGACACGAGCCTACCAGATGAGCTAAATTACTTCTATGCTCGCTTCGAGGAAAGTACAAGTAAACAATTGGATACCACGAAATTGGGGAGAAAAAGGGGTAATGCATGAGAACATCAGTTGTTCTGGACTACTGTGCGATCATGGTCTCCGCAGCCAATATGATGAGTGAGACCTTTTTTTTTTACCCCTTTTTCATGGTATCCAATTGTTTTAGTAGCAACTATCTTGTCTCATCACTACAACTCCCGTATGGGCTCGGGAGAGACAAAGGTTGAAAGTCATGCGTCCTCCGATACACAACCCAACCAAGCCAGACTGCCACAGGAGTCATGATTAGACAAGGATATTCCTACCCCTAACCCGGACAATGCTAGGGCAATTGTGCATTGCCCCACAGACCTCCCGGTCGCGGCCAGTTACGACACAGCCTGGGCGCGAACCCAGAGTCTCTGGTGGCACAGAGAGTACAGCGCCCTTTGCCACTGCGCCACCCGGGAGGCCCTGTGAGTAAGACCTTTAAACCGATCAACATTCAGACGGATTACCAGGACATGTACGCCGAGCATGCGCTGACCAACTGGCAAGTGTCTTTACTGACATTTTCAACCTCTCCCTGTCCGAGTCCGTAATACCAACATGTTTCAAGCAGACCACCATAGTCCCTGTGCCCAAGAACACTAAGGTAACCTGCCTAAATGACTACTGACCAATATCACTCACGTCTGTGGCCCTGAAGTGCTTTGAAAGGCTGGTCATGGCTCACATCAACACCATTATCACAGAAACCCTAGACCCACTCCAATTTGCATACCGCCCCAACAGATCCACAGATGATGCTATCTATATTGCACTCCACACTGCCCTTTCGCACCTGGACAAAAGGAACACCTATGTGAGAATGCTATTTATTGACTACAGCTCAAACATTCAACGCCATAGTGCCCTCAAAGCTTATCAATAAGCTAAGGACCCTGGGATTTTTATTTAATTACATTTTTATTTCACCTTTACTTAACCAGGTAAGCTAGTTGAGAACAAGTTCTCATTTACAACTGTGACCTGGTCAAGATAAAGCAAAGCAATGCGACACAAACAACACAGTTACACATGGAATAAACAAGCGTACAGTCAATAACACAATAGAAAAAAAGAAAGTCTATATACAGTGTGTGCAAATGGTGTGAGGAGGTAGGCAATAAATAGGCCATAGTAGCCAAATTAATTACAATTTAGCAGATCAACATGATGATGTGCAAGTAGAGATACTCGTGTGCAAAAGAGCAGAAAAGTAAATAAAAACATTATTGGGATGAGGTAGGTAGATTGGGTGGGATATTTAATGATGGACTACAGTGGGGAGAACAAGTAGTTGATACACTGCTGATTTTGCAGGTTTTCCTACTTACAAAGCATGTAGAGGTCTGTAATTTGTATCATAGGTATGATCTCTGTAATTGCAAACAAAGGTTTCTGTACCAAATAATAAGTTCTGCTTTTCTGATGTATCAAATACTTATGTCATGCAATACAATTAAAATTAATTACTTAAAAATCATACAATGTGATTTTCTGGATTTTTTTTGTCTCTCACAGTTGAAGTGTACCTATGATAAATATTACAGACCTCTACATGCTTTGTAAGTAGGAAAACCTGCAAAATCGTCAGTGTATCAAATACTTGTTCTCCCCACTGTATGTACAGCTTCGGCAATTGGTTAGCTGCTCAGATAGCTGATGTTTAAAGTTAGTGAGGGAAATACAACTCTCCAGCTTCAGTGATTTTTGCAGTTCGTTCCAGTCACTGGCAGCAGAGAACTGGAAGGAAAGGCAGCCGTAGGAGGTGTTGGCTTTGGGGATGACCAGTGAGAAATACCAGCTGGAGCGCGTGCCAATGGTGGGTGTTGTTATCGTGACCAGTGAGCTGAGATAAGGCAGCGCTTTACCTAGCACAGACTTATAGATGACCTGGAGCCAGTGGATCTGGCGACGAATATATAGTGAGGGCCAGCTGACTAGAGCATACAGGTCGCTGTGGTGGGTGATATAAGGGTCTTTGGTAACAAAACGGATGGCACTGTGATAGACTGCATCCAGTTTGCTGAGTAGAATATTGGAAGCTATTTTGTAGATGACATCGCCGAAGTCGAGGATTGGTAGGATAGTCAGTTTAACTAGGGTATGTTTGGCGGCATGAGTGAAGGAGGCTTTGTTGCGAAATAGAAAGGGTCCTCAGATCCTCAAAAGGTTCTACAGCTGCACCATTGAGATCATCCTGACGGGTTGAATCACTGCCTGGTATGGCAACTGCTCGGCCTCTGACGGCAAGGCAGTACAGAGGGTAGTGCGTACGGCCCAGTACATTACTGGGGCCAAGCTTCTTGCCATCCAGGACCTCTATAAGAGGCGGTGTCAGTGGAAAAACCCTAAAAATTGTCAAAGACTCCAGCAACCCTAGTCATAGACTGTTCTCTCTGCTACCGCACGGCAAGCCATACCGGAGCACCAAGTCTAGGTCTAAGAGGCTTCTAAACAGCTTCTATCCCCAAGCCATAAGACTCCTGAACATCTAATCAAATTGCTACCCAGACATTTTGCATTGCCCCCCCCCTCCCTCTTTTACACCTCTGATACTCTCTGATGTTATTATCTGTGGATGGTCACTTTAATGACTACCTACATGTACATATTACCTCAACTAACCAGTGCCCCTGCACATGTTTAGGTATTTTTCTTAAAACTGCATTGTTAGTTAAGGGCTTGTAAGTAAGCATTGCACTGTAATGGCTGTTGTATTCGGCGCATGTGACACATTTTATTTAATTGGATTAATATATGATTCACAGGTGATACACTAATATTGCCACCCATCAGACTAATCCTGATTTAATCTTGTCTTAATTAACATGTACTAAATAATATACAGTGGGGCAAAAAAGTATTTAGTCAGCCACCAATTGTGCAAGTTCTCCCACTTAAAAAGATGAGAGAGGCCTGTAATTTTCATCATAGGTACACTTCAACTATGACAGACAAAATGAGAAAAAAAAATCAAGAAAATCACATTGAAGGATTTTTAATGAATTTATTTGAAAATTATGGTGGAAAATAAGTATTTGGTCAATAACAAAAGTTTGGGGCTGTTGCTGGGCAACACAGACTTTAAACTCCCTCCAGATTTCTATGGGGTGGAGATCTGGAGACTGGCTAGGCCACTCCAGGACCTTGAAATGCTTCTTACGAAGCCACTCCTTCGTTGCCCGGGCGGTGTGTTTGGGATCATTGTCATGCTGAAAGACCCAGCCACGTTTCATCTTCAATGCCCTTGCTGATGGAAGGAGGTTTTCACTCAAAATCTCACGATACATGGCCCCATTCTTTCCTTTACACGGATCAGTCGTCCTGGTCCCTTTGCAGAAAAACAGCCCCAAAGCATGATGTTTCTACCCCCATGCTTCACAGTAGGTATGGTGTTCTTTGGATGCAACTCAGCATTCTTTGTCCTCCAAACACGACGGGTTGAGTTTTTACCAAAAAGTTATATTTTGGTTTCATCTGACCATATGACATTCTCCCAATCTTTTTCTGGATCATCCAAATGCTCTCTAGCAAACTTCAGACGGGCCTGGACATGTACTGGCTTAAGCAGGGGGACACGTCTGGCACTGCAGGATTTGAGTCCCTGGCGGCGTAGTGTGTTACTGATGGTAGGCTTTGTTACTTTGGTCCCAGCTCTCTGCAGGTCATTTACTAGGTCCCCCCGTGTGGTTCTGGGATTTTTGCTCACCGTTCTTGTGATCATTTTGACCCCACGGGGTGAGATCTTGTGTGGAACCCCAGATCGAGGGAGATTATCAGTGGTCTTGTATGTCTTCCATTTCCTAATAATTGCTCCCACAGTTGATTTCTTCAAACCAAGCTGCTTACCTATTGCAGATTCAGTCTTCCCAGCCTGGTGCAGGTCTACAATTTTGTTTCTGGTGTCCTTTGAGAGCTCTTTGGTCTTGGCCATAGTGGAGTTTGGAGTGTGACTGTTTAAGGTTGTGGACAGGTGTCTTTTATACTGATAACAAGTTCAAACAGGTGCCGTTAATACAGGTAACGAGTGGAGGACAAAGGAGCCTCGTAAAGAAGAAGTTACAGGTCTGTGAGAGCCAGAAATCTTGCTTGTTTGTAGGTGACCAAATACTCATTTTCCACCATAATTTGCAAATAAATTCATTGAAAACCCTACAATGTGATTTTCTGGATTTTTTTTTCTCATTTTGTCTGTCATAGTTGAAGTGTACCTATGATGAAAATTACAGGCCTCTCATCTTTTTACATGGGAGAACTTGCACAATTGGTGGCTGACTAAATGCTTTTTTGCCCCACTGTATGTGTGAAATTTATTTTGATTTAGAATGGACCATTATCATGCAACTGTATCGAAACATGGGCAGCGGGAAAAAATACATGCCCTTAAATAGCGATTGGAGGACACTTTCCCATGTGGTATATCAAATGTCAAATGTTGTATAGCCCTTCTTACATCAGCTGATATATCAAAGTGCTGTACAGAAACCCAGCCTAAAACCCCAAACCGCAAGCAATGAAGGTGTAGAAGCACGGTGGCTAGGATAAACTACCTAAAAAGGCCAAAACCTAGGAAGAAACCTAGAGAGGAACCAGGCTATGCGGGGTGGCCAGTCTTCTGGCTGTGCCAGGTGGAGATTATAATAGAACATGGCCGAGATGTTCAAGTGTTCATAAACGACTAGCATGGTCAAATAATAGTAATCACAGTGAAAAGGTCAGGGTTCCATAGCTGCAGGCAGAACAGTTGAAACTGGAGCAGCAGCATGACCAGGTGGACTTGGGACAACAAGGAGTTATCATGCCAGGTAGTCCTGAGACATGGTCCTAGGGCCCAGGTCCTCCGAGAGAGAGAATTAGAGAGAGCATACTTAAATTCACTAAGGACACTGGATAAGACAGGAGAAGTACTCCAGATATTATAACAGACTGACCCTAGCCCCTGGACACATAAACTACTGCAGCATAAATATCGGAGGCTGAGACAGGAGGGACAGGAGGGGTCAGGACACACTGTAGCCCCATCCGATGATACCCCCAGACAGGGCCAAACAGGCAGGATTTAACCCCACCCACTTTGCCAAAGCACAGCCCCCACACCACTAGAGGGATATCTTCAACCACCAACTTACCATCCTGAGACAAGGCCGAGTATAGCCCACAAAGATCTCCGCCATGGCACAACCCAAGTGTGGGCGCCAACCCAGACAGGAAGATCACGTCAGTGACTCAACCCACTCAAGTGGGTTGAGGGACGGCATGGAAGAGCACCAGTAAGCCAGTTACTCAGCCCCTGTAATAGGGTTAGAATCTCAGTGGAGAGAGGGGAACAGGCCAGGCAGAGACAGCAAGGGCGGTTCGTTGCTCCAATGCCTTTCCGTTCACATTCACCCTCTTGGGCCAGACTACACTCAATAATAGGACCTACTGAAGAGATGAGTCTTCAATAAAGACTTAAAGGTTGAGACCTAGTCTGCGTCTCTCACATCGGTAGGCAGACCATTCCATAAAAATGTAGCTCTATAGGAGAAAACCCTGTCTCCAACTGCTTGCTTAGAAATTCTAAGGACAACTAGGAGGCCTTTGTCTTGTGACCGTAGCGTACATGTAGGTATGTACGGCAGGACCAAATCAGAGAGATAGGTAGGAGCAAGCCCATGTAATGCTTTGTAGGTTAGCAGTAAAACCTTGAAATCAGCCCTTGCCTTAACAGGAAGCCAGTGTAGGGAGGCTAGTACTGGAGTAATATGATCTAACTGACTGAAGTTTATTTAGTGCTTCATCCGGGTAGCCGGAAAGAAGCGCATTGCAGTAGTCTAACCTAGAAGTAACAAAAGCATGGATACAATTTTCTGCATAATTTTTGGACAGAACATTTCTGATTTTTGGAATGTTACGTAAATGGAAAAATTGCTGAAACAGTCTTGATATGTTCGTCAAAAGAGAGATCAGGTCCCAGAGTAACGCCGAGGTCCTTCAGTTTTATTTGAGACAACTGTACAACCGTCAAGATTAATTGTCAGATTCAACAGAAGATCTCTTTGTTTCTTTGGACCTAGAACAAGCATCTCTGTTTTGTCCGAGTTTAAAAGTAGAACGTTTGCAGCCATCCACTTCCTTATGTCTGAAACACAGGCTTCCAGCGAGTGCAATTTTGGGGCTTCACCATGTTTCATTGACATGTACAGCTGTGTGTCATCTGCATAGCAGTGAAAGTTAACATTATGTTTTCGAATGACATCCCCAAGAGGTAAAATATATAGTGAAAACAATAGTGGTCCTAAAACGGAACCTTGAGGACCACCGGAATTTACAGTTGATTTGTCAGAGGACAAACCATTCACAGAGACAAACTGATATCTTTCCGACAGATACGATTTAAACCAGGCCAGAACTTGTCCGTGTAGACCAATTTGGGTTTCCAATCTCTACAAAAGAATGTGGTGATCGAGGGTATCAAAAGCAGCACTAAGGTCTAGGAGCACGAGGACAGATGCAGAGCCTTGGTTTGATGCCATTAAAAGGTAATTTACCACCTTCACAAGTGCAGTCTTAGTGCTATTATGGGGTCTATAACCAGACTGAAGCATTTTGTATACATTGTTCGTCTTCAGGAAGGAAGTGAGCTGCTGCGCAACAACTTTTTCAAAAACTTTTGAGAGGAATGGGAGATTCGATATAGGCCGATAGCTTTTAATATTTTCTGGGTCAAGGTTTGGCTTTTTCAAGAGAGGCTTTATTACTGCCACTTTTAGTGAGTTTGGTACACATCCGGTGGATAGAGAGCCATTTATAATGTTCAACATAGGAGGGCCAAGCACAGGAAGCAGCTCTTTCAGTAGTTTAGTTGGAATAGGGTCCAGTTTGCAGCTTGAAGGTTTAGAGGACACGATTATTTTCATCATTGTGTCAAGACATATTGTACTAAAACACTTGAGTGTGTCTCTTGATCCAAGGTCCTGGCAGAGTTGTGCAGACTCGGGACAACTGAGCTTTGGAGGAATACGCAGATTTAAAGAGAAGTCCGTAATTTGCTTTCTAACGATCATAATCTTTTCCTCAAAGAAGTTCATGAATTTATTACTGCTGAAGTGAAAGCCATCCTCTCTTGGGGAATGCTGCTTTTTAGTTAGTTTTGCAACAGAATCAAAAATAAATGTTGGATTTTTCTTATTTTCCTCAATTAAGTTGGAAAAATAGGATGATCGAGCAGCAGTGAGGGCTCTTTGATACTGCACGGTACTGTCTTTCCAAGCTAGTCGGAAGATTTCCAGTTTGGTGTGGCGCCATTTCTGTTCCAATTTTCTGGAAGCTTGCTTCAGAGCTCGGGTATTTTCTGTATACCAGAGAGCTAGTTTCTTATGACAAATGCTTTTAGATTTTAGGGGTGCAACTGCATCTAGGGTATTGCGCAAGGTTAAATTGAGTTCCTTAGTTAGGTGGTTAACTGATTTTTGTCCTCTGACGTCCTTGGGTAGACAGAGGGTGTCTGGAAGGGCATCAAGGAATTTTTGGGTTGTCTGAGAATTTATAGCACGACTTTTGATGCTCCTTGGTTGGGGTCTGAGCAGATTATTTGTTACGATTGCAAACGTAATAAAATGGTGGTCCAATAGTCCAGGATTACATTAAGATCCACAACATTATTCCATGGGTTAAAACTAGGTCCAGAGTATGACTGTGACAGTGAGTAGGTCCAGAGACATGTTGGACAAAACCCACTGAGTCGATGATGGCTCCGAAAGCCTTTTGGAGTGGGTCTGTGGACTTTTCCATGTGAATATTAAAATCACCAAAAATGTGAATATTATCTGCCATGACTACAAGGTCCGATAGGAATTCAGGGAACTCAGTGAGGAACGCTGTATATGGCCCAGGAGGCCTGTAAACTGTAGCTATAAAAAGTGAGTAGGCTGCATACATTTCATGAATAGAAGCTCAAAAGACGAAAACATATTTTTTTTTTGTAAATTGAAATTTGCTATCGTAAATGTTAGCAACACCTCCGCCTTTGCGGGATGCACGGGGGATATGGGCACTAGTGTAACCAGGAGGTGAGTCCTCATTTAACACAGTAAATTCATCATGCTTAAGCCTTGTTTCAGTCAGGCCAATCACATCTGGATTATGATCAGTGATTAGTTCATTGACTATAACTGCCTTTGAAGTGAGGGATCTAACATTAAGTAGCCCTATTTTGAGATGTGAGGTATCACGATCTCTTTCAATAATGGCAGGAATGGAGGAGGTCTTTATCCTAGTGAGATTGCTAAGGCGAACACTGCCATGTTTAGTTTTGCCCAACCTAGGTCTAGCCACAGACACGGTCTCAATGGGGATAGCTGATAAACTCACTTCTCGGACAATCACTGGTACGGCTGCTTAGCTGTCCTGAGTTAAGTATCTAGAAAAACGAATTGAAGTGTGCCATTCTACTACTCTGCTCAAAACATCGTATAACGCTACTTTCAACCACCCACTGTGAACAATCGACACGGCTGGCTAGCCCATCTTCAAAGAGGCATCTTCAGGAGTGAATGGTACTACACAACAAGTCACCGGATACCGGACGCCTACAGAGGAGAAGAACAGTAGGAGACGGGTGGGGACCACTTTTGGACAATCAGAGCCTAACAAGTGTGCCGCGAAAAGGCCCTGTCCACCGAGAGAGATTCAACATTTCACGTAATTACATTCATGATTTCTCACTCAGAGGTCGGCGGTTCGTGTGCAAAGTATATGAATACTGTAAGTGAGAGTAATTTCTGAAAGTACCAAGATTAAGTGTCTCTGTCCCTCCCTGCCCCTCCCTCTCTTTTGTAACAAGCAGCCATATTTTTGTCATTCCGCTACAGACCTGTTTTTAACGTATTAAGTGTGTATGTTTATTCTGTGTTACCATTTAATTAGCTATTAAATAATGAATTCATTTGTGTAGTACTGAATCATAGGTAAGGCTCGGGTTTTTGCAGATGCAGGGAGGATACGACTGTTCAGAATGATATAATACGAGGTTATTAATTAGTTGACTGTTTATGGATGTGATAGGTAAAGACCTTTAGAGTTTAAGTCGGGAGATGGTAACTCTTTAAAGAACCGCTCTCGTGGTGCCCCAGATCCTGATGAGTTAATTGTTACATGATTCATTTAATCGGGTAACAATTCAAATCAAATAAAAATGTATTTGTCACATGCACATGGTTAGCAGATGTTAATGCGAGTGTAGCGAAATGCTTGTGCTTCTAGTTCCGACAATGCAGTAATAACCAACGATTAATCTAACCTAACAATTCCACAACTACTACCTTATACACACAAGTGTAAAGGGATAAAGAATATGTACATAAAGATATATGAATGAGTGATGGTACAGAACAGCATAGGCAAGATGCAGTAGATGGTATAGAATACAGTATATACATATACATATGAGATGAGTAATGTAGGGTATATAAACATAAAGTGGCATAGTTTAAAGTGGCTAGTGATACATGTATTACATAAAGATGGCAAGATGCAGTAGATTATATACAGTACAGTATATACATATACATATGAGATGAGTAATGTAGGGTATGTAAACATTATACTGTATTAAGTGGCATTGTTTAAAGTGGCTAGTGATACATTTTTACATCAATTTCCATTATTAAAGTGGCTGGAGTTGAGTCAGTATGTTGGCAGCAGCCACTCAATGTTAGTGGTGGCTGTTTAACAGTCTGATGGCCTTGAGATAGAAGCTGTTTTTCAGTCTCTCGGTCCCTGATTTGATGCACCTGTGCTGACCTCTCCTTCTGGATGATAGCGGGGTGAACTGGCAGTGGCTCGGGTGGTTGTTGTCCTTGATGGTCTTTATGCTTTCCTGTGACATCTGGTGGTGTACGTGTCCTGGAGGGCAGGTAGTTTACCCCCGGTGATGCGTTGTGCAGACCTCACTACCCTCTGGAGAGCCTTACGGGTGTGGGCGGAGCAGTTGCTGTACCAGGCGGTGATACACTCCGACAGGATGCTCTCGATTGTGCATCTGTAGAAGTTTGTGAGTGCTTTTGATGACAAGCTGAATTTCTTCAGCCTCCTGAGGTTGAAGAGGCGCTGCTGCGCCTCCTTCACGACACTGTCTGTGTGGGTGGACCAATTCAGTTTGTCTGTGATGTGTATGCAGAGGAACTTAAAACTTACTACCCTCTCCACTACTGTCCCGTCGATGTGGATAGGGGGGTGCTCCCTCTGCTGTTTCCTGAAGTCCACAACCATCTCCTTTGTTTTGTTGACATTGAGTGTGAGGTTATTTTCCTGACACCACACTCCAAGGGCCCTCACCTCCTCCCTCGTCGTTGTTGGTAATCAAGCCTACCACTGTAGTGTCGTCTGCAAACTTGATGATTGAGTTGGAGGCGTGCATGACCACACAGGCGTGGGTGAACAGGGAGTACAGCAGAGGGCTCAGAACGCACCCTTGTGGGGCCCCAGTATTGAGGATAAGCGGGGTGGAGATGTTGTTACCTACCCTCCCCACCTGGGGACGGCCCGTCAGGAAGTCCAGTACCCAGTTGCACAGGGCGGGGTCGAGACCCAGGGTCTCGAGCTTGATGACGAGTTTGGAGGGTACTATGGTGTTAAATGCTGAGCTGTAGTCGATGAACAGCATTCTCACATAGGTATTCCTCTTGTCCAGATGGGTTAGGGCAGTGGGCAGTGTGCAGTATGGTTGCGATTGCGTCGTCTGTGGACCTATTGGGGCGGTAAGCAAATTGGAGTGGGTCTAGAGTGTCAGGTAGGGTGGAGGTGTTATGTCCTTGACTAGTCTCTCAAAGCACTTCATGATGACGGAAGTGAGTGCTACGGGGCGGTAGTCATTCAGCTGAGTTACCTTAGCTTTCCTGGGAACAGGAACAATGGTGGCCCTCTTGAAGCATGTGGGAACAGCAGACTGGGATAGGGATTGATTGAATATGTCCGTAAACACACCAACCAGCTGGTCTGCGCATGCTCTGAGGACGTGGCTAATGATGCCGTCTGGGCCTGCAGCCTTGCGAGGGTTAACACGTTTAAATGTTTTACTCACGTCGGCTGCAGTGAAGAAGAGTCCGCAGGTTTTGGTAGCGGGCCGTGTCAGTGGCACTGTATTGTCCTCAGAGCGGGTAAAAAAGTTATTTAGTCTGTCTGGAAGCAAGACATCCTGGTCCGCGACGGGACTGGTTTTCTTTTTGTAATCCGTGATTGACTGTAGACCCTGCCACATTCCTCTTGTGTCTGAGACGTTGAATTGCGACTCTACCTTGTCTCTATACTGACGCTTAGCTTGTTTGATTGCCTTGCGGAGGGAATAGTTACAATGTTTGTATTCGGTCATGTTTCCGGTCACCTTGCCCTGGTTAAAAGCAGTGGTTCATGCTTTCAGTTTCGCGCGAATGCTGCCATCAATCCACGGTTTCTTGTTTGGGAATGTTTTATTCTTTGCTGTGGGTATAACATTGTCAACGCACTTTCTAATGAACTCGCTCACCGAATCAGCGTATTCGTCAATGTTGTTGTTGGACGCAATGCGGAACATATCCCAATCCACGTGATCGAAGCCGTCTTGAAGCGTGGAATCAGATTGGTCGTACCAGCGTTGAACAGACCTGAGCGCGGGAGCTTCTTGTTTTAGTCTCTGTCTGTAGGGTGGAATTAACAAAATGGTGTCGTGGTCAGCTTTTCCGAAAGGAGGGCGGGGAGGGCCTTATATGCGTCGCGGAGGTTAGAATAACAATGATCCAGGGTTTTACCAGCCCTGGTTGCGCAATCGATATGCTAATAGAATTTAGGGAGTCTTGTTTTCAGATTAGCCTTGTTAAAATCCCCAGCTACAATGAATGCAGCCTCAGGATATGTTTGGCCCAGCCTCGTCCAGGTTAGGGAGGGCTTGGCCGGTAGGGATATCCTTGACTCATCGCGCACCAGCGACTCCTGTGGCGGGCCGGGCACAGTGCACGCTAACCAAGGTTGCCAGGTGCACGGTGTTTCCTCCGACACATTGGTGCGGCTGGCTTCCGGGTTGGATGCGCGCTGTGTTAAGAAGCAGTGCGGCTTGGTTGGGTTGTGTATCGGAGGACGCATGACCATCAACCTTCGTCTCTCCCGAGCCCGTACTGGAGTCGTAGCGATGAGACAAGATAGTAGCTACTAAACAATTGTATACCACAAAATTGGGGAGAAAAAGGGGTAAAATAAAAATGAGATACCAAACTTGTTTGCAGGGTTGGTTAACTCTGTTCAATTAGTTTACTGAAGTATGCAATTGTTTAAATGTACTATTATAACTTGTTGTAATAACCTGATGTAATTGCGTTATCTGTCTTGTAGTTTTTATATTTTTGTTGTAGTGTTGATGGAATTTTTGTCCTCAGGGCACCATTGCAAACGAGACACTGGTCTTAATTGGCCTCCTCTTAATAAATAAAAGTAACTAAATCTGCTCTCAAAGTATTTATTAAACAAATTAAATTCAACCAATGTCCTGCTACTCTAGCAAGCGCTTCCTCACATTAGTAGTACATGTTGAAGGAATTCAAACAAGTGTTGCCAGAAAGCAGTAGTTGAATCATAGAACTGACATTGGACCTATGGAACAGACCTGGGTTCAGATGGTATTTGTTTTCTTTCAAACACTTTCAAATACTTGTTTGAGCTTACCTGGCACAGTGGAACGAATGGAGTAGAAACAAAAATGGAAGCTCCGATCATAGCTCTCCAGGCAGAGTCAATCCAACGCACAAAGTATTTGAAAGACTCCAAGTACTATTTTAACCCAGTTCTGCTATGGAGCAGGTTTGTGATACTGTATATGAGTACTGGTCATTCTTCATTATTTTTGTGTGTTGAGGAGCTCCAGTGTAGTTTCACACTGTTGGCCAGTCATTCTCAATGTCACTCAATGTCAGGGGAAAGCGGGAGAAGGAAGGAGGGAGAGAGGGTGATGGAGAAAGAAAGAGAGCAAGGGTGGGCGGGAGACAGATAAACAGACAAAGAGGGAGATTGAGAAGAAGAGAGAGAGATAGAATTCAGTCCAAAAGTCAGTCTGTCAGCCGATGTGTGGACAGGTAAAGACAGCTGACTGACCTTTTCAGTACCTCGTCCACTCTGGCTACCCTGTCCAGCCCACACCAATACACTAAACCAACGAGCATCAACTGATCACCTGAAAACAAACTTTCTCTCCTTCCCGTCCATTCCCCCCATCTCTCCACCTCGGCCTGAATTCCATTAGACATAATAGACCAGGATGCGGTGGTGCTGGGGTGAGATGACCGAATCAAAATGCCGTTGTGTCAACGACACCGACATGTATCTTGGTGCTCATTATACTCCTTGAACAGCACCAATCTACATCTGATGCCGTGACTAATTCGGCTCCCGTGTTGTCAAGAGACATAGGAAGTGGCCCCGGCCAGATGACAGCAAGCCTGTCAGTTGCCCAGGCATGGAGGATTCCTCCGGGCGATGATTTAATGCCCATGTCAAGCCCTGCTGTCAGCCTCTCTCACTTCTCTCCTCTCTCTCTGCTCTCTCCATTCCGCTATTAGGATGCTGATAGCATAAAGATGGAGAGATGGTCCGGGCGATCTACCTGCTTAGGATTCACACTCTTGGCGAAAGAAATGCACGCCCTGCTTCACAAGTGATTACCCTTTCCTTGTAAAGTATAATTATGGCTGAAAACGAAGGGACGAACGAAGGAGAGAGAGTAACATAAGAGTATGACCTAGTGAAGCGCAGACAGACCTTGAGCTTTTTCATCTTGTGGCTCTCTGGCTGTTTGTATAATTTCTCACTTCTAACTTCTAACTTTCTCCTATTGTTTTACTGGTGTGTTTTGTGGTGTGTTTGGCGATAACATCTGCTGACAACTCTTTTTTTTCCTTGTCCTCCACTTGATTAGCACATCTCAAGCTGTCTCTCAATGATCTTTCTCTCATGATGCGATTATCTCTATTTCTCTCAATATTTTGATGCCTTGCTCTGGGATTAAAGTGTGGTCACTATACGGTATACTGTAAATAATTACTATTGAGTATAGTAGTAGTATATTATAGTATTGCTAATCATGTGTGGATTTGTATTTGACATTTACATTAAACCTTTCCCCTCTGATGATGTCATCAGGGTAGTAGAACGCTGCACTACAACATATTGAGTTGGCTATGGATGATGTCCGGCATTATCTTTTGTACTTTGCTGTACACCTTTTTATTTAGTAGTTTGTGAGTAAAAGCAATTAACATTGAAACTCATGTGGACATTCGTTGTCAAGTTACCACAACGGGAATGAATGAGTGGTGTGGAGTTGTCTTGAACCTTTTGCAGAGAACAGATCACAGGAAATCAGTAGCGGTGGTAAAATCATTAGGGAATCCAGACCAAGCCAGTCAAAAAGCCATATTACAACCTATGTTGAGATAATTGTCTTGTTTGCTCTATAACCCATTTGTTCATACGCCACCGTGATATACAATAAGGCAGAGACAACAAAAAGACAACAGTCACACACAGAATAGAATTCAATTCAACTACACATATGTTTGTTTCATCACAACCTGAGAGCAGCATCTGTCCGTGAAGTCCACAAAGGAAATATTGCGTGTACCAAACAGATATATGACCTGCAGGTCAAGCAAGTTAATGTTTTACACAGTTTACTAAACAACTACTGATTTAGAACCACGGTGTTATCGCAAGTCAGCACAAAGACACCTGGCACACTGCCTCCGCTATTTCAGCACCATTCCAACTTAAACATTTAAACATCGTCAAATCAACAAGGCTATATAATACACTGAAAACACCCTTAAAGATACCAAAAACAATTTAGTCCAATCAATGTCGCTAAATATCACGTGGCGGTCCGTCCATGGTATTGATTTCTGTCTCTCTGTGTATGTGTGCGTGCACACGCAAATGCAAAACTTTTTGGGGGACTCACCCTACTTGTAGACTACTTGAAAGCAAATGTCATCCTCTCTCTTTCATTTTAGCAAATGGTCTATGGCTCTGTCATACAGTGCACTTTTGTTTTTGTTGTCATAGGCAACCTACATATTGAGCTTTAATCGTCTCAGGACAGTAGCACAATCTATTAATTTATGGTTAGATCAGAATCGCGGTAATAATCATTGGCCTGTACAGAGAATGAAGTCAAAACCACAAGTCCAAATCACCATCTCCATACATGGCTTAGGAAAGGGCCAGTTTAGCAAGCTAGCTACTGCATGACATCAGCACAGACCAGAAAGAATTATGTTTTGCTTAGGATGCGATTTGATTGGTGTGAAGCCAAATCCAAACTAGCCTCCCTTGTGTTTGTTTTTTTTGCTGCATCAGGACAACCCACAGTTGAGCTCAACTCAATGCTGATTGGCAAACTATTTCATCAATGTTTTTATCAAGGGAGGGCAAGTGCTTGCTGGTATCAATCATTCAAATACTACTGCGGCAACATGTCATACTTTTTTGGTCCAGACAGAATCAGATACATGGGCTAGACATATTGATACAGAGGGGAACTTTTTCCATTGCTCGGATGATTTCTCTGGTGAGATTCATCCACTTGTGAATTGATGGAAAATTATGAAAACACAAAGAGAGACAAAAGATACATTATTTTATCATTTAAATGTTTTTATTGGTCAAATATTTCTGGAAGCCTGGCATCCATGAATACACACCACTGCAGGAAATAGAATTCAGTAATTTATTATACATGATAATGAAAAGTGAGTTACATGAAGGCGTCCCCTGAATGAAAGCAATACTTTTCTACTGTTGTCAAAGACAACACGTATCTTCCTCAATAAAAGGTGGGGCCCCAAGGAAGGAGATGTAATATGCATAAAAAACTATAACATGTTATGTATACAGCTGTTTACATTTTGAAATAAAATGAATTAGTACAGCATATATTGATTGATAAGAACATTTAAAAATATCACATATAGAATCATGTAGTAACCACAAAAGTGTTAAACAAATGAAAATATATTTTATATTTGAGATTCTTCAAATATAAATATAAATTAGTTACTTAAAAATCATACAATGTGATTTTCTGGATTTTTGTTTTAGATTCCGTCTCTCACAGTTGAAGTGTACCTATGATAAAAATTACAGACCTCTACATGCTTTGTAAGTAAGAAAACCTGCAAAATCGGCAGTGTATCAAATACTTGTTCTCCCCACTGTATATATATATATATATATATTTATGTTTTTCTCCCCAATTTCGTGATTACGATCTTGTCTCAATGCTGCAACTCCACATATGGCTCGGGAGAGGCAAGGTTGAGACATGCGTCCTCCAAAACATGACTAGCCAAACCGCGCTTCTTAAAACCTACCCGCTTAAGCCTGTTGGAGGAACCACCGTTCAACTGACAACTGAAGTCAGACGCCCGGCCCGCCACAAGGAGTTGCTAGAGCGTGTTGAACCAAGTAAAGCCCCCTGGCCAAACCCTCCCCTAACCCCATGATGCTACTCAAATTGTACGCAGCCCTGTGGGACTCCCAGTCACGGCTGGTTCTGACACAGCCTGGGTTCCCATCTATCTATACACAAATTAAAACATGTTTTTAGAAATGTATTGAAAATTAAGTACAGAGATGTGTCATTTATTTAAATATATTATTTAAATCAACTCAAAATGAAAAGCAGAAATATAATGAGTCAATAAGTATTCAACACCTTTGTTATGGCAAGCATAAACAAGTTCAAGAATAAAAATGTGCTTACAAGTCACACAATAAGTGGACTCACTCTGTGTTCAGTAATAGTGTTTAACATGATTTTTGAATGACTACCTCATCTGGTACCCCACACATACAATTAGGTGTATGGTCCGTCAGTTGAGCAGTGAATGTCAAACACACAACAACCACAAAGACCAGGGAGGTTTTCCAATGCCTCACAAAAAAGGGAACCTATTGGTAGATGGGTAAATATAACAAAAGAAGACATTGAATATCCTTTTGAGCATGGTGAAGTTATTAATGATCCTGTTGATGGTGCATCAATACACCCAGTCACTACAAAGATGCATGTGTCCTTCCTAACTCAGTTGCTGAAGAGGAAGGGAACCGCACAGGAATTTCACCATTAGCCGAATGGTAACTTTAAAAAAGTTTAATGGTTGTGATAGGAGAAAACTTAGGATGAATCAACAACATTGTAGTTACTCCACAATAATAACCAAATGACAGAGTGAAAATAAGGAACTTTGTACAGAATGAAAATATTAAGAAACATGCATCCTGTTTGAAATAAGGCACTAAATTAAACCTGCAAAAAGCTCATGTTATGGGTATGCTTGTCATTGGCAAGAACTAGGGAGTTTTCTTTTTATAAAAAGAAACAGAATACAGCTAAGCAAAAGCAAAATCCAGCAGACACTAGAAGACAAATTCCCCTTTCAGCAGAACAATAACCTAAAACGCAAGACGAAATATTGTCGTACCAAAAGTTTTGAGAATGACACAAATATTAATTTCCTGTCACGTTCTGACCTCTATTTCCTTTGTTTTGCATTTATTTAGTATGGTCAGGGCGTGAGTTGGGTGGGCAGTCTATGTTTGTTTTTCTATGTTTTGGGGCAGTTCTATGTTTTCGGCCTAGTATGGTTCTCAATCAGAGGCAGGTGTCATTAGTTGTCTCTGATTGAGAATCATACTTAGGTAGCCTGGGTTTCACTGTTTGTTTGTGGGTGATTGTTCCTGTTTTTGTGTTTGCACCAGACAGGGCTGTTTTGAGTTCTCACGTTTCTTGTTTTGTTTTCGTTAGTTTGTTCATGTATAGTGTCGTCAATAAATACAATGAACAACCACCACGCTGCGCTTTGGTCCGCCTCTACTTTACAAGAGGAGAACCGTTACAGAATCACCCACCACAACAGGACCAAGCGGTGTGGTAATGGGCAACGGAAAAAGCAGCAGCAGGAGCAGCGCGAGGAGGTATGGACATGGGAGGACGTTATGGACAGCAATGGCATGGAGTATACTACTTGGGAGGAGATCGACAGGTGGGCGGCCGACCCAGGGAGAGTGCCGGAGCCCGCCTGGGATTCGATGGAGCAGTGCGCGGAAGGCTATCAGAGAATGGAGTTGGCGAAGCAGGCACGGCGGCGCGGAAGGAAGCCCGAGAGGCAACCCCAAAAATTTCTTGGGGGGGGGCTAACAGGGAGTATGGCTACGCCAGGTAGGAGACCTGGGCAGACTCCCTGTGCTTACCGGGGGGCTAGAGAGACCGGACAGGCACCGTGTTATGCAGTGGTGCGCACGGTGTCTCCAGTGCGGGTGCATAGCCCGGTGCGGTATATTCCAGCTCCGCGTGTCGGCCGGGCTAGATTGAGCGTCGAGCCTAATGCCATGAAGCCGGCTCTACGCAGCTGGTCCCCAGTGCGTCTCCTTGGGCCGGCTTACATGGCACCAGCCTTGCGCTCGGTGTCTCCGGTTCGCCTGCATAGCCCAGTGCGGGCTATTCCACCACGCCGCACTGGCAGGGCGACCGTGAGCATTCAACCAGGTAAGGTTGGGCAGGCTCGGTGCTCAAGAGCTCCAGTGCGCCTGCACGGTCCGGTCTATCCGTCACCACCTCCACACCCCAGCCCTCCGGTGGCAGCTCCCCGTACCAGGCTGTCTCTCCGGCCCATCCGTCCAGAGCCTTCCTCCTCTCCAGCGCTGCCGGAGTCTCCCGCCTCTCCGGCGCTACCAGAGCCTTCCTCTCCAGCGCTGCCGGAGTCTCCCGCCTCTCCGGCGCTACCAGAGCCTTCCTCCTCTCCAGCGCTGCCGGAGTCTCCCGTCTGTCCGGCGCCTCTGCCGGAGCCTCCCGTCTGTCCGGCGCCTCTGCCGGAGCCTCCCGCCTGTCCGGCGCCACTGCCGGAGCCTCCCGCCTGTCCGGCGCCTCTGCCGGAGCCTCCCGCCTGTCCGGCGCCTCTGCCGGAGCCTCCCGCCTGTCCGGCGCCTCTGCCGGAGCCTCCCGCCTGTCCGGCGCCTCTGCCGGAGCCTCCCGCCTGTCCGGCGCCTCTGCCGGAGCCTCCCGCCTGTCCGGCGCCTCTGCCGGAGGCTCCCGCCTGTCCGGCGCCTCTGCCGGAGCTTCCCGTCTGCCCAGCGCCGCCAGCGCCGCCCGTCTGCCCAGCGCCATCTGAGCTTCCCGCCTGCCCAGCGCCAGCGCTGCCCGTCTGCCCAACGCCGCCAGCGCCGCCCGTCTGCCCAGCGCCGCCAGTGCCGCCCGTCTGCCCAGCGCCGCCAGTGCCGCCCGTCTGCCCAGCGCCGCCAGTGCCGCCCGTCTGCCCAGCGCCGCCAGTGCCGCCCGTCTGCCCAGCGCCGCCAGTGCCTCCCGCCTGTCCGGCGCCTCTGCCGGAGGCTCCCGCCTGTCCGGCGCCTCTGCCGGAGCTTCCCGTCTGCCCAGCGCCGCCAGCGCCGCCCGTCTGCCCAGCGCCATCTGAGCTTCCCGCCTGCCCAGCGCCAGCGCTGCCCGTCTGCCCAACGCCGCCAGCGCCGCCCGTCTGCCCAGCGCCGCCAGTGCCGCCCGTCTGCCCAGCGCCGCCAGTGCCGCCCGTCTGCCCAGCGCCGCCAGTGCCGCCCGTCTGCCCAGCGCCGCCAGTGCCGCCCGTCTGCCCAGCGCCGCCAGTGCCGCCCGTCTGCCCAGCGACGAAACCCAATAAACTTCTGGGCCACATCCTGACTGATGGCAGCCCATTCTTGCATAATCAATGCTTGGAGTTTGTCAGAATTTGTGGGGTTCTCAATGGGATTAAGGTCTTGGGAGTTTCCTGGCCATGGACCCAAAATATCAATGTTTTGTTCCCCGAGCCACTTAGTTATCACTTTTGCCTTATGGCAAGGTGCTCCGTCATGCTGGAAAAGGCATTGTTCGTCACCAAACTGTTCCTGGATGGTTGGGAGAAGTTGCTCTCAGGTGATGTGTTAGGTACCATTCTTTATTCATGGCTGTGTTCTTAGGCAAAATTGTGAGTGAGCCCACTCCCTTGGCTGAGAAGCAACCCCACACATGAATGGTCTCAGGATGCTTTACTGTTCGCATGACACAGAACTGATGGTAGCACTCACCCTGTCTTCTCCAGACAAGCTTTTTTCCGGATGCCCCAAACAATCGGAAAGGGGATTCATCAGAGAAAATATCTTTAACCCAGTCCTTAGCAGTCCAATCCCTGTACCTTTTGCAGAATATCAGTCTGTCCCTGATGTTTTTCCTGGAGAGAAGTGGCTTCTTTGCATCCATTCTTGACACCAGGCCATCCTCAAAAAGTCTTCGCCTCACTGTGCATGCAGATGCACTCACACATGCCTGCTGCCATTCCTGAGCAAGCTCTGTAATGGTGGTGCCCAGATTCCGCAACTGAATCAACTTTAGGAGACGGTCTTGGCACTTGCTGGACTTTCGTGGGTGCCCTGAAGCCTTCTTCACAACAATTGAACCGCTCTCCTTGAAGTTCTTGATGATCCGATAAATGGTTGATTTAGGTGCAATCTTACTGATAGCAATATCCTTGCCTGTGAAGCCCTTTTTGTGCAAAGCAATGATGATGGCATGTGTTTCCTTGCAGGTAACCATGGTTGACAGAGGAAGAACAATGATTCCAAGCACCACCCTCCTTTTGAAGCTTCCAGTCTGTTATTCGGACTCAATCAGCATGACAGAGTGATCTCCAGCCTTGTCCTCGTCAACACTCACACCTGTGTTAACGAGAGAATCACTGACATGATGTCAGCTGGTCCTTTTGTGGCAGGGCTGAAATGCAGTGGAAATGTTTTTGGGGGATTCAGTTCATTTGCATGGCAAAGAGGGACTTTGCAATTAATTGCAATTCATCTGATCACTCTTCATAACATATGTAATGTATATGCAAATTGCCATCATACAAACTGAGGCAGCAGACTTTGTGAAAATTAATATTTGTGTCATTCTCAAAACTTTTGGCCACGACTGTACACTGGAGTTGCTTAAAAGATGGCCTTGAATGTTTCTGAGTTGCCTAGTTACAGTTTTGGCTGTCGAGCAATGATCAACAACCAACTTGACAGAGCTTGAAGAATTTTAAAATTAATAATGTGCAAATATTGTACAATCCAGGTGTGCAAAGCTTTAGAGACCCACCTAGAAAGACACACAGCTGTAATCACTGGCAAATGTGATTCTAACATGTATTGACTCAGGGGTGTGAATACTTATGCAAATGATATATTACTGTATTTAATTTTCAATAAATTAGCAAAAAAACATTTCTATATCATTTCCGTTTGTCATTATATATATTGTGTGTAGATGGGTGAAAAAAACGATTTAACCCATTTTGAAATCAAGCTTTAATACAACAAAATGTAGAATAAGTCAAGGGGTATTAATACTTGCTGAAGGCACTTTACATGATGACATCATCTGCCTAAATGATTTGGCAACCATAATTCATTTGAAAAAAAAACTGTTTCTATCATCAAGTGTCACAATAAAGTCAGACAAACGAAACATCCACCCAAATTGAACAGATTAAAATAGAAAATGTATCCTATATCTGCCCTTTCCATTACACGTCGCCATAATGATAGTGATCAAATCAAATTTTATTAGTCACAGGTAACAAGTAATAAAGAGCAGCAGTAAAATAACAATATTGAGACTATATACAGGGGGCTACTGGTACAGAGTCAATTGTGAATTATATATTCATCAAATTATATTGTATTTGTCACATGCGCCGAATACAACAGGTGTAGACATTACAGTGAAATGCTTACCTACAAGCTCTTAACTAACAATGCAGTTTTAATAAAAATAACTAAAATTAATAAAAATACCTAAAATAAAAAAATTTATATAAGTAACAAAGAATTAAAGAGCAGCAGTAAAATGACAATAGCGAGGCTATATACAGGGGGTACCGGTACAGAGTCAATGTGCCACTCCACTGGTCAGTCGACGTAATTGAGGTAATATGTACATGTAGGTAGAGTTATTAAAGTGACTATGCACAAAGAGTAGCAGCAGAATAAGGGGGGGGGGGGGCAGTGCAAATAGTCTGGGGAGCCGTTTGATTAGATGTTCAGGAGTCTTATGGCTTGGGGGTAGAATCTGTTTAGAAGCCTCTTGGACCTAGACCTGACGCTCTGGTACTGCTTGCCGTGCGGTAGCAGAGAGAACAGTCTACGACTAGGATGGCTGGGGTCTTTGACCATTTTTAGGGCCTTCCTCTGACACCACCTGGTATAGAGGTTCTGGATGGCAGGAAGCTTGGCCCCAGTAATGTACTGGGCCGTATGCACTACCCTCTGTTGTGCCTTGCGGTCGGAGGCCGAGCAGTTGCCATACCAGGCAGTGATGCAACCAGTCTGCTCTTGATGGTGCAGCTGTAGAACCTTGTCTGAGGAACCATGCCAAATCGTTTCAGTCTTCTGAGGGGGAATAGGTTTTGTTGTGCCCTCTGCACGACTGTCTTGGTGTGCTTGGACCATGTTATCTTGTTGGTGATGTGGACACCAAGGAACTTGAAGCTCTCAACCTGCTCCACTACAGCCCCGTCGATGAGAATGGCGGTATGCTCGGTCCTCTTTTTCCTTTTAGTCCACAATCATCTAATATGTCTTGATCACATTGAGGGAGAGGTTGTTGTCCTGGCACCACACGGCCAAGTCTCTGACTTCCTCTCTATAGGCTGTCTCGTCGCTGTCGGTGATCCGGCCTACCACTGTTGTGTCCTCGGGAAACTTAATGGTGGTGTTGGAGTCGTGCCTGACCGTGCAGTCATGAGTGAACAGGAAGCACAGGAGTGCACTGAGCACGCACCCCTGATGGGCGCGTGTGTTGAGGATCAGTGTGGCGGATGTGTTGTTACCTACCCTTACCACCTCGGGGTGGCCCGTCAGGAAGTCCAGGATCCAGTTGCAGAGGGAGTGTTGAACACTGAGCTGTAGTCCATGAATAGCATTCTCACATAACTGTTCCTTTTGTCCAGGTGGGAAAAAGCAATGTGGAGTGCAATAGAGATTGCATCATCTGTGGATATGTTTGGGTGGTATGCAAATTGGAGTGGGTCTAGGGTTTCTGGGAGAATGGTGTTGATTTGAGCCATTACCAACCTTTCAAAGCACTTCATGGCAACGGACGTGAGTGCTGCGGGTCTGTAGTCATTTAGGCAGGTTGCCTTTGTGCTCTTGGGCACAGGGACTATGGTGGTCTGCTTGAAACATGTTGGTATTACAGACTCAATCAGGGACATGTTGAAAATGTCAGTGAAGACCCCTACAGGCTGGTCAGCACATGTCCGGAGCACACGTCCTGGTAATCCGTCTGGCCCTGCAGCCTAATGTATGTTGACCATTTTAAAGGTCTTACTCACGTCGGCTACGGAGAGCGTGATCATCATCCGGAACAGCTGATGCTCTCATGCATGCCTCAGTGTTGCTTGCCTCGAAGCGAATATATGCAGTGCATTGCGAAAGTATTCGGCCCCATTGAACTTTGCAACCTTTTGCCACATTTCAGGCTTCAAACATAAAGATATAAAACTGTATTTTTTTGTGAAGAATCAACAACAAGTGGGACACAATCATGAAGTGGAACGACATTTATTGGATATTTCAAACTTTTTTAACAAATCAAAAACTGAAAAATTGGGCGTGCAAAATTATTCAGCCCCTTTACTTTCAGTGCAGCAAACTCTCTCCAGAAGTTCAGTGAGGATCTCTGAATGATCCAATGTTGACCTAAATGACTAATGATGATAAATACAATCCACCTGTGTGTAATCAAGTCTCCGTATAAATGCACCTGCACTGTGATAGTCTCAGAGGTCCGTTAAAAGCGCAGAGAGCATCATGAAGAACAAGGAACACACCAGGCAGGTCCGAGATACTGTTGTGAAGAAGTTTAAAGCCGGATTTGGATACAAAAAGATTTCCCAAGCTTTAAACATCCCAAGGAGCACTGTGCAAGCGATAATATTGAAATGGAAGGAGTATCAGACCACTGCAAATCTACCAAGACCTGGCCGTCCCTCTAAACTTTCAGCTCATACAAGGAGAAGACTGATCAGAGATGCAGCCAAGAGGCCCATGATCACTCTGGATGAACTGCAGAGATCTACAGTTGAGGTTGGAGACTCTGTCCATAGGACAACAATCAGTCGTATATTGCACAAATCTGGCCTTTATGGAAGAGTGGCAAGAAGAAAGCCATTTCTTAAAGATATCCATAAAAAGTGTCGTTTAAAGTTTGCCACAAGCCACCTGGGAGACACACCAAACATGTGGAAGAAGGTGCTCTGGTCAGATGAAACCAAAATTGAACTATTTGGCAACAATGCAAGACGTTATGTTTGGCGTAAAAGCAACACAGCTCATCACCCTGAACACACCATCCCCACTCTCAAACATGGTGGTGGCAGCATCATGGTTTGGGCCTGCTTTTCTTCAGCAGGGACAGGGAAGATGGTTAAAATTGATGGGAAGATGGATGGAGCCAAATACAGGACCATTCTGGAAGAAAACCTGATGGAGTCTGCAAAAGACCTGAGACTGGGACGGAGATTTGTCTTCCAACAAGACAATGATCCAAAACATAAAGCAAAATCTACAATGGAATGGTTCAAAAATAAACATATCCAGGTGTTAGAATGGCCAAGTCAAAGTCCAGACCTGAATCCAATCGAGAATCTGTGGAAAGAACTGAAAACTGCTGTTCACAAATGCTCTCCATCCAACCTCACTGAGCTCGAGCTGTTTTGCAAGGAGGAATGGGAAAAAAATTCAGTCTCTCGATGTGCAAAACTGATAGAGACATACCCCAAGCGACTTACAGCTGTAATCGCAGCAAAAGGTGGCGCTACAAAGTATTAACTTAAGGGGGCTGAATAATTTTGCACGCCCAATTTTTCAGTTTTTGATTTGTTAAAAAAGTTTGAAATATCCAATAAATGTCGTTCCACTTCATGATTGTGTCCCACTTGTTGTTGATTCTTCACAAAAAAATACAGTTTTATATCTTTATGTTTGAAGCCTGAAATGTGGCAAAAGGTCGCAAAGTTCAAGGGGGCCGAATACTTTCGCAATGCACTGTAAGTGATTTGGGGTAGGTAGGCTCGTGTCACTGGGCAGCTCTCGGCTGTGCTTCCCTTTGTAGTCTGTAATAGTTTGCTAGCCCTGCCACATAAGACGAGGGTCAGAGCCGGTGTAGTATGATTCAATCTTAGCCCTGTATTGACGCTTTGCCTTTTTGATGGTTCATCACAGGGCATAGCAGGATTTCTTGTAAGCTTCCGGGTTAGAGTCCCGCAACTTGAAAGCGACAGCTTTACCCTTTAGCTCAGTGCGAATGTTGCCTGTAATCCATGGCTTCTGGTTGGGGTATGTAAGTACAGTCACTGTGGGGACAACGTCCTCGATGCACTTATTGATAAAGCCACTGACTGATGTGGTGTACTCCTCAATGCCATTGGAAGAATCCCAGAACATGTTCCAGTATGTGAAAAAACAGCCCTGTAGTTTAGCATCAAAGTGTATATACAGTGGGGCAAAAAAGTATTTAGTCAGCCACCAATAAATCATTTTTTGCCCCACTGTAAACCCTGAACGTTGCAGAACAGGCAGTAGGCCAAATTCAAAAGTGTTATCAAAGATGTTTTCCAGATTTGTTTCTGATGCCCCCAGGTGTTCTAAAATAGAGAATCAGATCATTTTAGCATGAAGGTCCATATTTTTACTATATTGAGCAATCCTATGTGTTATGGTGGTGGATATTGTGAGCTATTCAACTGATAATATCCTAAACTAAGAACAAAGGGGTTGGGTAAGTTTTTACATTAACTTATAATGTCTACTTTTAAAAAACAATAGTCAGATTTAGATAAACAGATGATACAGTTGTATACATGTGCTCTCATCAGGTGCTGGCTTTGAAATGGAGGGAAGAAGCATGCATGAGTTTTGAGTGAGTTTTGAGTGTTTTATTCTCCACGTCTGCTGCTGTCAAGGACAAATACTGTAAATTATAGCCTGCACCAGGGTTCTCCAGCTCTAGTCCTTGAGAGCTACTGTGTGCAGGCTTTTCCTCCAGCCCGTCACTAACATAAATTCAATGAACCATGGTCTTTAGTCTGGGCAATGATTAGCTGAATCGGGTGTGTTACTACTGGACTGGAAAGAAAACCTGCACAGCAAGTTGCTCTCCCAATTTTAGAGTTGGAGACCCCTGGCCTACTATTAACAATGTGTTTTATATCTGACATTTAGATGGATATGAATAGTTGTTTATGAAGTGACAACGAAGAAGCTATACTGTAGAAGAGCAACCTTACGATAAATTCTTAACGTCTGTTGTTGTTGCCACTGTCTGCTTTGAACATTATTTAGCTTAGCAGACAGACTGTATTTTTCTTACTTATTTTTTTTAGCAGAGAGGTTTTGAGTATGTTTGTAGCCTACATACAGTGGGGAGAACAAGTATTTGATACACTGCCAATTTTGCAGGTTTCCCTACTTACAAAGCAGGTAGAGGTCTGTAATGTTTTTATCATAGGTACACTTCAACTGTGAGAGACGGGATCTAAAACAAAAATCCAGAAAATCAAATTGTATGATTTTTAAGTAATTAATTTGCATTTTATTGCATGACATAAGTATTTGATCACCTACCAACCAGTAAGAAGTCCGACTCTCACAGACCTGTTAGTTTTTCTTTAAGAAGCCCTCCTGTTCTCCACTTATTACCTGTATTAACTGCACCTGTTTGAACTCATTACCTGTATAAAAGACACCTGTCCACACACTCAATCAAACAGACTCCAACCGCTCCACAATGGCCAAGACCAGAGAGCTGTGGAAGGACATCAGGGATAAAATTGTAGACCTGCACAAGGCTGGGATGGGCTACAGGACAATAGGCAAACAGCTTGGTGAGAAGGCAACAACTGTTGGCGCAATTATTAGTTAATGGAAGAAGTTCAAGATGACGGTCAATCACCCTCGGTCTGGGGCTCCCTGCAAGATCTCACCTCGTGGGGCATCAATGATCACAAGTAAGGTGAGGGATCAGCCCAGAACTACACGGCAGGACCTGGTCAATGACCTGAAGAGAGCTGGGACCACAGTCTCAAAGAAAACCATTAGTAACACACTACGCCGTCATGGATTAAAATCCTGCAGCGCACGCAAGGTCCCCCTGCTCAAGCCAGCGCATGTCCAGGCCCATCTGAAGTTTGCCAATGACCATAGTGTTTGGAGGAAGAAGAAGGATGAGTACAACCCTAAGAAGACCATCCCAACTGTGAAGCATGGAGGTGGAAACATCATTCTTTGGGGATGCTTTTCTGCAAAGGGGACAGGACGACTGCACCGTATTGAGGGGAGGATGGATGGGGCCATGTATCGCGAGATCTTGGCCAACAACCTCCTTCCCTCATTAAGAGCATTGAAGATGGGTCGTGGCTGGGTCTTCCAGCATGACAACGACCCGAAATACACAGCCAGGGCAACTAAGGAGTGGCTCCGTAAGAAGCATCTCAAGGTCCTGGAGTGGCCTAGCCAGTCTCCAGACCTCAACCCAATAGAAAATCTTTGGAGGGAGCTGAAAGTCTGTATTGCCCAGCGACAGCCCCGAGACCTGAAGGATCTGGAGAAGGTCTGTATGGAGGAGTGGGCCAAAATCCCAGCTGCAGTGTGTGCAAACCTGGCCAAGAACTACAGGAAACGTATCTTGTAATTGTAAATAAAGGTTTCTGTACCAAATATTAAGTTCTGCTTTGCTGATGTATCAAATACTTATGTCATGCAATAAAATGCAAACTACTTACTTAAAAATCATACAATGTGATTTTCTGGATTTTTGTTTTAGATTCCGTCTCTCACAGTTGAGGTGTACCTATGATAAAAATTACATGGAACATGCTTTGTAAGTAGGAAAACCTGCAAAATCGGCAGTGTATCAAATACTTGTTCTCCTCACTGTATCATAGTTAATCATAATTAGTGTTATTTAGAACAAAGGCATCAACACCCGAAGAGGTTGCATACTGAATTCCCTCATGTGGGTGAAGACAAGGACCACCTTCTCAAAAAATATCTGGTAAGGGTAGATAGAGTATTTAGTATCCATATTGATATTCCCCTTTGTCCTGTATGATTGATTACTATCAGTCAAGGAACTGTGTGCTTAATCCCGATGGAATAACAGTGTTCCGTTTATGTCGATGAGAGCGTCTTTTCAAATTTGGACACAAGCACAGTAAAACATATAAACAGTAGCTACACATATTCAGATCCAACCGTTCAGATCCACCTAAAAAAAGACATGCTTGTGGTGTGTAGCTCTCATCGCTGATAGCTCTGCTTGCGTATACAATTCATTGACTTTCAGTGACTAGTGGTTCCAATGAAAACAGGATTTTTCAAGTTCAGAATAACTGAGTTTCTTTTTTCAGGAAGCTCGGCACAACTCAGGATGGCTTGGAGCAGTTGACCATGGCATCATTTGAAATTTGGAAGGAAGGGGATGGTTCTCCATCTGTCACATGACATTGGCATAATCATTGGGGTGGATTTACTGAATCGGGCTGACTTCGTCACAGCTGATGAATATTCAAAGTCCTCATGGGATATGTTGATTTTACTTACATACAATTCCTAGTCTACACACCCTGTGCACAGTCTTCACATTTTACTGCCTTAAAATGTAATCTAAAAAGGGATGAAATTAGATTGTTTTCCTACCAATCTACAAAACTACTCCACATTTTCAAAGTGAAAAAAAGTTATAGAACATTTTCCAAATGAATGCAAAATTCAGAGTTAATACTTGGTGGAATCACCTTTGTCAGCAATTACAGCTGTGAATAATTTGGAATAAGATTCTACCAACTTTGCACAACTCAAAGCGCAACATACACTGGATGTACAAAAAAAATATGCCCTCAGAACATCCTCAATTCTTCGGGGTATGGACTCTACAAGGTGTTGAAAGCATTCCACAGGGATGCTGGTCCATGTTAACTCCAATACTTCCCAGAGTTGTGTCAAGCTGGCTGGATGTCCTTTGGGTGGTGAACCATTCTTAATACATGTGGGAAACTGTTGAACATGAAAAACCCAGCAGCATTGCAGTTCATGACACTCAAACCAGGGCGCCTGGCATCTACTACTATACCCCTTTCAAAGGCACTTAAATCTTGTCTTGCCATTCACCATCTGAATGTCAATCACACTAAATCCATGTCTCAATTGTCTCAAGGCTGATTGAAGTGGATTTAACAAGTGACATCAAAAGTTATCATAGCCTTCACCTGGATTCACCTGGTCAGCCTGTCATGGAATGGGTAGGTAGGTGTTCCTAAGGTTTTGTACACTCCATTGTTTTTGTCATAATTGCTAAAGCTCAGTAATTTTGGCTGGGAATCATTTATGGACAGCAACATTCAAAACTTGTCTCTGATTATCAAGTCAGGACTGAGACTAGACCACTCGGGAACACTCAACGCCTATTGGAAAGCCATTCTGGTGTGGCTTTGGCATTAACATTTACAGATGAAGTCGGAAGTTTACATACATCTTAGCCAATTGCATTTAAACTCAGTTTTTCACAATTCCTGACATTTAATCCTAGGAAAAATTCCCTGTCTTAGGGCTGTTAGGATCACCACTTTATTTTAAGAATGTGAAATGTCAGAATAATAGTAGAGAGTGATTTATTTCAGCTTTTATTTATTTCATCACATTCCCAGTGGGTCAGAAGTTTACATACACTTTACATACACTGTTAGTATTTGGTATCATTGCCTTTATATTGTTTAACTTGGGGCAAATGTTTCGGGTAGCCTCCCACAAGCTTCCCACAATAAGTTGGGTGAATTTTGGTCCATTCCTCCTGATAGAGCTGGTGTAACTGAGTCAGGTTTGTAGGCCTCCTTGCCTGCACACGCTTTTTCAGTTCTGCCCACATATTTTCTATGGGATTGAGGTCAGGGATTTGTGATGGCCACTCCAATACCTCGACTGTGTTGTCCTTAAGCCATTTTGCCACAACTTTGGAAGTATGTTTGGGGTCATTGTCCATTTGGAAGACCCAAGCTTTAACTTCCTGACTAATGTCTTGAAATGTTGCTTTAATATATCCACAGAATTTTCCCGCCTCATGGTGCCATCTATTTTGTGAAAAGCAAACCACCCCCACAACATGATGCTGCCACCCCCGTGCGTCACGGTTGGGATGGTGTTCTTCGGCTTGCAAGCCTCCCAGTTTTTCCTCCTAACATAACGATGGTTATTATGGCCAAACAGTTCTATTTTTGTTTCATCAGATCAGAGGACATTTCTCCAAAAAGTACAATCTTTGACCCCATGTGCAGTTGCAAACTGTAGTCTGGCTTTTTTATGGCGGTTTTGGAGCAGTGGCTTCTTCCTTACTGAGCGGCCTTTCAGGTTATGTCGATATAGGACTTGTTTTACTGTGGATATAGATACTTTTGTACCTGTTTCCTCCAGCATCTTCACATGGTCCTTTGTTGTTGTTCTGGGATTGATTTGCACTTTTCGCACCAAATTACTTTCATCCCTAGGAGACAGAACGTGTCTCCTTCCTGAGCTGTATGACGGCTGCGTGGTCCCATGGTGTTTATACTTGCGTACGATTGTTCGTACACATGAACGTGGTACCTTCAGGCATTTGGAAATTGCTCCCAAGGATGAACCAGACTTGTGGAGGTCTACAATATTTTTTCTGATGTCTTGGCTCATTTCTTTTAATTTTCCCATCATGTCAAGCAAAGAGGCAGTGAGTTGGAAGGTAGGCCTTGAAATACATCAACAGGTACACCTCCAATTGACTCAAATTATGTCAATTAGCCTATCAGAAGCTTCTAAAGCTATGACATAATTTTCTGGATTTTTCCAAGCTGTTTAAAGGAACAGTCTACTTCTTGTGTCATGCGCAAATTAGATGTCCTAATCGACTTCCCAAAACCATAGCTTGTTAACAAGAAATTTGTGGAGTGGTTGAAAAACGAGTTTTAATGACTCCAACCTAAGTGTATGTAAACTTCCGACTTCAACTATACCTATTGCCTTAAGAGGTGACAGGCAACTGAGTGATGTCAGCTGCAATCTTCTGGAATGGTCACTCAGTACTGATGGACTGCAGCAGTGGGAGTTGGAGAGCTGGGGTTTGACATGGGAGACAGTTTGCACAATGTTAGTGAATGTCACGATAGATGTAAGTCCAATAACATAGTTTACGAGCTCTCAGCAAAGTACGCTCAGCACCTAAATGTCCACTGAACACATTTCCATGCAGGAAAGTCAGAGCTTTTCAGGTGACTGCTTCTGGAAGCACTACCTGGTAGGTGACTGTTTTCTGAATGAGACCTTTGACTTTCCTACATAAGCCACCACTCTGTATGGTTGAGCAGGGAAAATCATGCCAGAGTTTCCTCAGAGCTGCAGAGGAATGTTTGAGGTACCCCAGTGATGGTCTATGTCCCTCTGCGTCCTTCCATGACATGTCTCCGAAATAGGAGCAGGGTGTGCAGCGTTATGAAGGGCCTCAGATGGAGGGAGGAAGGGGGGGGGGAGTGAGTAGGCAGAGGAGGAGGCTCAGACCCAGGGCTGAGGTGGGTGATTAAACACTGTACCTCTTTGCTGATTTGTGTGCTTATTCAGGTCTCTGTGACATGGTGTCTGCGTTTGCATGCTGTTGTCCTTCCCTGTGTACCATGATAAAGACATACACATCCAATTCCAAGATCCAACGTCATCTCCTATCCACTGGACATTTCTTAAGGCTGAGTAAATGATTGTGGTCTTTTATAACTGTGAATGAACTGCCGGACAGGAAATGCTTAACATTTCTGACAGAGCTAACAACAGCCCATAACTCACAGTTATAGGTGGCCCACTTTCTTTCTTTCTGATGAGAGTGTGTGACTGGCGTATGCTATGACACGCTCACGGTTGTCTTGGCGTTGTGCAAGCACTGACCCAACGGCAGCCTGTGATGCATCAGTGTAGACTAGGTACGGCTCTGTAAACACTGGGTGTGCCACAATGAGTGGGTTAGTGAGAGCGTTTTTAAGTATGTGAAATGCTTCCTCACACTCAGAGCTCCAGTGGAATCGAATCCCTTTCCTTGTCAGAACATTCAATGGAGACTCAAGAGTAGCAAAGTTCTTAAGAAACCTTTTGTAGTAGGAGCACAAACCTATAAAGGCTCGCACTTTAGTAGGTGTTCTGGGTGTGGGCTAGTCTCTGACCTTGTCCAGGTTCTTCGAGTCAGGCTGCAGGCCATACTTGGATATGACATGTCCAGTGGCAACCCGTCATTCAGGGCAGGTGGGGCAGAGCTCCAGCTCTTAGCAAATGTTATTTTGGCATTAATACGTGTCACATATCATTTTGCAAACAATGTAAAAATAGTATATATCATTGAGTTAATAAGGCCGCATACAAACATGGTCTCTTTTTTGTTTTCTTGAGTAAGGCAGCTCCAAAATGCAGGCGTTTCAGCCTAGCTCAATGCTTTCTGTGGTGGTGGGGCAAGCCAGCAGAAAATATTGAGTGTTGCACTGTGATTGGCTCAGTGTTCTGTCACTCATGGAGACACTACGTCACTGCCAAGTGTAAGAGTAGACATTGAACATTCTAGCCCTTTGGCTGCTGCCATAGAAGTGCCCATCCAAGAAGGCTCAAGGTCATTGGCCACAGATAAAATGACGTCAAATCACATTATATGTACAGTAGCTTTGATTGGACTGATCATGTCAACATCAAACTTTAAAAAATCTGAGCTAGCAGTCATCATCATGAATAAAGTCGACAATCTACTGGCAAATCCTTTTTAATCCTTGTCATATGAAGAGAAACAATGAAGAGAAATTATCGATAAAACGTTTCGGTGCTCATCGGCCACTGGACATAAATAAGTTGTAAATCGCAACTTCAATGAGTGGTTCGGAAGGAATCAGTGATAGTGGCTGTGTAGTCCCAAATATGGGATTAATGGTCTCTTTTCCAAGTTTAAAACGATTAACTTTCAACATTGGCCATGCAGTCAGTAAAGCATGACTTGTGCCGTGCTCAAAACAACTGTTAACTTGGAGGACCGCCACGCCACCTTCCTGTTCATATGAGCCAAGCACAGCAATGGGAGTCCAAAAATGTATTGTATGCTGGTTCATAAATGATGTAATACTGTATGCCAGGGAGATATGTATACTGTAGCTAAGAAAGTAATACTAAGTGTATGTTGGGTAGTAAGACGTTAGTAGCCCATGTTCCTCACCATAATAATTTGGTCTATTTACCGTCTTCATTTCGCCTACTGTTCTACTGTAGCCTGTTTTAGAGAAATTTAATCATTGAATATTGTTTCATTCTCTGCTTTATATGCCCCCTGTATTTATCCTACGGTTGGAATTTGGTGTACAGAGCGAGAGCACGTTAAGAACGGCCCATGTTCTGAACTCTGTCACTTTACATTTCAAAAGTGCTAAACAAATAGTTATATTGACTAATGTTACGTCCGTCCTAGCTCGCTCTTTGTCTTAATCAAAATAACGGATTGCCTCTTATCCGTTTGTCGTGCCCTTATATCATAGTTTGTACATCTCAATTGTCATGAGAAACCACATTTGCTTAAGCAAGTCAGCCATATCAGCTATGTTTTTTTAAAAGGCAGTAAATGAGGCTGAATGAACTGTTTCGATGCCAGACAAGGCTCCGCTGAAAGCCAGGTGTAGCAGTGGTAAGGTGGTGGGACTCTGCTGTTGGGACAGCTTTATGTAGGCCCTAACAGTTTGTGGGCACCGTTTGTCACCGCTATAGTGCAATTAATGTATCGTTTAGTGTTGTCTTGTGTAGTGCCTTTGTTGGCATGCATTCCACTTTGTATTTTTTCTGCCCCACCAAGATTTACATGCTAAAATTACCACTGGACATGTCCAAGGAACGTGACTTGGGTGCAAGGAAGATGGCACTTGCTTGGCTTGGAAGCGGATGAACACTTCTTCGCGAGTCTGTAGGTGTTTCATAAGGTCCTGTTGAAAACCAACACATCATCAAGGTAGATGAGACACACTTTCCAGGGTAGGCCACAGAGTAGAAGCTCCATTAATCCCTGAAAAGTGGGAGGGGAATTTGTTAGGTCCATCACGTTAAAGAGGAAAATAATTTTGTAATACAATAAACTATCTATCTTAACACACATTTCCTGTTCAGTATCAACTGTGTTGCGTAATTTTGGTATATCTAATCTGGAGTGGGTTTCCCAAAGCCTTCGTAGCTAAAGTTCACATTCTCTCTCTAAACAACACAGACTCACACCACTCTGAACAGCAATGGTTTAATTTTACAGATGTAGTTTTTTCATGCATAGATGCAGCAATAAAATGAACACGTTCGCTCATTAACTTGCTTTCTCTGTTAAATCTAACAAACTCTGCTGTAAATGAAACAAACAACATTAAATGTCACCATCAAATTGCAAAGGACCTAGCCTAGCCATACATATCCTAACTGCCTTGGCAGTGGTGGAAAAAGTACCCAATTGTCATCCTTGAGTAAAAGTATAGATACCTTAAGGAAAGTTACTCAAGTTAAAGTAAAAGTCACCCAGTAAAATACTACTTGAGTAAAAGTCTAAAAGTATTTGGTCCTAAATATACTTAGGAATCAAAAGTAAATGTCATTGGTCAAATATATTTAAGTATCAATAGTCAAAGTAAAAGTATAAATCATTGCAAATTCCTCATATTAAGCAAAGCAGGCGGCACCATTTTCTTGTTTTTAACATTTATGGATAGCCAGGGGCACACTCCAATGCTCAGACATCGTTTACAAAAGATGCATGTGTTTAGTGAGTTTGTCACATCAGAGGCAAAAGGGATGACCATGTGTTGTCTTGAATTGGACCATTTTCCTGTCCTGCTAAGCATTCAACATTTAGGCAGTTTTTTTGGGTGTCAGGTAAAATGTATGGAGTAAAAGTACATCATTTTCTTTAGGAATGTAGTGAAGTAAAAGCAAAAGTTGTCAAAAATATAAATAGTAAAGTACAGATACCCCAAAAAAGTAGTACTTTAAAGTATTTTTACTTAAATACTTCACACCACTGTGCCTTGGTCGGTGGAATAGATGAGACTGAAATACTGTATTAGACGACCGACATTTCTATCAAACACCGTAATTTCCCATACTTTGTCTGTTTTGCATCGCGTGCTACAAATTGTTATTCACTTGACTGACATTTAGAAAATCCTTTCCTGTATCAGATGATGATGCTGGAAAATGTTCTGATGAATCAACACAGCTGGAGACCAAATGCACATTCAACAAGCATGGGGAATTGTTGAGATATTGTTAAGGAACCATGTTAATTACAATAAATGCAAGTATATTGTGTAATTTAACTGTTAAATCAATTACTGTAAAGGCATAGTTCAAGATTTTCTGCTCCCATAGACTTCCAGTCATTGCTTTAACGCTAGTTAGTAATCACTCCAGAAACTTCCTTCAACTTCCTTCAAACTGCACACGGAGACATACAAATGGTAACCATGAATTCATCTGACTCTGGGTAAGTAGAGAAATGGGCTTAGTTGTTATCTCAAACTATCCAACTATCCAATAGCATTGGGGCGGCAGGTAGCCAGCCTTGTGGTTAGAGCGTTAGGCTAGTAACCAAAAGGTTGCTGCATCAAATCCTCGAGCTGACAATCTGTCACTCTACCCCTGAACAAGGCAGTTAACCCACTGTTCCTCAGTAGGCTGTCATTGTTAATAAGAATTTGTTCTTTACCTGACTTGCCAGGTTAAATAAATAATAATAAAAATAACAAGTTCTCCATTATAGGACATCCCAAGCGGCACCCTAATTTATGGAGGGCCCTTTTATACAGTATATCAATATGCCTCACATATGCAATTTTCAATATAAGGCATACAGTCTTATCTGTCCCACATGAAAACAATACTCAGGCTGTTTTATTTCTTTATCTATGGAATTAAACATATACATTTTTACAATCTAAAACCATGAACATGGAGAGCATTAACTGCTTAAAGTGATCAAATCGTCCTGCATATATCTGATCAGTATAAATGGAGTCCAATGCACTGGTAAAAACACAACATCACCGTGCTGACAATTTTTTATTATGTTTTTTTTAAATACATTAGACGTAACATCAATACATAACCATAAATAACTAGCCTATGAAGAAAGCCATCTTCTGGAAACAATTGGATGTTATATTAACCATGCATTTCAATAACTGTTCATCTACACCTCTTGATTATGAAGCATGTGACAAACATAATTTGATTTGATAAATATATTAGACATAACATGAATACATAATCATAAATAACTAGCATGGAAACCACATTTAACAACTGATCCGGTTGGCAAGGTGTATGAAAAGTCAGCTAAACCCCTAGGTGTATACTTTGAAACTGGCTTAGTGCAAAATTAATCAACACACGAACCAGGATTTTCAGTTACCAAACTGGGTGACAAGGAGACTCATTTAACAAACATCAGGACAATATTACTTTGAACATTTTTGCATAAAAACATTACAGAATGTAGTTATTGTGTGTGTGTGTTTCTGGCTGTGTGCGTCCATGTGTACATAAGTATTTTCTTTGCTAGAGGTAGAGGTGTTGACTTGGTTTTCCCCTGTTCCTGTCTTGTTTTCTGGGAGAAATAGGGTTGTGGCAGCAATGCCAAGCCTTCAGCAGACAGTTCCAATACTTGACCAGGCTCCTTTAAAGCTTTGATTTTTTTTCTGTCAGGCGTTGTAGCTCAGGGGCATCTATGCAGAGGAAGGACATACTCTTCAACACCTCTAACTCTTCATGCAGCTGTTTTCTGCTCATGGTCAATGATGACTCACTGGAAGGTCTCTGAAAGAAACAAGTAAACAAGCATTTTATAGAATTGCATAAACTCACTCTGCCTCCAGCCAAATGTCACCCCAAAAGATGATTAACGATAATACTGTTAGCCCAACATTATATTCATTATTAATAAATGTTTTATACCAAACCGTTCACAATCGCCCCCGAGGTTCAGCTAATGAAAATGCATGCACAGGTTTGTTAACTGTTTATTCTTTATAGTTGCAAAACAAGTACTCTAACCTGTGGTCTTGGTATGGTGTTCTCATAGTTGTTGTTGCAGTCAACAGGATGTCAATGGCAGTCTCATCGTCGCTTACCTCTCTGTTGATGATGCTGTTGATGGCTTGGTTGTCCAAAGACAGATAAAGGCCATTGAGGTAGCACAGTGGAAATTGGTCCTATCCACACTTGGGGTGGTGCAGGAATACTGCAAAGAAATGATAGCAAGGAATCCTAGTTCTTGAGAAGGAGTAACAACTGCATGAGGGTCATGTTGTCTTGTGTATGTAAACTTCTGACCCAATGGAATTGTGATAACGTGAATTATAAGTGAAATAATCTGTCTGTAAACAATTGTTGGAAAAATGACTTGTGTCATGCACAAAGTAGATGACCTAACCGACTTGCCAAAACTATAGTTTGTTAATTAACAAGACATTTGTAGAGTGGTTGAAAAACGAGTTTTAATGACTCCAACCTAAGTGTATGTAAAGTTCCGACTTCAACTGTAGATAAATCTGTGCAATATGAAAAGCACTCTGTGCAGCATGAAAAGAATGTTGCACTCCCCATCACTGTAGTCACACATCCAGAATGGAGGTTCCCATGTGGGGTTCATGCTCTTCTGGATGTGTAAGGCTTCCTCAATGTACTGTGCTTTCTCCGACTGGATGATAACAGATGCAACAGAAGTGTACCCACAGTTGGTTTGGAAATATATCAACAAGGGAGCAAGGTCATATTTTGTGGTCGTATATGTGGTATTAATAAGACAGATGGTGTTGATGTATCTCTCCCTCTCTTCTTCACTGTCACTTTTCCTTGTGGACAAAGAGGAGGGTGTCATCATATTGCTCGTTGTCTGATTTGAATATCCTCTGCCTGCCTGACCGGTATATGTGATGTCTGATGTCAGAAACACAGGGGATAGTAAGCCCTGTCCATCGGGAACAGCGTTGGACATCCTGGTCTTGATGTAGAGCCTGTGTGGCTTGAATTTCTACAGCATCTAACATTCCCGCTCTCACCAGTTTGTCAATCCACTGTATTATTTGTGGGTGTGCGGTCTAAGCCATCCCTGAAAGACTTCCAACTGCGTGCATGGTATGTTCTCTGGCCACAGGCAGGGTGAAGTTAAACCTGTTCCACTCCCACTTCTTTTCCCTGTGCTGTCGTTTAGCAGACTTCAGCCTGACTTTAGCCAAGTCAATGCATTTGGTTGTTGTCACTGCATAATCAGGGAACCTAGAGTGCCTTCAGAGAGTATTCACCTTGACATTTTCCACATTTTGAAATGTTACAGCCTGAATTGAAAATGTATTAAATAGAGATTTTGTGTCACTGATCTACACACAATACACCATAATGTTGAAGTGGATTTGCTATTTATAAGTGTTTAATTCTTGATGCACCCATCCCGTTAGCGGGATCATTTTCGTAAACCACCGCTGAATTGCAGAGCGCCAAATTCAAATTAAATTACTAAAAATATTTAAATTCATGAAATCACAAGTGCAATATAGCAAAACACAGCTTAGCTTTTTGTTAATCCACCTGGCGTGTCAGATTTCAATAAAGCTTTTCGGTGAAAGCATAACAAGCGTTTATGTAAGCGCATCTCTATCAGTAGACAAAATATTACGAACAGCTAGCAACAAATAGTAGATTGGTCACGAAAGTCAGAAAAGCAATAACTTAAATCGCTTACCTTTGATGATCTTCGGATGTTTGCACTCACGAGACTCCGAGTTACACAATAAATGTTCCTTGTTCCATAAAGATTATTTTTATATCCAAAATACCTCCATTTGGTTGGCGCGTTATGTTCAGAAATCCACAGGCTTGAGCGGTCACGACATCGCAGACGAAAATTCCAAATAGTATCCGTAATGTTCGTAGAAACATTTCAAACATTTTTTATAATCAATCCTCAGGTTGTTTTTACAATATACAATCGATAATATATCACCCGGGAATGTAGCTTCTTCAATAGTAGAGAGAGAGAAAATGGCTGCACCAAGCTGTGGCGCATACAAAACACTGCTGGCACCCAGCCATACAATGATGCGATGTGATCTTTCTCACTCACTCATTTTTCAAAATAAAAGCCTGAAACTATGTCTAAAGACTGTTCACACCACGGGGAAGCCATAGGAAAAGGAATCTGGTTGATATCCCTTTAAATGGAGCGAAGGCAGGCTATGGAACATGGAGCTTTCAAAATAGAGGCCACTTCTGGTTTTCGCCTGCAATATCAATTCTGTTATACTCACAGACAATATTTTGACAGTTTTGGAAAGTGTTTTCTATCATAATCTGACAATTATATGCATATTCTAGATTCTGGGCCTGAGAAATAGGCAGTTTAATATGGGTATGTTTTTCATCCAAACATCAAAATACTGCCCCCTACACTCAAGAGGTTAAAAATGCATAAAAAATGGAAAGATTAAATATCTTGAGTCAATACGTATTAAACCTGTTTGTTATGGCAAGCCTAAATAAATTCAGGAGTAAAAATGTGCTTAACATAATAACAAGTTTTATGGACTCACCCCGTGTTAAATAATAATGTTTAACATGATTTGTTGAATTATTGCCCCATCTCTGTACCCCACATATACAATTATATGTAAGGTCCCTCAGTTGAGCAGTGAATTTGAAGCACAGATTCAACCACTAAGACGAGGGAGGTTTTCCAATGGTTCGCACAGAAGGGCACCTATCGGTAGATTTAAAAAATGTATATATATATTGAATATCTGTTTGAGCATGGTGCAGTTATTAATTACACCCAGTCACTACAAAGATACAGGCACCTTTCTTAAATTAGCCAGAGAGGAAGGAAACCACACAGGGATTACAACATGAGGTTACAGAGTTGAATAGCTGTGATAGGAGATACTGTAGCTGAGGATGGATCAACAACACTGTAGTTACTCCACAATACTAACATAAATTACAGTGGAAAGAAGAAAGCCTGTACAGAATTTAAATATTCCAAAACACGCATCCTGTTGGCATAAAGGCACTAAAGTAATAGGGGATAATGAGGAAGATGGGCGACACCTGGAGGGTTGTGGAGACAAGCACAAAGACAGGTAAAACAGATCAGGTCACTAGGTGTGACAACTAGTTCAAGTTTTGACTTAAATCGCCTTAAAAATCTATGGTAAGACTTGAAAATGGCTGTTTAGCAATGATCAACAACCAACTTGATAGAGCTTGAAGATCTTTTAAAGATAATGGTCAAATATTGTGCAATCCAGATGTGCAAAGTTCTTAGACACTTACCCAGAATGACTCCCAGCTTTAATTGCTGCCAGAGGTGATTCTAATATGTACTGACTCAGGGGGTCTAATTACGATGCAAACACACTACCCTTTCCCATCTGGAAAAATGGAACACCTATGTGATAATGCTGTTCATTGACTACAGCTCAGCGTTCAACACCATAGTCCCCACAAAGTTCATCACTAAGCTAAGGACCCTGGGACTAAACACATCCATCTGAAACTGGATCCTGGACTTCCTGACGGGCCGCCCCCAGGTGGTAAGGGTAGGCAACAACACATCTGCCACGTTGATCCTCCCTGTCCACCCACGATTGCGTGGCCAAACATGACTCCAACACCATCATTAAGTTTGCTGATGACACAACAGTGGTAAGCCTGATCTGCGACAATGATGAGACAGCCTATAGGGAGAAGGTCAGAGACCTGGTAGTGTGGTGCCAGGACAACAACCTCTCCCTCAATGTGATCAAGACAAAAGGGCTTATCGTGGACTACAGGAAAAGGCAGGCCGAACAGGCCTCATTAACATCAATGGGGCTGTAGTGGAGAGGATTGAGAGTTTCAAGTTCCTTGGTGTCCACATCACAAACGAACTATCATGGTCCAAACCCACCAAGACAGTCATGAAGATGTACGACAACACCTTTTACCCCTCAGGAGACTGAAAAAATTTAGCATGGGTCCCCAGATCCTCAAAAAGTTCTATAGCTGGACCAGCGAGAGCATCCTGACCGGTTGCATCACTGCCTGGTGTGGCAACTGCTCGGCCTCTGACCGTAAGGCGCCACAGAGGGTAGTGCGTACGGCCCAGTACATCACTGGGGCCAAGCTTCCTGCCATCCAGGACCTATATACGAGGCGGTGTCAAAGGAAGGCCCATGAAATTGTCAAAGACTGCAGTCGCCCAAGCCATAGGCTGTTCTCTCTGCTACCGCACGGCAAGCGGTACCAGAGCGCCAAGTCTAGGACCAAAAGGCTCCTTAATAACAGCTTCTACCCCCAAGCCATAAGACTGCTGAACAATTAATCAATTGGCCACCCGGACTATTTACATTGACAACCCTCCCCCTCCATTTGTTTTTTCATTGATGCTATGCAGTCCAATATCTATACATAGTCACTTTTCTCAAAGCTACATTTACAAATGACCTTGACTAACCTGTATCCCCGCACATTGACTCGGTACCGGTACCCCCTGTATATAGCCTCGTTATTGTTATTTTTTTACTTTCGTTTATTTAGTAAATATTTTCTTACATTTTTCTTGAACTGCATTGTTGGTTAAGGGCTTGTAAGTAAGCTAATGAGGCACGATTTTGCCTGACATAGAAAATGTGCTCACTCGTCAAGACACTGTTGTTCAGAGGAGCTAGCCAACAACACAGATACAGTAATACAAACACTTCAAACTGAAGCTGTAAAGACTGCAAATTAGCTGCGTATCGTTTGACCTGATTCATTTGACCCAATTCAGGAAACTAGGTGTATGTCGCAAGTCACAGCTTCACAGTAGAGCCGTTTAAACGTAAATACATTTTTTTCAAAATGTGTTTTTTGGCAGAACCTCCTTCTCAAACATGTGAACTTTCATGTGCCTTAATATCCAACTTGTATGCCGTCTGTAAATACGAATACGATTGTTAAATTACAAGCCTAGTTGGTTCAGCCACAGAAAAAGTGAGCAACCTTCCCGCTGGCCATGATTGGCTGAGATAATGAGTAGGCTGGACATGACAAGTGTTGAGTTTGTATTGGTCTACCATATAGCACGCGTCTGTCTATTGGAGCTGGTCAGTATGTTTAGGTAATCATGTCGAACATGGATTTAAAAAAAATGTATAGCGGCATAATCCTAATGTTAAAGTTAAAGTGTACTGTTAGGTAGCTAATGTTAGCTGGTGGTCTCGCTAGCTAACGTTATGTGTATACTCTCCACTTTCTGGAGTTTTGAAATCAGTGAGTTTTGAAATCAGTGAAATTTGAGTATGATAGCTAAGGAGATGGAGAAAACACCTGTCTAGATTACATATTCAAACTAAGGACAACCATGCATGGCATCAGACAGGAGACTCATCAAACCATGATGTATATGGGAAAGACAGTCTAGCTAGCTACATTTTCAGATATTACACATTTCTAATTTTGACAGAAAATGGTTTCATTTCAAGTGTACTGTTAACTAACTAACGTTAGCTGGCTAGGTCGCTAGCTAATGTTATGTGTATGATCTTATTCTTCGTATCTCAGACACATTTAATTGACTAGTTATAGACATAGAACCTGGTTGGTTAGCTACCTGCAGATTCATCCTGGGTAGTAATGTCATGAGTTGTGATTTTGGTCCATTGTTTAGTTAGCTAGCTAAATGTCACTGCAACTGTTTATAGTCCCTCTAGCTCATAAATTCGCTCTGGCTATCTACTCCGATTTTAGACCAAGGGTAAGATAGTCTAGGTACATTTTCAGATATTAAATGTTTCTATTTTGACAAAGTATTTTCATTTGAAGTAAGTGTACTGTTAGCTAGCTAGCTACATTAGCTGGCTGGCTTGCTAACTAACGTAACGTCATGCGTTGGGATTCATTGTTTACCTAGCTAGCTATCTAGCTACATTTCTTTCAAAATACTCTCGTCGTAATGTGCCAGAGCGCAGAATGACTGATTTATTTTTGAACTCTCAACACCCGTTGAATATGTCCAGTGTCAGTAAACATCGGCAACAAAGTATAATTAAATTGTTGCCAGCAGCAAAGTTACAGTTACCAACACTCTGGATAACATGAAAACAGCCTAACCAGCTCTGCTAGGGTGGGTAACATGGTCAGAGTGGGGTGTTCTCTCATTATGTGTCTGGAAGTAACTAGCCAATGTTAGCCAATTAGCTTGGGTGCTTGACTGTAGTTGTGAGGTCACAGCTTTCGGAACAACCCTACTTATTGGCCAGAGCGTCCAGTGTGCGCTCTGAACGCGAAACCACAGTGAGCTGTTCTCTCTCTCTTAGATGTATGGAAGTAGCTGGCAAGTTAGTACAGAACACTCGGCTCAACCCTTAAAGAGATGGGTGGGGCTAAGGCTTAAGAGGGTGTGAACAATGCTGAATGGGTGTAGACAAAGAAGGGTTCTCCAATAGTAGAACCAAAACATTGAAAGACGGTTTTCTCAAAAGTGAGTTTACAAGTTGATCAACTTTCAATGCAGAATTGCTTTCCCATCGTTTCCTCAAATGCAGTGTATGATATACCATTTTGTGGCTCTGAGTAAATAGGCATTTTAATATCATAGATTCAGCCGGTAGCAACTTGTGGAATAGACACCGGCTGAAATGTGGTTTTAACCAATCAGGATTAGACCCACCCGTTGTATAATACTTACCTAACCAATGTATATTAGTGTTTTATTTTCCTTTAAAAAATGCAAAAAACACTTTGACAGAGTATTTTGTGTATATCGATGACAAAAAATGACAATGGAATCCATTTTAATCCCACTTTGTAACACAAACAAATGTGGAAAAGGTCAAGGGGCGTGAATACTTTCTGAAGGCACTATACATACAGTATCTGTTAGACTGATATGGTTTATTCACAGCCCTTGTTCTTTGAATCTTGTAGCTTTTCTTTTTTCCCCCCCTTGTCTACTGAGCAAGGTGTGTGCTCAATAATTTTCTGTAATCTTCTGACCCCCAAGCATGTATGGAACAACACCATAGTCTTGGGATTGTCGCTTTGGAGAACTGGATATTTATTTTGAAGAGAGTTGTCTGAAAGATGACGAGGTCAGTTTACAAAAAGTTGAAGTTTTCCTTTTGTACAGTTCCAACACACTGTGCACACTTTCCTCACTCGCAACATGGCTGTTGATGTACATATCACCTTTAGTGTGTCCCTCCAGCAAAGACTCAAACTCATTGAGATTGTCCATTCTGAAAGGTAAACAAAAGAGAGCTTTATTAGGTAAATTCTCATGTAAAAACATTTCATACATTTTTTTCTGAATAATTGGTAACCATTTCATAAAAGCAATAGCAGTTTTCTGTCTCATATACCATGACCTCTCAGGCCTTATTGCTGACTACTTCAATCGATAGAAAGGTCAATAAAACTTGTATAGAGCAGCTTCTAAACATAAAACCATGTGTGAAATCATGTGGTAGTTTGATGTGCTACAGAAGATGCTGGCTCACTCTGACATCTGCAAGCTCTCCTTTTCCTCCAAGATTCCACTGCTGGTTAAATCCAACTTGCAAATACAAGATAAAGACAGAGAAAAGTGATGATTAATTCAATGCATAAATATCAGTAAATCACAATACTTAATGTAGCTACTGTGAATCACAATAATACAGAAATATTGTTTAATTCATCCATCATTCTTGATAAGCAGGTATGATTGTAAAGCCAAGAGGACTGCACTAGTAATAAATTGCACTGAGGTGTAAATTCAGGAGCCTCATGAATCATCATAGAAATATATATTTTGAATCACTTCCATGGCACTGCTATACGGTATAGATTGACCCACAGTAGGCCTACTGTTAAGGCAATGTACAAACAGAGACTGTAAGAATGAGGTAAAACCCAGTTCTCTTGTTGTAATTCCACTTGACAGCACAAGGTGGCATTAGATGCACATCAAGATGTATAAATGCAGGATGATTTGAGAAAATAAATTGTGCCATTCATTAGGTCTTGTTTTAGCCAACAGTGTAGTTCTAGTGATAATGCTAGCTACCTTGCTACAGGCTTTACTATTAACTACAATTATATCAAATGATTCAGACCAGCTTTACCTGGCACATAGTTTATAGGTTTGTATTTCTACTGCCGCGTCAGTGAGTGTTCTGTCAATGTCAAGATTCTCATGTTGCAATCAACAGGTACTCCTTGAATATCTGTCCTACAAACATACATTTGGTATTATTTGAAAGATACAAGTCTCCCCTTTACAGTCTGCTGTGCTTCCTACAGTAGAAGATATAACCATAATGCATCAGGTGCATCATCTGACATGCATGACTACAATTCAGATGAGCATCAATCTTTTATCTGTCGTTTTGTGCTTACCATATTGATCTCCTCCTTACATGCTTGTTCCAAGTATTGGCATATTGTTTGTTTCTTCCTGTGGATGCAGGAGTGTGGACAAAATAAGTGACTGATGATAGACAATTTCTTATGATACTATTGACAATTTAGGCTGTCACTTGGACTTTCATTGCTTTGAGATGCTAATTATAATAAATAGCTATGTGGCTCTGAGCTAGCTAGATCATTTTGAGGTAGCTAGAGAACCAACCTCAGCTACAGCTAGCTATTTGTGTAAAACAAATATTTAGACTGATAACTTGTCAACTAGTTTTGGTGGCAAGGGGTAGCTTCCAATATTCCAGTGTTAATGTTAGCTGACTTAGCTAGCTAGCTAAGCAGGCTAGATAGCTAGCGCTACTGTTACTACTAGCTAAGTTGGTTGGCTAGTAATCAGATTTACAGCAGCTAGCTAAACTCACCCCATTCCGTACAAATGTGCGCAACCGCAACATTCAAACGATTCTACAAAGAAAACTAATGGGACTGTAGCGACTGTGTTGACGCCAAAATCTGGGGTTTGAACTGCGTTTCTATTCAAGCGTTGATCGACATGGTAATGGCTCTATAGTATTGGAGTACTCTTATTTTGTAGCTAACGTATGTCAAATGTATGGTATAGTGTAGCTAGCTAATACTTTTCTCAAACATGTTTTGTTAGCTAGCTTACTTACCATAGAAAACTCACCCTGGCAAGCAAGCTGAGACAACAATTTTCCTCAGTTCTGCTATTCTACAGCTCGTCCAAGCGTCCTCAGTTTCAGCTGTCTTTCGACTATCTTCATCATTTCGGGGCAGGTCATGTGATCAGACCGACAGATCACATGGTCAGGCCAGCTGTGTGAACTTAGCTCTACCCATGTAGGAGCACTCCATGCATTAAAACATACCAGAATCCTATCTGCACAACAGGACATGATCATCATCAGTATCATGACAAGGGCTCCAATGAACTATTGAAGACTGCTGGCTGACGAGTGGTTCTATTAACACAAATAACAACCACTTTTCTCACAAATGAAAATCTTGCAACTAATCTCTGATCAGTGTTATGTACCTACATTTTTACAGTTAAAGTAGTTTCTGCTTGTGTGTGTATTTGTTTGTGTGTGTTGTGTGTATCCGTGCATGCGTGCTTGGTTTTCCGAAAGTCTACCCACACATAAGAATTACCTTTGTTAGTTGAGCCCTGTGAATGGTCAAGTGTAAAAAGGAACACCGGATCAGAGAGGACAGACAGGACAGAGGGACAGACATGTTGGACTCTTGCAGTGGCAGTGCGTGGGTAAAATCACTGAGGAAGCCAAGCTAGGAAAAAAGCCATGTTACAAATGTTGAGATAATTGCCTTGTTTGCTCTATAACCCATTTGTTCATATGCCACTGTGATATACAATAAGACAGAGACAAGTAAAAGACAGGAATAAATTCCACCGCACATACACTACAGTTCAAAAGTTGGAGTCACTTAGAAATGTCCTTTTTTTTGAAAGAAAATATATTTTTTTGTCTATTAAAACTTCTTGCTCCTACTTGAGACGCAGATGTCTCAAGTAGACACCTGGAAATGCAAATGCGCTACGCTAAATGCTAAATGTACTCGTTAAAACTCAAACGTTCATCAAAATTCACATGCAGGGTATTGAATTAAAGCTACACTCGTTGTGAACCTAGCCAACAAGTCAGATTTTTAAAATGCTTTTCGGCGAAAGCATGAGAAGCTATTATCTGATAGCATGCAACACCCCAAAATGCCTGAATGCGATGTAAACAAAGATTTAGCTTAGCCGGCGCTACACAAAACGCAGAAATAAAATATAAAACATTCATTACCTTTGACGAGCTTCTTTCTTGGCACTCCTATATGCCCCATAAACATCACTATAGGGTCTTTTTTTCGTTTAAATCGGTCCATATATACCCAAAATAGCTTTCTATGGAAGCTGTGTCATTCAGAAAAAAACATTGTTTTTAAACGCTGCGTCATTTTTTAAAATTAAAAAAGTCGACGATAAACTTTCACAAAACACTTCGAAATCCTTTTGTAATCCAACTTTAGGTATTAGTAAACGTTTATAATCTATCAAAATGATTACAGGGCGATGTATATTCAATAGCTCCTCGTCTTCAAATCAATGGCTGCCAATGTGCACATTCAAAGCATCCTGGTGGAGACTGGAAGAAATTGAATCCAGTTAGTTGGATTTACCAAGAAAAAAGTCCCTGGAAAATGACGACAATGGCGACATCGTGTGGAATCTGTAGGAATTGCATGCAGGTCGATAATTAATTTTGTGCCCTTTTAACAACCCATGAAAGTGACGCATGGAAATAATTTTTAGCTTTCAGAGAGCAGTTTCTTGCGCTTTTCGATGAAACACACAATCTGTTATAGTCACAGCCGTGATTTAACCAGTTTTAGAAACTTCAGAGTGTTTTCTATCTACACATACTAATCATATGCATATACTATATTCCTGGCATGAGTAGCAGGACGCTGAAAAGTTGCGCGATTTTTAACAGAATGTTCGAAAAAGGAAGGGGTAGACTTAAATCAAAATGATCAGCAATACAGTGTAGACATTGTTAATGTTATTACTATTGTGGCTGGAAACGGCTCATATTTTATGGAAAATCTACATAGACGTACAGAGGCCCATTATCAGCAACCATCGCTCCTGTGTTCCAATGGCACGATGTGTTAGCTAATCCAAGTTTATAATTTTAAAAGGCTAATTGATCATTAGAAAACCCTTTTGCAATTATGTTAGCACAGCTGAAAACTGTTGTTCTGATTAAAGCAGCAATAAAACGGTCCTTCTTTAGACTAGTTCAGTATCTGGAGTATCAGCATTTGTGGGTTCAATTACAGTCTCTTGTTCTGAGAAATGAAGGCTATTCCTGTGTGAGAAACTGACGATCTCGTACAACGCTGTGTACAACTCTCTTCACAGAACGGCGCAAACGGGCTCTAACCAGAATAGAAAGAGTGGTGCACAACTGAGCAAGAGGACAAGTACAGTAGTGTCTAGTTTGAGAAACAGACGCCTCACAAGTCCTCAACTGGTAGCGTCATTAAATAGTACCCGCAAAACACCAGTCTCAACGTCAACAGTGAAGAGGCGACTCCGGGATGCTGGCCTTCTAGGCAGAATTGCAAGGAAAAGCCATATCTCAGACTGGCCAATAAAAATAAATATTAACATGGGCAAAAGAACAGACACTGGACAGAGGAACTCTGCCTAGAAGGCCAGCATTTCCGGAGTCGCCTCTTCACTGTTGACGTTGAGACTGGTGTCGCTACAGCCAGAATGGTGGTCAAACCATCAGAAAGGGGAAGATCAGTAACAAAGTCAATGGATAGATGGGACGAAGGTCGCTGAGGCACGGGAAGCGGCGGGAGCTTTCCTGCTGGAGCATTCCGGGGGGACTTGACTTGAGCACACACAGAACAGGAGTTGACATACCGTGTAACATCCTGCACTAAGGTGGGCCACCAGTATTTCTCAGTGATGGAATGAATGGTGAGAGAAATACCTGGATGTCCAGCGATGACAGCTGTGTGTGCCCAGGTCAGCAGCCAATCCATTTTCCCTGTGGGAACGTAGATGCGGGCGAGAGGACAATTCTGGGGTGTTAACTTCACTGCCTAATGTTAACTTCACTGCCACGAGCTCCCGATAGCCGACGTTGTAATTCCTCTCTGTGGGGGACAGTTTCTTGAAGAAAGCACAAGAATACAATTTTAGTGGGTCCCCCTACCAAACTGCCTCCACACCCACCTCCGATGCGTCTACCTCAACCACAAAAGATAGTGTGGGATCTGGGTGTTTTAGCAAGGGGGGGGGGAGGTGAAACACCCCTTGAGGAGACGAAAGGCCTCGTCAGCTGCTGGAGACCAAACCAACCTACGAGGTCCAACCTTGAGGAGGGAGGTGAGAGGGTTGGTGATGGCGCTGAAGTTCCTGATGAAGTGGCGGTAAAAGTTGGCAAGCCCCAAAAACCATTGTAACCTTTTGATGGTGGTTAGGACGGGCCATGACCTTACCGCATCTACCTTCTTGTCTTCCATCCTCACTCCCTGCGGGCTGATTTGGTAGCCCAAGTACGAGACAGCCCTTTGGTGGATTTGGCACTTCTCTGCCTTGACGAACAAGAGGTGTTCCAGGACTGCTCAAACGTAAGTGATGTGATCTTCCAGGTTGGTCGATGTACACAATCACCTGACGTCCGAGCATGTCCCTGAACACCTCGTTGACAAATGCCTGGAACACTGACGGAGCATTGGCTAAGCCAAAGGGCATAAGCAAGTACTCATAGCGACGAGACATTGTGCTGAACGCCTACCTCCACTCATCCCCCTTCCTGGATGTGAATGAGATTGTAGGCACTCCACAGATCCAGTTTTGTGAAGAACCAGCCCCCAATGAGCTGCTTGATGGCTGATGGCACCAGCAGGAGAGGGTGCCAATACTTTGTGGTGATGTCATTGAGTCCACGGTAATCGATAGAAGGTCGTAATCCTCACTCCTTCTTGGTCACCAAGAAGAAATCAGCCAACGCAGGGGACGTAGACATGCAGATGAAACCCTGTCTGAGCGCTTCTTGAATGTAGTCCTCCATGGCCTGGGTCTCAGACACCAACAGAGGGTAGATGCATCTGTGCGGAGGTGTAGCACCGGAAAAAAGGTCAATGGCACAGTCCCAGGGGCGATGAGGAGGGAGACAGGTAGCGCGGGTCTTGGAGAATACCTCCCTTAGATCCACATATTCCTCCAGGATGTTGGGCTGGAGGGCAACCACTGCACTCTCAACTGACGTGGAACCACAGGGGACAGGAAAGCAGGTCTTCCGGAATTCAGGTGACCAGTCGGTGATTCTCATCCTCGACCATGAGATGGTAGGGTTATGGTGCTGAAGCCAAGGTAGGCCGAGGATGATCTTGTGAATTGGTGCACTGGTGATGAAGGTGATGTTTTCCTGGTGATTGGGCTCCACGGTGAGGGTGAGTGGTTTGGTGATGTGTGTGATGGTTCCGGATCCTAAAGGCCGACAGTCGAGACATTGAACCTGAAAAGGAGAGGAGAGGGGGTAGATAGTAATATTGAGAGAGGCTGCAAGGGTCTGATCCATAAAGTTCCCTGTGGCGCCGGAATCCACTAAAGCTGCAGACACGGGGCACGAGGGACAGTCAGCCAGAGTGACGGTTACTAAAAAGAGTCTAACAGGAAGAGCAGTGGATGGAATACTCACTCCTGGTCCAGGGGATGTAACATCACGTGACCGTCCCTCTGCTCTAGCGGATCCCGGATTCTGAAGTAACGGACACCGCTGGCGCTTGTGCCCTCCCTGGCCACAGTACAGACAGAGCCCCAGCTGTATCCATCTGTGTCGTTCCGCCACGGGAAAGAGCGTGACCCCCTACCTCCATGGGTTCCGGCTCTGATCCCGAACACTTACCGAAGGAGGGAGAGAAGGGATGGAGATGCCGACACTCCCGGGGGAGGTTATCCAGACGGATGTCCATCGCAATGAGTGCGTCCAGGGTAAGGTTGTCATCTTTGCAGGCCAGTTCCATCTTGACCTCCTCGCGTAGACCTCGTCTAAATAACGTGCTGAGCTCCGGCTCATTCCATCCACTAGAAGCAGCTACTGTCCGGAAGGTAAGCGCATACTCAGCAGCCATCTGGTTCCCCTGCTGGAGCTGAAGCAGACTCTCACCTCCCGCTCTGCCCTCTGCGGGATGATCGAAAATAAATTTAAACAGAGCCTTGAACCCCTCAAAAGACTCAAGCTCCTCCTCTCCACTCTCCCAGATGGCAGTAGCCCATTCCAATGCCTTCCCAGTCAGCAGAGAAATAACCGTGGCAACCTTAGACCTCTCGGTTGTGGGAGCTCCCATCTGATGTGTGAAATAGAGGGAGCACTGAAGGAGGAAGTCACAGCATTTGAATGGTGTCCCGCCATATTTCTCTGAGAGGGATAGACGGACATCGCTGATCTGAGCGAGTTGCTGAATGGGCTGGTGTGCTGACTCGTTCGGTCTAGAATATCCTCCGCTGTTGAGATGTTGTAGACTGCTGAGAACATCTTCCATGGCCGTCCCCAGTTGAGCCAGCTGATCATGGTGTTGATGAAGAAGGTCACATTGTTCATTGATTATCTGGGAGATGTCCGGTTGTCCTGCTGCTTCCATATTTTGAGTTGATATTCTGTAATGATCGGGTGGTGAGTCGGAAGTAGATGAAACATTTTAATAAAAGAACAAAACCAAGAACAGGACAATAACATAAGGCAGTACGCCGATACGCAAGAACAATACCAACTGGTGAGTGAACATGGGAGAGTGACATTTAAAGGGGCTGGAACTATGAAGGTAATGGAGTACAGGTGTGAATCATAATGATTCACAGGTGCACGTAATGATGAGTGCCAGGTGTGCGTAATGATGAATCCCAGGACTGGTGGTTAGTACTTTGGTGACATTGCATGCGGGAAGGGAGGAGCAGGAGCAGACGTGACACATTAACAATGTACACACTGTATTTCTGATCAATTTGATGTTATTTATTGGACAAATTATAATTTTCTTCTTTAAAAAACAAGGACATTTCTAAGGATTTCTAAATGGCCCCAAACTTTTTAATGGTAGTGTATGTTTGTTTCATCACAAAACTCAGGAAGTCCACAAAGCAAATATGTGACCCAATGGATCAAATCAGTCATATGTAGCAAAATATGACATTTTGTTTTTTACATTGGATAAAAGTAGAGACTCATAGCTACAAAATGGTGTATCATACACTACAGTTTTGGTACTACTATTCGAAAGCTCTGCTTTGTCTACACTCATTCAGCATTGTTTACACCCTTAAGCTTTAGCCCCACCCATCTCTTTAAGGTTTGATCTGAGAGTTCTGTACTAACTTCAGCAGTCAAGCACCCAAGCTAACTTGTTAGCTACTTCTAGATGCAAATGACAGAACAGCTCACTGAACACACTCACCCTAGCAGAGCTGGTTAGGCTCTAATGTTATCCAGAGCATTGGTGACTGCAACTGTGCTGTCAGATTGTCCGTTCGTAAATTCAAAACTTTTTAGCTCTCGGAGCGTTCAGGGCTCTGGCCGACGAGTAGGATTGATCCGAATGTTTTGACCTCACAACAGCAGTCATGCACCCAAGCTAACTGGCTAATATTGGCTAGCATGCTAGCTACCTCCACATACATAATGAGAGAACACCCCACTCTGACCATTTAACTTGCCCTAGCAGAGCTGGTTAGGCTGTGTTCATGTTATCCAGAGCGTTGGTGACTGTAACTGTGCTGCTGTAAACAATTTAATTATGCTTTTTTTGCCAACTTTTAATTACAGTGGCCATATTCAACGGGTGTTGAGTGCTCTTCAATTCATCAGTTATTCTGCACTTTGTCACACTCAGACGAGAGTAGATAGCCAGACTGAATTTACAAACGCAACCAAAATGGTTACTTGCATAGTGGAGTCTTTTGTTAGGTAAACAATGAACCATAATCCCAACTCATAGCATTACTACCCTGTATGAATCTGCAGATAGATAACCAATCAGGTTCAATGTTAGCTAGCTAACATTAGGCTATAGCTAGCTAAGCAAATGGCTTTGAGATAGGAATAATAATGTCATGCACGTAATGTTAGCAAGTGAGCCAGCCAGCTAATGTTAGCTAACTGGCTAGGTGAACAATGAACCATAATCACAACTCATGACATTACTCCCCTGCATGAATCTGCAGGTAGCTAACCAACCAGGTTCAATGTTAGCTATTGTAACCGACACTGTACCGGTACCTTTCTGCTTTGTGTTCTGGTGAGGTGTAGGAGGAAGACAAGCCTCTGGACACAATTCTGCATTGTTGTCTCGCTTTTAATGACTGTATGGAATGGATAGAAATACAAGGCAAAGGTTAATACTGCCGTCTGGACTCCCATACACAAGTATATTTGCCTCTCCTCATCACGCTCTGGGCAAACTCACATCTACAAAAAAATGCATTGTACAAAATGTACATGTTCATATTTTCAAAATACTCACATTTCATTTTATAAATATTGTACACCAATAATTTCCTAATGAGTGCTACCTGAGGTATACTAATGAGGCAACAATGCCATTTTTGACATGACCGGACAGGTAACATAATGAACGACGGCTAACTGGGCAAATTAAACATGAAATACAAAATTGTCACATTTCACAACATACCTGCATGGAATGGACACAAATACAAGGCAAAGGTTGATGCTGCCATCTGGACTCCCATACACAAGTACACTTGCCTGATAAAAGACAAAAGAGTGCAGAATGCCCGTGAGAAAATCGTTAGAAAACTCACTTTGTCTGCACCTGAGAGACCCTCTTCCGCAACAAAGGTAACTGTAGCTGTAGTTTCACTCGAACATTATCCCTATTCACACTAATAATATTCCCACAAACAGTAGTGCAACACTAAATCAATGACAATATCATTTATTTTAAAAACATTTTTTTGTAATTGTGAATATTTGCGAACATGTGCATTCAAAAGACCGGAGCATACATAAACATATACTTCTCCTCATCACACTTTGAGCAAACTGAGGAGTAAAAGCATGGTTCCTGTTGATGACATCACAGCATTAAAACAATTTAGAAAATAAATACAATAAAATAGTTCACTCTTGAAAGTAGTGTAATACATCTCAAAATAACCTTACAATAATAAATGAGGGATTTTCGGTGAAATACATAAAGTATGTTTCACACCTGTTACACTAACATAAGGCTATAGCTAGCTAAGCAAATGGCTCTGAGATACGAATAATAAGGTCATACACGTCACATTAGCTAGCGAGCCAGCCAGCCAGCTAACGCTAGCTAGCTAGGTAAACAATGAACCACAATCACAACTCATGATGTTATTACCCTGCATGAATCTTTAGGTAGCTAACCAACCAGGTTCAATGTTAGCTAGCTGACATTAGGCTATAGCTAGCCAAGCAAATGGCTCTGTCAAAATTAGAAACGTGTAATATCTGAAAAGTTGGCTAGCTAGACTATCTTACCCGTATACATCATTCATGGCGTCTCCTGTCGGATGCCATGGTTGCCCTTAGTTTGTAGATGTAATCCGGAAACAGATGAAAACTCTGTCCCCCAGAAAGTGGAGAGCAATGCTTATGCCGTTTCAATACACAAAAAAATATATAGAAAAAATGTAAAGTCGTGATAGACAGGATTACTTAGACATACTGACCAGGTCAAATGGACAGAAGCGTGCTATATGGCAGACCAATCCAAACTCATATCTTGGTATGTCCAGCCCACTCATTATCTCAGCCAATCATGGCTAGTGGGAAGTTAGCGCTCTTTTTCTGTGGCTTAACCAACAATGCTCGTAATTTAACAATGTTATTTGTATTTACAGATGGCATATGAGCTTGTTATTATGGCACATGAAAGATCACATGTTCGAGAAGGCATTTAGATTTTTAAAAAATATTTACGTTAAAACTATCTCTCCTGTGAAGTAGTATCCAGCGACATATGCCTAGTTTCCTGAAACGGGTCACATATTGCATGTAACATGGTCAGGCAAGTTAATGTTTTCAATGGTTTAATAAACTACGACTTGTTCAGAACAACGGAGAATCAACGTTGCTAAACATCATGTGGCTGTCAATGGTACCGATTTCTGTCTGTGTGTGTGTTTGTGCGAGCATGTGCAAGTTTAAAAAAACATGTTATTGACTCACCCTACTTATTACTTGAACGCCAATGCCATCCTCCTCTCTTTCATGTTGAAAAAACGTACTATGACTGTCATAAAGTAGTAGACTACACACTTTTAGTTTGTTTTGTCCTAGACTATGCTACCTGGCTAGAATGCTTGCTAGCCTATCTTCCTCCCATAGGCAACAATGAACCAGCTATGTAAGCTAGATAGTTTTACCTCTAGGTTTACATATTGAACTTCAATCGTCTCAGGCCAGTGGCACAATGTATGAATTCATGTTTAAACCTCTTACTTCTACCCCCTCCTTTTTCAAACATTCTGTTAAAAATCGCGCAACTTTTCAGCGTCCTGCTACTCATGCCAGGAATATAGTATATGCATATGATTAGTATGTGTGGATAGAAAACACTCTGAAGTTTCTAAAACTGGTTAAATCACGGCTGTGACTATAACAGATCGTGTGTTTCATTGAAAAACGCAAGAAAAACTGCTCTCTGAAAGCTAAAAATAATTTCCATAAGTCACTTTCATGGGTTGTTAAAAGGGGACAAAATTTAATATCGACCTGCATGCAATTCATACAAATTCCACACGATGTCGCCATTGTCGTCATTTTTAATTGATTTTTTTGTTGGAAAATCCAACTATCTGGATTCCGTTTCTTCCGGTCTCCACCAGGATCCTTTGAATGTGGACATTGGCAGCCATTGATTTGCAGACGAGGAGCTATTGAATATACATCGCCCTGTAATCATTTTGATAGATTATAAACGTTTACTAATACTAAAAGTTGGATTACAAAAGGATTTCAAAGTGTTTTGTGAAAGTTTATCGTCGACTTTTTTAATTTAAAAAAATGACGCAGCGTTTAAAAACAATGTTTTTTTCTGAATGACACAGCTTCCATAGAAAGCTATTTTGGGTATATATGGACCGATTTAAACGAAAAAAAGACCCAATAGTGATATTTATGGGGCATATAGGAGTGCCAAGAAAGAAGCTCGTCAAAGGTAATGAATGTTTTATATTTTATTTCTGCGTTTTGTGTAGCGCTGGATAAGCAAAGTCTTTGTTTACGTCGCATTCAGGCATTTTGAGGTGTTGCATGCTATCAGAAAATAGCTTCTCATGCTTTCGCCGAAAAGCATTTTAAAAATCTGACTTGTTGGCTAGGTTCACAACGAGTGTAGCTTTAATTCAATACCCTGCTTGTTAATTTTGATCAAGGTTTGAGTTTTAACGAGTACATTTAGCATTTAGCGTAGCGCATTTGCATTTCCAGGTGCCTACTTGAGACATATGCGTCTCAAGTAGAATCAAGAAGTTAAATCAGAATCACTATTATAATAATTGGCCTGTATGGATAATTAAGTAAAAACCATAGGTCTAAATCCCCATCTCAATCCATTGCTTAGGAAAGGGCTGATTTAGCCAGCGAGCAACTGCAGGACAACAACATGTCACCAGCAGACCATTACGTTTTGCTTTTGCTTTTAATGTGATTTGATTGGTGTAATGCCAAATCCAAACTTGCCTGTCACGTTTTGCTGCGCCAAGACCACCCAGAGTTGACCTCATTCCAATGCTGATTGGCTAATTATTTTATTTATAAAACTATCAATGCCAAATGCTTACCGGCATCAAACAATCAAATGCTACCGCTGCAACATGTTATACTCTTTTTAGCCAGACAACATCAGATACATGGGCTACACATACCGAGACAGAGGGGTGCTGTTTCCCTCGCTCGGATGATTTCTCCTGTGAGATAGATTCAGCCACTTGCGAAAAGGAAAATTAAGAAAACACGGAGAGATGAAAGATTAATCGTTTTTTTTGGGGGGGGACTCTTGTAGTAAATGGAGTTGTTTTCTGTAACCAACGTGTACTGTAGCTTGTGTCTCTCTCTGAAATTATCTCCTTCATTCTTCCCTTTCTCCCCCCTTTTTCCCCTCTCTCATTCCCATCTCCCGCCGTCTCCCTCTCTTGGCCTCATTCCCCCCTCTTTCTCTAACTAGGCTGTGATTGATGAGTGGTGGTCAGGCTGCCTAATGACTGTGTGTAGAACATATGGTTTGGTCTGGTGCTCTCTCATGTGTTCTCACTGACACCAGAACACCAGGCCTCTCTTAGTGTCAAACACCACTTAGTGTCACCAAAGCCAATGCCAGTTTCATGGCCATGCAAGCCACCACAGTGGGAATAGGCTGTAATTCCCTACACTCAACCTCTCATATGTTTCCTTTGCATTTAATGTAGGTTATACCCTTAAAGGTTTTTCCCGCGGTTTCTCTAAGGCCGTGTTAGGGTCAAATGAATCTAAAAGTTACGTTAGTGAAGACCTCAACATTTTCATCACAAATAGAATATGTTTTGCCTGGAGTATTTGTATTAGTTTATTATTTGGTTATTTGGATCCACAAAAGCATCATTCCAGTGCTATTATGTGATTATGAAAAGAAGACAGCTACTATTATTACTTGACAGGCTGGAAAAGGAAATATCAGTGCAAAATAAAACATTTTCAGAGCTTTTTTTCACAGTCCCATGCTACGTGGATCAGCTGTGGCTGCTGCTGTCGTGATAGTGGAGTCCATGACTTTGTGAAGACAGAAGTCTGGTCTGGCTTTAAACCTCAACCAGGCTTTGCCTGACTTAACAGGCCCCAGGAATGCTTCAGCACAAGGCAACCTTGCCCTTCTCCCTCCTTCAACTTTTAATGAACATTAATAGTGTGTGGAATGCCATGTGCATGTTTTGGCTGGGCCTCATATTCTCTCTGGCCACATTAGGCCGGGCCCTGGGCCACTGATTGCAACATTTGCAACGCTTCAGCTGCAGGAGAAAGGACACATTAAATTTAGTACGCAGGAACCGGAAACCAATTAGAAATGGAGGGTGGAGGGTGTGTGTGTGTGTGTGTGTGTGTAGGATGATAGATGGTAGTTTTTATAAACAGTTTAACTAGGCCTCAGTGAGCTCCAGGCTTCATTCACAGCCGTGGTTGATGGGGGAGCCCATCAGACTCAGAGGCATGCTTGACTGGACTGGTCCTGGTCTATTACAGAAATGGCAGTAAGACTTTCTATGCACCACCTGTGTGTAATGCATAATGGATCAAACCTGGGTTCAAGTGTATATAAATATTTTTCAAATACTTCAGCTGTGTTTGATTGAACTTGCCTGGCATAATGAAACCAAGGGAATAGACACAAAAGTGCAAACTCCGCCCATCTGGCATTTGAGACAGACTTAATCAAACATGCAACGTTTGAAGAAAACAAATAGTATTTGAATGTAGGTCTGTTATAGATGCATTAAATGATATTCTGTCACCCCGCCGATAGAGATATTATAAGACTATAGCTGTAACCATTCCCAACTCCTGGACCCTTACCACATCTCATCCACACTACCAGAGGGTTACCTTGAACAGCCAATCACAGGCAGGCTAGTCTTGGCTGGGCTGCTGCCTGCTCTGCTCTGCTCATGAGCAAATGGCAAGACATTACTTTGAGTTTGTGGCTCACTTCCTGTGGTTCATTTACTGTCAAAATCTTTGATATTGATGGATACAGAGAGTGTTCTGGGCCTTCTCAGAGGAAAATATTGATCGATGCTGGCTTTGTTTTCATTTTTCATTTGTTCCATTTGTTGATCAGTCGATGGAGGTCAAGACTACATTGATGATAAAAAAAATAATTTTGGCCTTTAAGGTCTGAATCACAAAAATAAAAGCGCAGGATCAACTGGTACACTTTCTTAACAACGGGTACACTTTCTTATTGGTACACTTTCTTATTAAGTTGCACCCCCTTTTGCCCCCGGAACAGCCTCAATTTGTCAGGGCATGGAGTCTACAAGGTGTCAAAAGCATTCCACAGGGCCCATGTTGACTCCAAAGCTTCCTACAGTTGTGTCAAATTGGCTGGATGTCCTTTGGGTGTTAGACCATTCTTGACACACACAGGAAACTGCTGAGCGTAAAAAACCCTGCAGCATTGCAGTTCTTGATACACTCAAAGCGGTGCGCCTGGCACCTATTACCATAACCCGTTCAAGGCACTTAAATCATTTGTCTTGCCCGTTCACCCTCTGAATGGCACACATACACAACCCATGTCTCAATTGTTTCAAGGCTTCAAAATCCTTATTTAACCTTTCTCTTCCCCTTCATCTACACTGATTGAAGTGGATTTAACAAGTGACCTCAATAAGGGATCATAGCTTTCACCTGGATTCACCTGTTCAGTCTATGTCATAGAAAGGGCAGTTCCTAATGTTTAGTACACTTAGTGTATATTGCTGGATAAGGGTAGTTTTAGTTGGAGCTGTTAGATGGAGATGATGCGTAGGGCTTTGAATTCAATGATGAGCATAATTGTAGCTACACATTTGGATAATCATGTTTCGTTTTAAAAAAGTGACGTTTCTGCTCCTCGTTCATTTGTTAAATTGTATTTAGTGTTGTTTTTATCGCAGGGCTTTTTTCTTTATCAGAACCAGAGCTTAAAGAAAAGACGAGATCATTAGCCCGGGACTCTTCTGCGATGTACAGATGAAGAACGCCATCAAAGTTGTCACCAAAAATGTCCTTGTTCTCTAATTTATAAACAAAAAAAACAAAAAATTTCCCTTTCATGTCTCTTCTTGGAGATAATTATGACAAGATGAAAGCGGTTAAATTCCTCCCTCTGTTCTTCGCTCTTCAGATATTTCCCCCATTGTCAAAAATGTAGATGAGATTTCTCGTGGCTGTCATTGCCTGCATGTCCATGTATCTCTGTCTCTCAATTTTATGTCTCTCCATTCTTTGTCTCCTCCCTCTTTCTGTCCCTCTTCTCTCTGTCTTCACTCTCTCTTGTTTCTATCTCATCACTCTGTCTGTCTGTCTGTCTGTCTGTCTCTCTCTCTCTCTCTCTCTCTCTCTCTCTCTCTCTCTCTCTCTCTCTCTCTCTCTCTCTTTGTTCTCTCTCTGTCTCTGTTCTCTCTATAGCTCTGTCTATCTATCTCTCACTCTCTTGCTCTCTCTCCTTCCATCTATCAATCCATCAGACCATCTATCCATCAATACTATATCACATTATTTTATGTACTGTCTTCTGTAAAACCACCATTTTCAGGTTTAATAATCCGTAATTCATCTGCAACAGAAATAGAAATAATACATTTTCAGACGGGTTCACTTACACACACACTTATACTCGATGGGGTGTCTGTATGGCACAGCTCACACATGTAAGGGGCACACATACAAACACACACACACAGACATGCATGGATCCACGTACACTGCGAGGCAACGCGGCCTGTGTGCTGAGTGTGTGTCGTGTCATGCTGTGTGTGGAGCCTGCTCATGGAGCCCTCCTGGGAGGTAATTATAAGAATAAATACAGTGGAGGCCGCGGCTGCTAATTTATGTCTGATTGTTGACAGTCAGAGTATTGTTTAACATGCAGATAGAGGGCCCTTGGTGTTGTGTTGCAGGATCCTCTGTGTGTGTGTGTGCTTGTGTATGTATGTGCATGCTAGTGTGTGTGTGTGTGTGTGTGTGTGTGTGTGTGTGTGTGTGTGTGTGTGTGTGTGTGTGTGTGTGTGTGTGTGTGTGTGTGTGTGTGTGTGTGTGTCAGCCTGATCAGAGGACTTTACCAATACCCTCATATTAATGGTTATAGTCTTTGGACTCTCCTCACACACACACACACACACATTCATTTCACTGTCCCTCTGAAACCCTGAATTAGTATACACATGTGCACATCTCACTCTCTGAAACCCTGAATTAGTATATACACGTGCACATCTCACTCTCTGGAACCCTGAATTAGTATACACACGTGCACATCTCACTCTCTGAAACTCTGAAGTTTGTGGACAGACTGTCATTTTAACGGCAAAACACTGTAGATGGGTAAAATGCAGGAAAATACTGTTATTAACTGTAATTGGAAGCCTCCTGTAAAAGGTACTCTAACATACTGTATTTATTTACAGCAATATCTTAATCCTACTGTAGATTCAAATGATCCGTTTCAGGTGCCGAACTCATGCTGTTGGGTGAGACACATGAAGCTCAGACTGTTTAAATAAATATCTTCTTGAAACTGTGGTGAAGTGGAAGAATATTTTCAGCAGCTGCTAGGTACCCTGCTGGGTAGGTACGCTGTACCCTCTGTATTGCAAGCCAAAACTGATTTTCTGCATTTGTTTTTATAATCCCTGCTGTAAATCTGTATGCTGTAAGACGTTTTACAGTAAGGAAAATAGCACTCTAAAATATATTACAGCATCTCTGCTGTAAAGCAAAATTACAGTATTATGCTGGTGCCAGTATAATGCTGTAAATTTACAGGGAAAGGTGTTACAGTTCACACCACTATGTTGGGACTCACGCACACACACACAGTGATCTGGTTCTCAGTGATCTATTGGCCTTGCTCGCTGTCTCCCTCTCGTTAGATAGTACACTCAGTTATGGGCACTGTCTCTCTCTCAATCTCTCTCTTTCTCTCTCCCTCTCTGACCCTGGCAGTTAACGAAGAAGGCAGCTCTTTCACTCTTGTTTTTCTCTTCCTTGCGTGGTTCTCTCAAGGCCCTCTATATTTGTCTGGTCATCTCTCTTTCACCTGTCTGACCTGTCCTATGTCTTCACAATGTCTATGTTGACAAGCATTACCTGCATCCACAGAATGACAGGAAGAGTGTTCACTGTCAACACAATATCGAACGCTCCTTAAAAATAAAAAATAAATAACTTTCATGAGGTGAAGCCAGGGACATCCCTTTGTTTATTTCTCTGGTGGTTATCAGGGGACTGTGAATCTGACAAAGTGAATGTGAGGATTTTGTCAATCTCTCCCCAGGTTTACAGCTGCTAGTGTGGATGCAGAAAAATCTCTCTCTTTCTCCTAGTTATTGACTGTATCCCTAAAAGACATGCTCCGGAACATTGGCGTCTACTAAGTATTTTTTAAACCTCCCACATTGAGCTGGATGTGTCAATGTGTAGTTCATATATGCATAATCTATGAGCAGAATTACTGTTTTACCTCAATTAGACACAAAGTCCCTAGTTTGAAAGCGATTGTTTTCCTGGAAGCTATGCTCTGCCTTTTTCCCTACATTTTACCCCACGTGGGCCAGCCCCCTAACAATTCTAGTTCCAGTCAATAAGCTTAAGCCACTCACCCTTTGAGTGACAGCTAGTAAGATGCACACACAGCAGAGTGAGAGAGAGCGAGAGGGAGAGAAATGACGTGAGGTACGTCTGCACATATAAGACACCATTTTTTTGCCTCGTGAGAGCTACTTTCAGAATTACTGGCTAAAAAGTATACAAAAGGACCAAACAATCTCTTTATTGAACCACAGTTGTTGTTATCAGATAACTGTGGTTAAGGTGTTTGAAACACTTAGGCCTGGATTCAATCCACTGCACGGACGACCCTCGTTATAGTGCGATTGAAATGTAAAGTTCATTTCCGATTGAGCCGACATGCTGTATGCTGCGTTTACCGTGAATGCCGTCTCCGCAATCGTGGAAGCATTACTTTTAAGTTTAAATTGATCTTCAGTACTACGGATTGAAACTACCCCTTAGAGATCAGGCCATGCAGAGTTTCATCAGTGGAAACACCATGAAGCACTGGCAGCAGGAGCTTCAACACATTGGGTTTACTTGATAGCCACCTACACAAATAGCTATCGAGAACAAAGTGTTAATAAGATAAATTCATTTAAAAAGATTAAAAGCAATACAAATAAGTTCTCCAGTAAGCATCTAGAGCTGTGTTGTCACTTTCATACTTCAGGTCTGTGCTAGGATTGACTCAAGAGACAACGAGCTCACTGTCACTTAGTTCCAAATGAATGTACTGCACATGGGGCTCAAAACTTTGAACGCTGACCTAGACTCATTAAACACATTCATAATGGATATGAATGAGTTTTGAAGCTGGTTTCGGACATGTAAAGTTCCCTAAGTATAATGGAGACGTGTAAGGTGGAACTATGACTGGCTGGCCTGGTACAGGCAAACAGTCGGAGTCTTTGTATTATGTCTGATTGAGAGAGCCAATGTCGTGTCTCCATTCTCCGGCTTCGTTATGGCAGAGAGAGACACCACATACTGTACTGGGCTGCCGAGTCCATTGATGAATTTGTTTAATTGAACGTAAATAATGAATTCCCAAGGAAGAGATTTGGCCCAGTTGGTAATTGCTGAAGATCAGAGTGCACAATTCCAAACTTCAAACCGGCGTAAGAGCGAGGAGGCCGTTAAAGCCGTAACTACGACTTCTAAGAAAAAGAGGGGAGGAAAATAGGGGTCAAAAGGGAGGAGAGAGACACAGAGACACAGAGAAAAGGGGTAACAGAGACAGAGAGATGGGGAAAAAACCATGAACTAATGAGCAACAAAGAGCTAACGAGTTTGGCGAAGGAAAATGAAGTGTTTCCAAAGTCATCTTTTAAACTTGGCAAGATGAAACGATGGAGCGCCAGTTGTTTTTGACAGCTCGGGACGAGGCGAGGCACAGCTCAGAGAGAAGGGGTAATTCCCTATTCCTTTATATTACCCGCACACGTTCTCTGCTGGGAGCCCCCTCATCCCTTGCTCCGCCGCTCCCCAACATTGATTCTTGAATTAGACTGTTTTATTGAATAATTAATAGGCCCTTTCCCCGTGATTGATGATTTGCATGGCTTGAATATTAGCTTTTCAATCAAACGCTGCTTGTTCTAATGTAATCATATTGAAAACATGTCAAACTGTGTTTACCCACTTTGTGTGTGATGTCGTCTTAAGTAGCGGCTGCCGCGGCTTCACAATGCTCAGCGGTGGGGAATAGCCTTGTTGAGCATTCACTCACTGGTGATTACAAGACTCTTGAGTTCTGACATGCATACTGTACACACATGCACTCACATGCACACGTGCAAATACATGCACAAACACATACATGCACACACACATGCACGCACACATGCTCACACATGCAGGCAAGCACACAGACACACACCCTCTCACACAAACACACACATACAAAGCCCTGATATACTCTTCTCCATTGAAAGCCATCAGTTCCCCTAAAGAGCTTTTCTAATAGATCCAGTGGAAACAAGGCTCAGTTTGAGTGACAGCTAGGCTAGACTGGGAATACAGAGATTGTCAGACATATTGCCTCCACCATTTCACAGTCCTATCAGATAGAGAGAACAAGAACACATCAATGCTATTGTAGGGATTGAAGCCGAGGGCTAAATTACGCTGTCATTCCCACCCGCTTGTTTTTTGTTTGTTTTGTTTATTTATTAATCTGATCGATTTACTTATTCATTCATTCCAAGAGTCCGTTTCCCCATTTCTGCCACTGTGCCAGTGCGTCGCTCGGCACATGAAAGTGCTTTGCCTGGTGTGGAGTCTGTTGTGTTTAGACGACTTCTTACATGTGCACGGTTAAATAATTAATATGGTAACACACTAATGACAGCCAGCGATCATGTCGGTGATGTGTGTGTGTGTGTGTGTGTGTGTGTGTGTGTGTTTGTAGAAGTCCTCACAAGGATAGTAAAACAAGGAATATTCTGACAAGTGGATACATTTCACCAGTCCCCACAATGAAACCGACTATTTTAGGCTTAGGGGTTATGTTTAGGGTTACAATTAGAGTTATAATGAAGGTTAGTTTTAGGGGTTAGCTTTATGGTTAGGGTATGGAGTTAGGGTTAGGGGTTTGGAGTTAAGGATTGGGTTAGGTTAACGATTAGGGGTAGGGTTTAGGGAAAATTGGATTTTGAATGAGAATCAATTGTTTGTTCCCCACAAGGATAGTAAAACAAATGTGTGTGGGTGTGTGCATGTGCCTTAATACTGCTTGAGGATTTGGCTTCATATTACACAGATTACACTTCACCCAGCTCAGATAGAACGTATGGGAATCTTTCAAGACATTTCCATGAAATTGAATTTGAGTTACCTGCATGACTTTGTTTGACTGTGGGTGAAAGCAGTAGGCTGCATTTTACTCCCCACCAATAGAACACATCTCTCAAGACATTTCTGTCAAATAAAGATTGAATTCTTTTTTTTTGCACGTTATGTGACAGCTGAAGGTTTGTTTACAAGTCCTAGAGAGCTTGGGACTATAAGGTATCTGCAACAAGATGATTCTGAGATAATTGGCAATAAAGTTCCCAAACCCTCATTGGTTGTTGGAATGTTGTCAGCAATTTTTTTTTAACTTAACAACATGAATTGCAGTGTTTAGATTACTGTATAGAATGATGACATTTTAATATTTACAGTATATCACTGTCTGTATGTGGTAGTGAGGGGCTGGGGGAGGTGGGTGGTTTTTGTGTTTGGAGGATGTGCGTATGTGATTGTGCAGGAGCAGGGGGCGGGGGGTACTTTCTCCCCATTCTCTAAACCCCCCCACAAAACAACAACAAACAGAAAACAATAACAATCTCCCAAACCTCAGCTCTATTCACTATAAAGGCACCTTGAAGGGAAGGCCTGTTCCCGAGGGCTTACTATGTATCTGATATATTATGCAAAAAATCATTAGGCTAAATTAAAAAGCTGTTTGAGGGTAACAAGATCTTTTAATGAGGTCAGCGAAGCAGGGAGCGACATTAAAACAGAACCCTAGAACAGAAAAACGAGACATGGGGAGCGAGAGGCCATCGATTATCAATCAGATAGGTCATTATCTCTCTCTTTCTCTATGTGTAGTGTCTCCATCTTCTGTCCCTTCTGAGAGAGAGAGAGAGAGAGAGAGAGAGAGAGAGAGAGAGAGAGAGATACAATGAGCAGAAATAGAGCAGAACAGGGGGCTTAGAAGTGCCCATATGCTATATTTTTAAGGAAATGTCCTCTGCAACCCTATGCAGTCCACTGAGACCCACTCCTGGCAGGGTTGGCAGTCAGGGGGGCACCTCTCCTCATCTCTTATTCAGCCCTTTGATTTTGCCCATGTTCTACAGTACTCGTCTGTCAGATGCACATGGGGCACAGTGGAGGGGCATGGCAATGTGGTGGTCCCATACTGCCTGACCCTCCTGTTCTTAGTGGTCTTAAATAATATAATTCAATTTACTTTATTGACATGGCAAGTTCATTATTACTTACATTGTCAAAGTATACATATCTAAAAATAAAATACAAATAAATATATATATATTTATATATAAATAAATGGTGGGACCAATAGCAATAATAATAGTAATAGTGGACATGGGATTACCATTAACAACAACTACAACAACAATATTAATGAGAACGACAATACATTAAAGCAATGGTAGTAGACCAGTGTCAACATGACTGAGAAGACACATGATGTGGTATGAAATACAAAACAAACAAGATGGGAAATATTATCGACATTACTTTGCACTTTTCACTGGCTGTCCCTCAGTTTGTGGCAGGAGGACAGACATTTGGCTGCCAAAACTGCACATTTAGGCTTTTCACCCAATAAATATTAGATTTTTTCTTCATATTTTATAGTTTCAAATTCTTTGTATTGAATTATAATTTTGGGAAAGAAATGTTCTCTTAGGTCTGAGTATTTGTCACAGTGTAATAGGAAATGCAGCTCTATCTCTACCTATACCCTGGAGCAGAGTGAGCACAGCCTGTCCTCTCTGGGCAGCCAGGTTTGTCTTTGACGACCGGTCTCTATAGCCAGACTGTACTCACTAATATATCTATCTATCAATAAAGAATTGTGTTCATATACTGTAGATCGTATGTCTATATTGCTATAGGTCACAAATCTAAACGTTCCACCCTGACTCTGGCATATAATGACCACTGATATTACTGAAAATGAGAAGTAGAAGAAATAGACATTTATAGACAGATGTACTTCTTCTCTTCTCAGTGTGCTTGTGTGTGTCTGTCTGACAGTTTGCGTATGGAGTTGTTGTGAAAACAGACACCAGTTTATTTGTCATTGAGAGCAGTAGTCCTGTCTGTTTAGTTACCGTGAGGAATTTCAAGCGGCCAGTAGATCTAAAAATACAACCAGTCCGATGTTAAAGAGACAAGATGCAGTAAAGGATGACACTTGTGTTAATCCTCTTCAATTCTAATAAAGCTATCCAGACGTAAGATATGCACGCCCCTGCCTCTCAAGTCGAAGTATTGCTTGTTTGTGTCTGTGTTTCAAGGCATTCTGTATGAATTAAATTAACTATAAACAACACGTACGGCACAGATTACATTTCAATATCATAACCATAAACAAACACATGATCTCTTTTTTAATTGTGTGACAGTTTTGGCTTTGCCACCTGAATACGTTCAACCTCCATAGCTTCTAACAGAGAGCTCAATGACAGAGGCTAACACATCTAGCCTTACCTTATTTCTTCACACGGCGTGTGTGTGTGGTAGGGGAGGTTGATTAAAACCTAAAATAACCTGCTGGTGATTTATCCAATCAATCACTATCACCTTGTACACCCCATCTGCCCCCCCAATCCTTCCTCCCCCTGCCCCCTCCCTAGAGTGACTGTCCACGCTGATTTCTCACGTCACATGATCTCCCAGTCACCTGGCCATGCTCAATGGAGAATGTGTGTTTTTGTGTGTGTGTGTGTGTCTGTGCGCATGCGTGTGTGTGAGTGTGTGTGTGTTCGCGTGTGTACAGCCTGATCACTAGAAATAGACTCGGGACTTTGAAAAGATCCTGAGAACGTCGATATATGCCTTCTTCAGCAAAAAAAGAATAATAAAGACAAACTCATGATGCTTTAAGAACAAGCTCACTGCTCACACCACTGTGCTACAGCAGTTCACAATGCTCTAGAAAGCTGCGAGAATACTTGAGGATACTTGATTCTATGCGGTCGGTTGGTTCGCAGAGCCTTTCCCAAACCACAGGCCTAACCTTAACCACTCGGAATGAATGCCTGTTAACCTTCGAGTTGTTTCTGTTTTAACTCTGTAATCTCGCAGAATGAATGTGTCAAAAATAGACCTTCATCCATTATACATCGAATTTTGAAGCGAACGTATGAGATGTTGTTGGTCTGTATGTGTGTGTGTGGCCGTGTATGCATATGTGTATGTGAAGCCTGACCTTTGACCCGTGTGGCTGAGTGAAAGGTTGTCTGTCTGTGGTGATATCAAACGGGACAGTTGGCACAGCTCAATCAGATGCAATTACAACGGCTGGTTCTACCCCCTGTCACTGTCAGTGCGGCACCAACAGACCAGAGGAGAGTGTTTTGAATAATAGACGAGTCAGTTCTCTCACAGGAGAGCCGGCTTCAAACGAACGTCTAAGTTTAAAGTGCCGACCCTGATCCTGCTGCATCAGTGGGGGAGATGGAGAACCAAAATGACTGAGTTTTTTGTTAGTTATTATACCATTAGAGACACTGTGCCACCAGTGATTGTCTAACTGTAGAAGTGGTATTGTTAAGGAGGGGATGATTGGTGAAATACACCAAAAGACACAGGGCTTTTATTTCACAGGGCATGAAAAGCAACAGTTGTCATCTGATCTGAGGACAATTACTGGAACACCTGCTCAATGCTTTGGGTAATATGTCTCCCTCACTCTCACTTTTACATGTTTTTTTCTCTATGACACGTGGGCTATCTCAGCCTCGAAAGAGCTGGAATGACCCTGAACCAAAACATGGTCCTTAACACAGTAACTATGGTGACAGGGGTAAACAACCCCACCTCCCCACACCCCCCTCCCCGTAATATTTATATTCTCAGAATAGCTGTCACAGGGCGTTACATGGCAGGTGTGTGACGGTGTCGTAAGGCGAGGGGAATGTGTGAGGGGGCTGATAGACCCGCACAGCCTGAGAGAGGGACTGGGCCAGCGGAGTAGACATACACATGCTTTTGTGTTTGGGGGCCCGCCTGTGAATATATATACTGAACAAAAATATAAATGCAACATGTACAGTTGAAGTCGGAAGTTGACATACACCTTAGCCAAATACGTTTCAACTCAGTTTCACAATTCCTTACATTTAATCCTAGTAACAATTCCCTGTCTTAGGTCAGTTAGGATCACCACTTTATTTTAAGGATGTGAAATATCAGAATAATAGTGGAGAGAATTATTTATTACAGCTTTTATTTCTTTCATCAAATTCCCAGTGGGTCAGAAGTTTACATACACTCAATTAGTATTTGGTAGCATTGCCTTTAAATTGTTTAACTTGGGTCAAATGTTGCGGGTAGCCTTCCACAAGCTTCCCACAATAAGTTGGGTGAATTTGGCCCATTCCTCCTGACAGTGCTGGTGTAACCGAGTCAGGTTTGTAGGCCTCCTTGCTTATACACGCTTTTTCAGTTCTGCCCACACATTTTCTATAGGATTGAGGTCAGGGATGTGTGATGGCCACTCCAACTTTGGAAGTATGTTTGGGGTCATTGTCCATTTGGAAGACCCATTTGCGACCAAGCTTTATCTTCCTTACTGATTTTTTTATTTTTATATATATATATATTTTTTCTATTTCACCTTTATTTAACCAGGTAGGCCAGTTGAGAACAAGTTCTCATTTACAACTGCGACTTGGCCAAGATAAAGCAAAGCAGTGCGACACAAACAACAACACAGAGTTACACATGGAATAAACAAGCGTACAGTCAATAACACAATATAAAAAAAGAAAGTCTATATACAGTGTGTGCAAATGGTGTGAGGAGGTAGGCAATAAATAGGCCATAGTAGCCAAATTAATTACAATTTAGCAGATTAACACTGGAGTGATAAATGAGCAGAGGATGATGTGCAAGTAGAGATACTGGTGTAAAAAATAACACAAAAGTAAATAAAAACAATATTTATTTTTTTATTTTTTTATTTCACCTTTATTTAATTAACCAGGTAGGCTAGTTGAGAACAAGTTCTCATTTGCAACTGCGACCTGGCCAAGATAAAGCATAGCAATTCGACACATACAACAACACAGAGTTACACATGGAATAAACAAATCATAGTCAATAATACAGTAGAACAAAAGAAAACAAGAAGTCTATATACAGAGTGCAAATGAGGTAAGAAAGAGGAGTTAAGGCAATAAATAGGCCATGGTGGCAAAGTAATTACAATATAGCAATTAAACACTGGAATGGTAGATGTGCAGAAGATGAATGTGCAAGTAGAGATACTGGGGTGCAAAGGAGCAAGATAAATAAATAAATACAGTATGGGGATGAGGTAGGTAGATAGATGGGCTGTTTACAGATGGGCTATGTACAGGTGTAGTGATCTGTGAGCTGCTCTGACAGCTGCCGCTTAAAGCTAGTGAGGGAGATATGAGTCTCCAGCTTCAGAGATTTGTGCAGTTCGTTCCAGTCGTTGGCAGCAGAGAACTGGAAGGAAAGGCGACCAAAGGAGGAATTGGCTTTGGGTTGACCAGTGAGATACTGTATACCTGCTGGAGCGCGTGCTACAAGTGGGTGCTATTATGGTGACCAGTGAGCTGAGATAAGGCGGGGCTTTACATAGCAGAGACTTGTAGATAACCTATAGCCAGTGGGTTTGGCGACGAGTATGAAGCGAGGGCCAACCAACGAGAGCGTACAGGTCGCAATAGTGGGTTGTGTATGGGGCTTTGGTGACAAAACGGATGGCACTGTGATAGACTGCATCCAGTTTGTTGAGTAGAGTGTTGGAGGCTATTTTATAGATGACATCACCGAAGTCGAGGATCGGTAGGATGGTCAGTTTTACGAGGGTATGTTTGGCAGCATGAGGGAAGGATGCTTTGTTGTGATATAGCAAGCCGATTCTAGATTTAATTTTGGATTGGTGATGCTTAATGTGAGTCTGGAAGGACAGTTTACAGTCTAGCCAGACACCTAGGTATTTGTAGTTGTCCACGTATTCAAAGTCAGAGCCGTCCAGAGTTGTGATGCTGGACGGGCGAGCAGGTGCGGGCAGTGATCGGTTGAATAGCATGCATTTAGTATATGGGGACGAGGTAGGTAGATTGAGTGGGCTATTTACAGATGGACTATGTACAGCTGCAGTGATCGGTTATCTGCTCATATAGCTGATGTTTAAAGTTAGTGAGGGAAATATAACTCTCCAGCTTCAGCAGTTTGTTCTTCACGTTTTGTTGAGAAATCCACCGGAAATTGCGGTCACAACAACGCAGAAAAATATTCCAAATTAGATCCATAATATCGACTGAAACATGGCAAACGTTTTTTTATAATCAATCCTCAAGGTGTTTTTCAAATATCTATTCGATAATATATCAACCGGGACAATTGGCTTCGTAGTAGGAGCGAGAGGAGCAATGGCCGCCTTTGTCTATTACGCACAAATCACTCTGAGAGCCACCAGCTGAAACTATGTCTTGTGACTGTAGACACATTAGGGAAGCCATAGAAAAAGGAATCTGGTTGATATCCCTTTCAATGCTCAATAGGGAGGCGTAGGAACGCAGAGGTTTCAAAATAAGAGTCACTTCCTGATTGGATTTTTCTCAGACTTCGCCTGCAATATCAGTTCTGTTATACTCACAGACAATATTTTTACAGTTTTGGAAACTTCAGAGTGTTTTCTATCCTAAGCTGTCAATTATATGCATATTCTAGCATCTTGTCCTGAGAAATAGCCCGTTTACTTTCCAAAAATGAAAATACTGCCCCCTAGTCTCAAGAGGTTAAAGGCACAGTGAACATAGTGTATGTAAACTTCTGACTCAATAGAATTGTGATACAGTGAATTATAAGTGAAATAATCTGTCTGTAAACAATTGTTGGAAAAATTACTTGTGTCATGCACAAAGTAGATGTCCTAACCGACCTGCCAAAACTATAGCTTGTTAATAATTAACAAGAATGGTGGTTGAAAAACGAGTTTTAATGACTCCAACCTAAGTGTATGTTAACTTTTGGCTTCAACTGTACATTTTCAGGTCTACAGTGCATTCGAAAGTATTCAGCCCTTGACTTTTTGTGCATTTTGTTAAGTTACAGATTTAATCTGAAATTAATTAAATTACTGTTTTTCTTCATCAATCTAGCCCATAATGACAAACCAAAACAGGTTTTTAGACATTTTTGCAAATGGATAAAAAAATAAAATATAGAAATGACAGACCCTGTCATGTATTCAGACCCTTTGCTATGAGATTCGAAATTGAGCTCACGTGCATCCTTTTTCCATGGATCATCCTTGAGATGTTTCTACAACTTGATTGGTAAATCAATTGAATGGACATGATTTGGAAAGGCACACACCTCACAAGTCGTGAGGACGAAGGAATTGTCTGTAGAGCCCCGAGACAGGGTTATGTCGAGGCAAAGATCTGGGTAAAGGAACAAAAAATGTCTGCAGCATTGAAGGTCCCCAACAACACAGTGGCCTCCATCATTCTTAAATGGAAGTTTGGAACCACCCAAACTCTTCCTAGAGCTGGCTGCCCAGGCCAAACTGAGCAATCGAGGGAGATGGGCTTTGGTCAGGGATGTGACCAAGAACCCGATGGTCACTCTGACAGAGCTCCAGAGTTTCTCTTTTGAGATAGGAGAACCCAGAAGGACAACCATCTGCAGCACTCTACCAATCAGGCCTTTATGGTAGAGTGGCCAGACAGATGCCACTCCTCAGTAAAATGCACATGACAGCCCGCTTGGAGTTTATCAAAAGGCACCTAAAGGACTCTCAGACCATGAGAACCAAGATCCTCTGATCTGATGAAACCAAGATTGATCTCTTTGGCCTGAATGTCAAGCATCACATCTGGAGGAAACCTGGCACCATACCTAAGGTGAAGCATGGTGGTTTCAGCATCAGGCTGTGGGGGATGTTTTTCAGCTGCAGGGACTGGTAGACCAGTCAGGATCGAGGGAAAGATGAACGCTTCAAATTACAGAGAGATCCTTGATGAAAACCTGCTCCAGCGCACTCAGGACCTCAGACTGGGGTGAAGGTTCACCTTCCAACAGGACAATTACCCTAAGCACACAGCCAACACAATGCAGGAGTGGCTTCGGGACGAGACTCTGAATGTCCTTGAGTGGCCTAGCTAGAGCCCGGACTTGAACATCTCTGGAGAGACCTGAAAATAGCTGTGCAGTGAAATTCCCCATCCAACCTGAGAGAGCTTGAGAGGATCTACAAAGAAGATTGGGAGAAACTCCCCAAATACAGGTTTGCCAAGCTTGTAGGATCATACCCAAGAAGACTCGAAGCTGTAATCGCTGCCAAAAGTACTTCAACAAAGTACTGAGTAAAGGGTCAGAATACTTATGTAAATGTGATATTTCAGTTTTATATTTTTAATACATTTTCTAGATATTTCTAAAAAAAACAAACAGTGTCTGATTTTTCATTATGGGGTATTGTGTGTACATTTTCACCCATTTTAGAATAAGGCTGTAACGTAACAAAATGTTGAAAGAGTCAATGAGATGAAATTAAAGATCCCAGAAATGTTGTGCACACATTTGTTTACATCGCTGTTCGTGAGCATTTCTCCTTTGCCAAGAAAATCTATCCACCTGACAGGTGTGGCATTTAAAGAAGCTGATTAAACAGCATGATCATTACACAGGTGTACCTTGTGCTAAGGACAATAAACGGCCACTGTAAAATTTGCACACAACACGATGACACAGATGTCTCAAGTTTTGAGGGAGCATGCAATTGGCATGTTGACTGCAGGAATGTCCACTAGAGTTGATGCCATAGAATTTAATGTTAATTTCTTTACCATAAACCGCCTCCAACGTCGTTTTAGAGAATTTGGCAGTACGTCCAACCGGCCTCACAACCCGTACACCACATGTAACCACACCAGCCCAGGACCCCCACATCCGGCTTCTTCACCTGAGACCAGCCACCCGGACAGCTGATGAACCTGAGGAGTATTTATGTCTGTAACAAAGCCCTTTTGTGGTTAAAAACTCATTCTGATTGGCTGGGCCTGGCTCCCCAGTGGGTGGGCCTGGTTCCCCAGTTGGTGGGCTTGGCTCCCAAGTGGATGGGCCTATGCCCCCGCCCAAGCCTATCCATGGCTACGCCCTTGCACAGTCATATGAAATCCATAGATTAGGGCCTAATGAATGTATTTCAATTGACTGATTTCATTATATGAACTCTGACTCAATAAAATCATTGAAATTGATGCATGCTGCGTTTATATTTATGTTGAGTAATAGAGTGCATTTGGGTGGACACATACAAGTGCCTTAGGGGAACAACCTAGTTAAATAAAGGTAAAAAAAATATATATATTATAAAGTTGAAGTCAGAAGTTTACATACACTTAGGTTGGAGTCATTAAAACTTATTTTTTCACTCCACAAATGTCTTGTTTTAACAAACTACAGTTTTGGCAAGTCGGTTAGGTCATCTACTTTGTGCATGACACCAGTAATTTTTCCAACAATTGTTTACAGACAGATTATTTCACTTATAATTCACTGTATCACAATTCCATTGGGCCAGAAGTTTACATACACTAAGTTGACAGTGCCTTTAGACAGCTTGGAAAATTCCAGAAAATGATGTCATGGTTTTAGAAGCTTCTGATAGGCTAATTGACATCATTTGAATCAATTGGAGGTGTACCTGTGGATGTATTTCAACGCCTACCTTCAAACTCAGTGCCTCTTTGCTTGACATCATGGGAAAATCAAAAGAAATCAGCCAAGACCTCACAAAATAATGCTAGACCTCCACAGGTCTGGTTCATCATTGGGAGCAATTTCCAAATGCCTGAAGGTACCACGTTCATCTGTATGCAAATATAAACACCATGGGACCGAGCAGCTGTCATACCGCTCAGGAAGGAGATGCGTTCTGTCTCCTAGAGATAAACGTACTTTGGTGCGAAAAGTGCAAATCAATCCCAGAACAACAGCAAAGGACCTTGTGAAGATGCTGGAGGAAACAGATTCAAAGTATCTATATCCACAGTAAAACGAGCCTTATATCGACATAACCGGAAAGGCCGCTCAGCATGGAAGAAGCCAGTCCTCCAAAACCTCCTTAAAGAAGCCAGAATACGGTTTACAACTGCACATGGGGACAAAGATTGTACTTTTTGGAGAAATGTCCTCTGATCTGATGAAGCAAAAATAGAACTGTTTGGCTATAATGACCATCGTTATGTTTGGAGGAAAAAAGGGGAGGCTTGCAAGCCGAAGAACACCATCCCAACAGTGAAGCACGAGGGTGGTAGCATCATGTTGTGGGATGTTTTGCTGCAGGAGGGACTGGTGCACTTCACAAAATAGATGGTACCATGAGGAGGAAAATTATGTGGATATATTAAAGCAACATCTCAAGACATCAGTCAGGAAGCTAAAGCTTGGTTGCAAATGAGTCTTCCAAATGGACAATGACCCCAAGCATACTTCCACAGCTGTGGCAAAATGGCTTAAGGACAACAAAGTCAAGGTATTGGAGTGGCCATCAAAAAGCCCTGAACTCAATCCTTTAGAAAATCTGTGGGCAAGCAAAGAGGCCTACAAACCTGACTCGGTTACACCAGCTCTGTCAGGACGAATTGGCCAAAATTCACCCAACTTGTGGGAAGCTTGTGGAAGGCTACACAAAACGTTTGACCCAAGTTAAACCATTTAAAGGCGATGCTACCAAATACTAATTGAATGTATGTAAACTTCTGGCCCACTGGGAATGTGATGAAAGAAATTAAAGCTGAAATAAATCATTCTCTCTATTATTATTCTGACATTTCACATTCTTAAAAAAAGTGGTGATCCTTACTGACCTAAGACAGGGAATTTTTACGAGGAAAAAATGTCAGGAATTGTGAAAAACTGAGTTGAAATGTATTTGGCTAAGGTGTATGTAAAACGAACAACTTCAGCTGTATACACTGCTCAAAAAAATTAAGGGAACACTAAAATAACACATTCTAGATCTGAATGAATTAAATATGCTTATTAAAAATACTTTTTTCTTTACATAGTTGAATGTGCTCAAAATTAAAGTGGAAAACCACACTACAGGCCGATCCAGATTTGATGTAATGTCCTTAAAACAAGTCAAAATTAGGCTCAGTAGTGTGTGTGGCCTCCACGTGCCTGTATGACCTCCCTACAATGCCTGGGCATGCTCCTGATGAGGTGGCGGATGGTCTCCTGAGGGATCTTCTCCCAGACCTGGACTAAAGCATCCGCCAACTCCTTGACAGTCTGTGGTGCAACGTGGCGTTGGTGGATGGAGCGAGACATGATGTCCCAGATGTGCTCAATTGGATTCAGGTCTGGGGAACGGGCGGGCCAGTCCATAGCATCAATGCCTTCCTCTTGCAGGAACTGCTGACACCCTCCCTCCATATGAGGTCTAGCATTGTCTTGCATTAGGAGGAATCCAGGGCCAACCGCACCAGCATATGGTCTCACAAGGGGTCTGAGGATCTCATCTCGGTACCTAATGGCAGTCAGGGTACCTCTGGCGAGCACATGGAAGGCTGTGCGGCCCCCCAAATAAATGCCACCCCACACCATGACTGACCCACCGCCAAACCGGTCATGCTGGAGGATGTTGCAGGCAGCAGAACGTTCTCCACGGCGTCTCCAGACTCTGTCACGTCTCTCACATGTGCTCAGTGTGAACCTGCTTTCATCTGTGAAAAGCACAGGGCGCCAGTGGCGAATTTGCCAATCTTGGTGTTCTCTGGCAAATGCCAAACGTCCTGCACGGTGTTGGGCTGTAAGCACAACCCCCACCTGTGGATGTCGAGCCCTCATACCACCCTCATGGAGTCTGTTTCTGACCGTTTGAGCAGATACATACACATTTGTGGCCTGCTGGAGGTCATTTTGCCGGGCTCTGGCAGTGCTCCTCCTGCTCCTCCTTGCACAAAGGCGGAGGTAGCGGTACTGCTGCTGGGTTGTTGCCCTCCTACGGCCTCCTCCACGTCTCCTGATGTACTGGCCTGTCTCCTGGTAGGGCCTCCATGCTCTGGACACTACGCTGACAGACACAGCAAACATTCTTGCCACAACTCGCTTTGATGTGCCATCCTGGATGAGCTGCACTACCTGAGCCACTTGTGTGTGTTGTAGACTCCGTCTCATGCTGCCACTAGAGTGAAAGCACAGCCAGCATTCAAAAGTGACCAAAACATCAGCCAGGAAGCATAGGAACTAAGATGTGGTCTGTGGTCACCACCTGCAGAACCACTCCTTTATTGGGGGTGTCTTGCTAATTGCCTAGAATTTCCACCTGTTGTCTCTTCCATTTGCACAACAGCATGTGAAATTTATTGTCAATCAGTGTTGCTTCCTAAGTGGACAGTTTGATTTCACAGAAGTGTGATTGACTTGGAGTTACATTGTGTTGTTTAAGTGTTCCCTTTATTTTTTTGAGCAGTGTACTTACTTTTGGCCCTGAAAACTTGCCTGTCAGGCTGACAAAATAGCTGATTAACATTCACTGGCTAAATGCTAACCTTCCCTATGCTAACACTAAAAAGGTAACTGTAGCCTCTCTTTTTATGACAGCCTTTACCAGAAGTGTCTTGGGCTGCCCCTTCCCTGCACCTCAAAGACCCTGCGCTAAGGATGTGTGCTGCACATTGCAGAGGTGAGCATATACCTCTCCCCCTCCCCACCCCCCTCTCTGTCTCTCTTTCTCTCTCAGGAACCAAGCCATCTGGTGGCCCTAGCTCCTGCCCTCTCTCTGCTCTCTCTCTCTGTTCGTGCAGAAGCAGCATCACAAGCTCAACACAGCCACAATACTACTACTGTTACAGTCTCTAGGAGGGTCACCAGCAGAGTTACACACACACAAACACACATAGGTGACCACCCATTGGCTACAGATGTTAGTTCAACATCTAGTTTTATTTAACCTTTATTTAACTACAGTGGTTCTTCCTTTAAAGGTTTTGAGCTTATGGTTGTGGTTGTGGTAAATTGCGTCATGGCTGACACTTAAATAGTGTGCCATATAATTTGTGCTGCTACCATGTTGTGTCGTTGCCGTGTTGTGTTGCTACCATATTGCGGTCATGTTATGTTGCTACCATGCTGTGTTGTCGTCTGTTGCCGCCTTGCTATATTGTTGTCTTAGGTCTTTTAAAGGAAGAACCACTGTAGGCAAGTCAGCTAAGAACACATTCTTATTTACAATGACAGCCTACCAAAAGGCAAAAGGCCTCCTGCGGGGACGGGGATTGGGATAAAAAATAAATAAATACAGGACAAAAAACATATCACGACAAGAGAGACAACACAACACTAAAGACCTAAGACAACAATATAGCAAGGCAGCAACACATGACAACACAGCATGGTAGCAACACGACATGGCAGCAACACGACATGGTAGCATCACAAAACATGGTACACAC